>NW_020447209.1:229788-451813 GCF_003343035.1 Apteryx rowi | reverse complement strand
AGAAGGCTGAGAGGAGATCTTATCAATGTGTACAAGTATCTGAAGGGAGGGTGTCGAGAGGATGGGACCAGACTCTTTTCAGTGGTGCCCAGCGACAGGACGCAAGGCAATGGGCACAAACTGAAACACAGACAGTTTCATCTGAACATGAGGAAAAACTTCTTCACTGTGAGGGTGACAGAGCACTGGACCAGGTTGCCCAGAGAGGTTGTGGAGTCTCCTTCTCTGGAGATATTCAAAACCTGCCTGGACGCGATTCTGTGCAATGTGCTCTAGGTGACCCTGCTTGAGCAGGGGTGTTGGAGTAGATGATCTCCAGAGGTCCCTTCCAGCCTCAACCATCCTGTGATTCTGTGATTCTGTTAACTTATGGGAGAGATGGACACCAGCTCTAACTGATCTCCTTCTTAGCTAAGAAGCAGAGACACATTTTTGGAAATCTGGCCTTAAATAATTCCCCATTTTGATCGTCCCCTAGCAAAACATCATTAAAGCCCTTGTTAGAGGTAAACTTAATAGAAGCATGGCACTGGTTGCTTTCAAAGGTACATTGCTTAAACTAAAAAGACCCTTCTCTGCCACATATTGTCTTCTAAACATTTTAGCACTGCATTTCTTGCCTTATCTGACACTACTGTGATGCAAATATGCTGATAGCAAAGTCTCRCAATAGATCTAGAATGTTTCTAGTTCCTGGCTGTGGAAACGAGATACAGATTCTTTATGGAGAAAGACTATGCACAATATATTTAATGAAGTATAAGAACTTATGAGGGTTTTGAAACAGTAATGGCTGGTTTGTCAAAGAACCTGAATAGGAAAAATGGTACCTCCRATATATAGACAGTAATAGCAGGTTTTTAAGGGGGAATTAACAGCACTAGCATGGAACTTCTACTGCTTTTCAATATGGAGAATAGATTTATTTTTTTTTTTAATTGCAGAAGTTTCATGTCTCATAAGCATCATGTTTCAGCTTCTTCATCAATAATTCTGTGGCAGAGAGTTAAAAGGAAATGAAATGAAGAGGGCAAGTAGCTCAAGCATATTGAGTATAAACAAACTGATCTCAATTTTCATTATGAAAAGGTAATTTGTAGAATGATGTTTTGCAGTCAATCATAGATCTTTAAAACATCAGCAGAAACCTCAGAACCTGTGGCTCCCAAAAAAAGGAAGCCAAGAAAACCCAGCATTTCTCAGTCTGAGTGTGTTTTCAACCACTCTACCTGACTAAAGCAAACTTTTACAGGTACATCATCCACACAGTAAGTAATGCAGGAAAGGAGGAGAGAGCCGGGCTGCGTCCTGCTTGCACTGTCGTCAGCACGTTGGAGAGTTCCTGCAAGTGGCCAATATGAGACCAGACATGAAAATAGAAGGAGCATAATTAAATTTTCAGATATCAAAGCTGAACTTGGAAAACGAGCCGTTAGAGACCACAGGAAGCTTTTCAAACATGATGGAGAACTATAGCATCCGTATTATTGATTGAGAAGTTTAATTTTGAGATTCTACTACAGCTTCATCTTGCATCTTGTAAATGTTAACTTTTCTAAGGAAACAGCATTATCTTCCTTTAATAGAACTTTTAAGAGGAATATTAAACTTCTGATTTTTAAAAATTTCTCACTGACATGGCAAAATCCACATTATAGAAAGCATTTGTAGAGAGTATTTATTTTTTTCGTAATGGTTTGATGAAAGACATCAAAACATAAACTTTATAATGTTTTCAGCTATACTGAGTAGAAAACTTCCTAATACTTGAGAATATTGGATATTCATATTTCCAGGCTTTTGATGTAGATGTAGAACTGTTATAGAATATTATGTCATTGTTGAGGTTTGGTAATGGTGAGCAAGTTGRAAGTAAGAATATGAATTATTTCTTTAGATCTGTTGAAGACAGAAGGGAAAGACACATATTGACACATTTTGTAGATATTGTTGTAGATAGTTTGAAGGCAGAAAAGGAGCATGAATTTTCTCCTTACCTTTTTATTTCCATGTTTTTAAGATTGTGGGTGAATGGTGTGTGTTTCAATTATCACAGAATGTTGATCTTGTTTGCAAAAATGTATCACCATCAGGATGAAAAAAGGAGGGGCAAAAAGTTTAAGAGTAGGGTTTTTCTTAAAAACAGTTCATAACCAATACTTAGACACCGTAATAGCTTGATCTTCTTCCTAGTTTGTGCACCTCAATGTGAATTTAAAAGACTGTTTAAGTATCCATTTTTCCAAGTGTAGACTAATGCTTTTTAACATGATAATAATTTCAAGCAGATGTACGAGACAAGTATGGGGGGAGGAGAGAGTGACTAAAGCAACATTCCACAGTTGCAAAATGTCCTTGAATACTTTTATGTGGTGTTAGCTATGTTTTCATCTCTATAAATTCCACTTTGATAACTCACATTCCTATAAGGACACTCTTCCTTGAAAACAAGTTCTTGGAAAACCTGCACAAAATCAGAGAGAGAATGAGGAGGAGTGGGGAAACAGCAGAAGGAGGTTATTTAGGGAAGCAGAGCAGTCTACAGGGAGCTGGTAGCAGAAAAGATGCTYGGGGAATTGGGACTACGGAACACCATTTTCCTTTGAGCGTAGCTCAAGCTGCTTCTACATCTCATTTTTGTTTTGCTTTACATATGACTTGCAGGTTATATGCATGAAAATATTAGTATCTATAGTAACATTCCACAGAGATTCACTAACTGCACACACAGATTCTGCATCATGATTATGGAGTTAGCTACAACCATCTGTTTCAGGTTCCTTCACAAATGAAAAAGAAAAAAAAATGAACAAAAAAGAGTATGCAGAGAAAAGGTGGGAGGGTCACAAACATCATCTGTGGTAATTTCTTCATTGGAAAAATATATGCTAGTCAATTAGAGACTTCTAAAAGATAAGCAAGTCTAACTGTATGGTAAAAAGCTATTAACGYGTTTAAAATTTCAGAAAGAAAAATACACACTATAGTGGATTGTTTTTAGTGTTACACTCTATGCACTTTTGAATTTTAATCCCCCTTGCAATACTTATGTTCTCTGAGAATCTGAGATATTCATTAATCGCTCCCCTATTTCTAGAAAATTAAATTTGACGATTGCACGCTTATGTCACTTCTGGGGCAAATTCTGTGTTTGTGGGCTCAGTTCCCCTGGATTTGGTGAAATTGCACCCAAAGTGAATTGGTTCAACGTCTGTAAATGCACATAAAGATAAAAATAGGCACACATTATAAGTGATGGAACTGGGGAGATGAATACAGAGGAGTCACCTTTGTTTCTTCCAGTTCTGTCTTGATTCAAACACTATTTGATCAAATTGGAGTAACTGTTGTATAGACAATAAATGTGCTGTTCAGCARAACAGTTCATTCCTACAATATGCTCTGTATTGTACCTACGATAATGCATCCGCAGTGTGGATTACAGGCCCTAAATACKTCTGACAAGATGAAAGAAAATTTCTATCAAAAATTTTCAGTTTGGTTCACTGAAGTAATATTGTGTTCCTTGCTCTGGTCTATTCAGTGTGCTGGAAAAGACAGATCTCACTCAGAAACATGTTGCAGTAGAACAGCACTGTTCATGAGAGAAGCACTACTACATTGCGCCAGTTTTAAATAAATAAATAAAAACATAATATTTCATCACTACTCCCATTACATTGTCATGTTTTCCTTCCCCCTAATTTTCTTTTCCCACCAAACCTGATTAGCAAGATAAATGTGTAAACAAAAGCTTTCTTTCTTTCTTAATGTGCTCTCTGTACAAAATTCATTCACAAGGACCGCAACTGAGGATTGATGATATTAGTCCTATCACCATGGGATCAATTCTGATATCATATATAGCTCCCACTGTATCCACTTCTTTTGTTCTTGCAGTATAAGGTTGCTGCTGAGTTGTAAGAATTCTACTGTGCTGTAAGTATAGCAGGGGGGAAAGAAAACCTAGGAAAGTCTAAAAGGTTTTATTTAGGTTGAAGAAAATAAACCACCCCAGCCACCATGGATGGGCAAGAACCACAAACTCCAAACAGAAAAATCAAAAACAGTGATGACACTGAGATTTTATTTWTTTTTTTTTAATCAAAAGAGCAGTTTATCAATCAATAGTACTTCAAAAAGCCAGTAAAATTACTGCATAGGTTGTGGCAGAACTATCTACAAATATTAGGAAGAATCCTTGTTCTACAAAAATCAGAGTGAGATTCATCTGATCAAATCTTATGACGGGATCCACCTCATCTATCTTTAGAAACCTACACTGTAGATCTCTGCATCTGAATTGCTTACTTTAATTTGCACCAGTTGAGTGAAATAGGTATTATTTAGGTAATGACTCATTTGAACTTAGTTTTTTATTTTAAGATGAGATGATTATTATACCTTAAAAGTTCCTAGTCTTTCCTCTACTGAATCTGAAGAGAGGTCTGGGTGAATAGCCGAGGTCTATGTACTGTAGATATACAAAGTTAGGTGCATTGAATCCTGACCTAGATAGGTAAGCTTTACCTGTTTCATCTCAGGTTGACTGTCCAGGCTAGGCTTGCTGTCTAAGCTTTAATTGTCAGTGAAGAGGGCGAAAACTGTCTTTAAAAAGTGATTCTTCCTATTTATCTAAAGTTACTTATCTGATGATAAAGCACCCTCTAGAGGTACCTAACTCTCTCCGCTGGCTGTAGAAGGAAGAAAAATGGAGAGTATAGGCTGGATGCCAAAATCACAATAACTAAGGTCTGAGAAGACTCTACATTCCCTTTCGGATAAAGAAAACTTTTAGCAATGAGCTATAATCTTGTGTCATCTTTCATCAACCGTTGGACATAAATAAAAAAGCTATACATTACTCTTGAAAGGCAGTAATGATGACTTGGTTAATGAGATGCAGAGCCTTCAGTTTCTGGTTCAACTTCAAGCTAATGAGGCTGAGAATTATTGGGATTGGTTAGAACACACACACACACACACACACAMAAAAAAGAACTGGAATTTTGTTTTAATGACAAGTTGTTTACCAGATTTAGTACAAAGAAGATACTGGTCTCACACCCTGTCTAAGAGATTAGATATCCACAGCATAATAGTGTTATAGCACTTCAACTGGTATTCTTGTCTAAAATTGAAGTTGTGACTCCCCTAGGTCATGGTGGAAGCTCAAAAGTATCAGCTTCACTTTATAATGTTGCAAGTTCATCTGCCTATATTTTTAATAAGTTTTCCAAATATTTTTCATATGTAACATAAAACCAATGGTCTGAGAAACTCAGTAATCCAGCACATTAGTACCAATCAGCTTGAATGGTTAAAGCGAGTTACCTAAACCCACATGAACCTGGGATTTGCAAAGCAGACAGAAAAAGCAAAGTATCCAGCTCTCACTTAACTGTGAATGGAGAGTAACAAAGTTAATGAATGGCTTGGTCTCTCAAACTGGTGGACTGATGCACCCTTTAGGGACTTCTGTGACCACTGAAGGTTCTGGGTATCTCCAAGGTGGCATTCAGTACTTTGCCTAAAAGCACAARAAGTGACGAAGTTGCTGGAATGATGGACTGGATTCCTCCATGATAAATACTTCCATACTGAGTCAGATGGATGTTAATRATATTGCAATTTGGAAGCAAAAACCCAAGAAAAATAAGGGTTAAGAAGAAGAAACACCAAATCACAGAATAGTTGAGGTTGGAAAGGATCTCTAGAGATCATCTAGTTCAGCCCCTCTGGCCCAAACAGGGCCAGTTGCAGCAGGTGGCTCAAGACAGGAAATGAAGACTGGAGGACCATGATGAAAATAACTAATCTTTGTGTTATGTTTGGAAGTTTGGCCAGAAATACTCTCTGTGACATATGCTCTTTTGTTTTGTGTTAAGTTTGGCTATAAATCAATGTGCCCTGAATGACAGGAATGTTCTGGGGCTCTGTCCACCTATGTTTGTTGATGGACAATAACAGCAAGGTCGCTGTTGATGTAGCAATTTGTTTTGGCACAGTGTAGCCAACCCTATATTTTTATCTAATTATGTTGTTAAGGCCCTGTAGCCTTCTTTGTCTATTGTCTTGATAGTTCAATGAAATCTGTTTTAAATTATATGAAAACCTCAGCTGGTGCAGTTAGATACAAGTCAGCTGCAGTGAAAGAATATATAACACTACACAGCGTCTGAATATCAATCTTTTTCCTTTCTTTATCCATGATCCATAGAGAACCGAAACCCACTGGGACAGTGCCTTGAAGTGTGATATGCAATTGTCACATTAATTAGAAATTGAGCTTCAAAATATCCCTTGCTGAACCCAAACAAGTCTAAACAGATCACTTGGTTTTGTATTCCTGAAGCATGTCAGGATGTTTCTGGTTTCGTTCAGAAGCGAGAGGGAAGATGTTAATTACATGTCCTTTTGTATCTGTTGATATTAAAAAGTAGTGAAGCAATCCAGAGAATATCATTAGACTTCCACAGACAGCATTATACTTTTGTATCGCTTGGAAGAGGATAATTTAGGTGAAAAATAGTTTCTTTTAATATTTTCTTCTATTATTTTGACCTACCCAGAATATTTTGTCATCAAAACTGGTTTTCTTCTACTCAAGACATGTCATTCTTGTGCAATTTTTTTTTGAAGTCAACATTTAAACCCCCAAAACATGAGCAACCTTTGCCTGAAAGAAGTTTTGTCTCATAGGAACACCTGATATTGCAATCTTCTGATTCTTTCCCGATTCTGTGCATAATCTAAGTAAATCAAGAGGTAGAACCTTACAGAAAAGATTTATTCCAAACCATTCCCAGTGGTACTTTCAGGCCAAATAGAAGTTTAAAGCTGACTTTTATTTGTATATGATTTACATAACTTATTGTTGTATTGCAATAGTAGTTGAAATGCAGTTATTAGTCAAAATTTTTCCATCTTCACTATTTCCTCCACAAAATTGTTTTCCTTTAGAAAGTTTTGGGTTTGACTGCAAGTATGCCAAAAGTGTCCTGTTCCACTGAAAACAATCCAATTCTTGAATACGGTCATGCTCCAGCTTGAAAAAGTTGCGGTGCCTTCTGCAAATTACCACTTTGTTCCTTCATGCTTCTTTTCTTCTTTGATGTTCAACCTCCCTAACTCAGCTAGGGACTGGGGTTGCTGCAGCTGATCTCCCTGAACACGTTATTGCCGTGGCTGCTGAAGGAAGCAGACCCTCCTGTCCTACTCCTGGCTGTTCATTCCCCTCCATGCACTACTTTCTCCTATGTTTCCGAGAAGAATTTGTGTAGCCTCAAGAAAGATGACTTTGGGAGAACTAATTCTGGCAAAAAACAACCAGGAAAAAAAAAGTAATTTTAACTTGGATCAATGACTCAGGTTGGTTCATAACTGAAACTGGCCATTGAATTATGACTGTAGAAGGCACTACCCCCCATTCCAGAAGGGCAGATAACCATATATTATACAAGCTTGGACTGTAGGGAAAGTTGGACCACGAAAGCTCCTTAGCCCTAGGCCAATATTTCTAAGTCAAAACATTTGGGGTTTTGTCTGATGTATTTCCATTTCTACTAACTAAATTTCTATTTTTTTCTCTTTAGAAAGGTCTCCACAGAAGAAAAGAAACAATCCACCAGCTATATTTCAGGCTTCATTTTACTTTCAGACACACTGGTATGATCCGCATGCATGCTGAAAAGTCAGACTCAAGCCCTGAATCAATATTGTTTTCTATTCAATGTATGCTTCCTGTCCTCTTGCTCTGTCGTACGCATAAAACAGACTTCAAAACATGAACTGAAGAATTTTTTGCTTTCTGATTACAGTGTATTATAATCTACTCTTGCCACTGTAGTGGAATGTCTAATGCATCATAACATACATATTTATGCATATATAGATATATATGTATGCATGTGTGCACGCAAACTCAGATACTTTATTCTGTTCCCCACATTTCTCTGCAAACCTCTGCTTGTTGTGAAGCATCTGTGTATAAAATTTGAATTCATATGATCTGTTTCAAACACATCTAATATGATGTCTATTGTGGCTGCCATCTGTCATGCAGCAACAAAAGTGATTTTTCCCCCAACAAAAAGAAAAGAATGTGCATAATATCAACAAGGATCTTTTAAAAATGTTAAAAGACCTACAGTAAACACATTCAGTGTAAGTCTCAAAGGAGATATGATTCTTTCTGAATCTCCATATAAAAAGGCTTTTAAAGTTTACCAACATTTGATTTGAATTATTCAGCTTAAGCTAAACTGTTACATTATTCATGTTAAGTGAAGCACACAAATAATGCCAATTTTGTCTCGAAAAATAAATTTTTTTTCAGCTAACTTGGAAGCAGGTTTCAATTTATAGCTGAGGCTTTACCAACTCATTAGAAGAAAACCTGGTAAGAAATTTCTGACTCAGTTCAACAGAAAATGTGCTGGCAAGTCATTGCATGTAAAGGTGACTGCTAAACATATGCCCTGAACATTAAATATAGCCATGTCAAAAACTCAGCCTTTGAACRCACATATCTAAAAGCAGGCATACTCTCTCACCCTCCCCTAAAAAGTTCTGTAGCTTTGAGTAATAGGTGAATTTCATGAAAGAACTTCAACATCATTGAACAGAAATCAACAGAATTTTTATGTCTGAGTCTCTGTGTCATCACCTTTTTAACTGTTTAGAAAGGTATCCCTATTCACAAACACACATAAGAGCTACTGCTCTCATTGGAGTACTAAACATGAACAGGATTGGGCAGCTTATTAGGGGGAAAATAATTCCAAAGGCACAAAATGATAGTTCTGCTCATTAACATTCAGTGAGGATCAAGAAATTAATTGCTATTTTGCACCTTCAGGCAAAGATCTCAGAACTGGACAATTTTGTCATTTAGGACTAATCCAGTTCTTATGTAGGGCAATGGGAATGTGCTAGCAGTTCAACCAGTAGACATTGTCTACTTCAATTTCTTTACATGTAAAAACAGGGAATATTTACCTCTGCAGTGCAGTTGTGAAGCAATAAATTTACCACTGATTGTTACTATTGCTATTTCTGTTTCAGTTGCTAGTTTCCTATTGGGCAAATCAATCAGTGTGATCTCTGTGTTTCAGATAGTTTCCTCAGAAYCACCCAGACAAAAGTCATCATTGTTTCCTTATTTTGCAATTCCTAAAGAATCATCAATTGCCTTTTTAGCCTCTTTTTTCCTTTTGTCCCTATTTGATTGCTAGTGCTGACTGACATGATAAGTCTACCTCATCATTCTTCATTGCGTGGAATGTGGTATTTTTCCTCCCTTTCATCATTCAGCATGCAGACATGTCTTTTGTCTCCAACTTTTCTTTCCTTTTGTCTTCTCTCAAATTATGGTGATGATTTGTGTGATACAGATTCATCAGTGTCCTTTTTTCTTTTACTACCTATGCTGAACCAAACTTGTCTTCCACTAATCTTTACATAATATGAGACTGACTACACTGAGTTACATTTTCCTTCATGAAAGGCCCAATTCAGCAACGTACTGAAGCATAAATTAAGCACATGTTTAATTACCTCTCTGATGTGGAGTATATTTATTATTTCTCTATTGTACTTCTATGACTCATTCTACTCTCTGATGGATTAATTTAATGAACGTCTGCTTTATGGTCATTTAATTGTAAATTCTGTTCATTTTATCATCTATTTAATCTTTTTATTTACTTCAGCAAAAGACCAAATCCAGACAAAAATAAGATCCATTCCAAACACTTGCACAACATATAAGTAGGAAAAAAAAATCCAAATTTAATGCATGAATATAATTATTCCACTCCTGCATGTGTCTACTTATCTGGACTCTGTAAGGTACCGGATATGCAATTCATCATCCTGAAAGAAAGATTGTTCTTGTACCATTGCCCATCCACAAGAATGAAGCARCAGAGATCTGGCGTGAAAGCCTGTAGTTTCAAAATATCACGTATAATTTTATATTTCCAAAAGCTTGAGTAGTTCTGACCCAGATAATTCAATGGTCAAAAATAATCCTGCAATTCTGGCAATGTTTCCTAGGCTCAAATGTAAAGTCTAGACATATTGCAGCTTAGTTAACCACGTCTCTCAACTATGTAAAACTGGCTTATGAATCTCAAATTATGTTCCCCAGAAACCATGTGAAAACCTACTGGCCATTCTCTGACAAGACACAGGCAGGTTATTTTACSCCAAAATGACTGCAGCTGGAATGAATCCAGCAGGACACAGTGGGATAGACTAGGTTTTGTGGCAGTTCATTAAAAACAGAGGACTGATCATGTGAAGACGATGAGAACCTCCTAGGGACTTATCTGCTAGGGTCAAAGGTCTCATAAGATTTGTAGGCTGTCTTATAATAGATGCTGTGAAGTATATATTTTTGCCAATACTACGCGAGATGTGTCCTGAAAGTCAAACACAGGTTTTAGGAACCAAGCCATAAGGTTGAGCTTTTTTTCTTTCTTTTTTTTTCCTTCAGGAACAATTCAAATTCCACATGGGRGGAAGGTGGTTGGAGGAGTGCTGGGTCTTATGCAAGTAGAAAAGATGGAATAAGTAAAAGTCTTTATATTTTTAGGATCTGTCGAACCTTCCAACACCTGCAAAAATGAAGTGTTTTATGCTAGAAGCACATTTAAAGCAGTCATTTTGAAGGATGGTTTAGCTGAAAAGAGGGAGAAGCAAAGGAATGGAGAGAGGCTTTCAGATATGACACGAGCATCCTCCAGAGAGGTCCACAAGGTGGGCTAATTTACCCCATGGACCTCCCCAACTGTGCTCTGATGTTCAATATCCCTTTTCTCATTACTCCGGCTGCCACGCGGCAGTGACACAATCTACTGTTGTTAGCTATCAGACCTGTCTTCTGTACTCCCCGAAGCATCCCGAAGTAATCAGCAAAACATGTAGCAAAAATTAAAGCTGAACTGGGGCCAGCAGAGCTAAGGATCAGCATTTTAGGAGTTAAATAGTGGGAGGCAAATAACCAAATGATAGACATCTGCATATTTAATGGTAAACACAGGGAAAATGGAATGCCGAGCATTGGCAAAAATGCAGCCACCCCAGAGGGATCCATAACCACCTGCTCAGAACTACTCCGTGTCCCCTTACACTTCACATAATAATTAGGTTTTCTATAGGAAATGACCTGGTGGGAAAATCTTAAAAACTTTCTCTTTCCACTGAAGTGTGCCTATCAAGTCATGATGGCTTTTTCACCTTCAGAACATCATTAATGGATATTTTTGACTATCCCTCAGAAATGTGGAGGAATTTAAATAAATAAATAAATATATATGTATGTATGTGTATATATATATATATATATATATACACAAATAGGCTGCCCTGGTATTTAAAAACTTCTTGGCATTACTGAGTATTTAAAATCCTTCAAGGAGAAAACATCTATTTTAAGTTTGCAGATATGAAAAAGCAAACAAACAAACACACAGAAATTTGTTCTTTTAAAAGTACCTGAAAGTTGAGGCACGTCAGAGAATGACTCATTTCTTTTCCAAAGGTCTACAGAAAGCTGGAGGGGAAGATAAGCTGTATAATAATAAAAATGTTGAAAGAGAAATGTTTTAAAATCTCTTTTATAAAAACAGAATCTTTCCATGGTATTTCTTACTTCTAGTCTTTCATGGTGTCTTTTTTTTTTGGATATTAGGCGTCTGAGCAGCACAAAGCAAATTCTACAGTACAGAGGAGCCTGGTCCTCTATGTGAGAGAAGACAAACAATGATATTTTGTTCTGTGCTCCTTTCACAGTTATGTCTAATATCTCCACAAAGTCTGTGCAGGCAAATGTCAAGAAGACGGGGGGAAGCAGATGAAACGGAGAGAAAATAAATTTGGAAAGCTTTGCTGAAGCATATTAAATRCAGATTCATCTGCATGACCAACATCCCAAAGTTGCCCTGTGATATGCATTTGCAAAGTGAGGGAAGTATTTAAATGTCTTAGATGATGTATGCAAACTGAAAAGCACATTTTCCTTAGAAATTATGAATTCAGGACTACCCAAACCTTCCCAGCTGGAATTCTCTCAGCAAGTGCATACAGACATAGTGTAAGTAGCCATCCTGTCTTTAAAGGCTGTTTGAAACATCTGAGGTGGAAGAATGACCAGAGCTTACAGAAAACATCCTGCTTGAGCTTATAACCGCTGCCAGGCTGCTCTATATTTTCCCAAGCATGGAGGAAATATCAAACGAACCTCAGTACAACCAACATGCCCAGGGCCAGCCTCTGCRCAGAGACCAGCTTGGATGGATCATCCCGCCGGCATAGCATTAACCCTCCTACCCTGCCACCAGAGTGGCTGTAGGAAAGGTGCCTATTTGGAAATTTCCCCTGCTACTGCTATCTCCCAAACCCGTCCTGAGGATTATTTGGCAGAGGTCTATTTGGCATAGCCCAGCATCGTACCAAGGACCATTGTTGTAACTGGACAGAAAAGGCAGTGAAATTCCAGTGCCCGGGACCAGCACTGCTTAGTTTATACATCCACAGAAATAACAACTGTCTCCTCATCCCTTCTCCATCCTTTACTGGCTTCTTAGCTGGATTCTACGTTCCCTAGAGCTAGCTTCACTTTTTCTAACGTTAGTACAGGTTGAAAAAAACCCTTTCCCTCACCTTGAATTTAGCGTTATGAAACTGCTGAGAGTCCATTTTGCCTTCTCTTCAGCCTGCAGTTCATCAGTAGCTCCCTTTCAGCCAAATCACTGGGGCCCTGCAGGTTCCCTCGGGTGTTCGGCAGTCTATAGCTCCCTGAGCCTCCTGCCCCTGGACAGCCACGTCCTGCAGAGGAAGGCTGCTTTTTCCCTGCTCAGCCCAGGGATTGGTCAATATTATCAAGGAACCAGMCAGAAACCATCAATAAAAATGATTGTGTGTAGTGTGTTCAATACTTGTATCTTAGTTGGATCTATTTCCCCAGTTCTTTGCTCTGTACTTTGAGGGTAGCTTTCCAGGGCTTCCCTTTTACTTGCAGTTCCCTTTCAGCCACTGAGACCCTTCCTTACATTCTCCTCTCTGAGTTTAAGGACGCAAAGCATAGTAAGGAATTAGTCTTAGAGCTGTAGCATGTGTAAGCCCCTCAGGTAATAGTATTCCCATGGAGCTTTGTGAAAGATAGGATCTTTGTGATGAGCAGAATATGACAGCCTTTTTATAACCAGCTTTTATGGCCAAAACTCTAYCCTCGGGCTGGTAGGCACTGATCCCATTTTATGTATTTGGAACAGCTTATATAGCCGAAGCAGGGGAAAACGTAGTAAAGACGGAGGAAACTTTTCTCCATTTCAGCTTATGCAAATTAGACAAGGTTTTCTCCCTGCGACACAAGGAATTTCCCAGTATTTCAACTGGGTCAGGCATCCACCTTCCATCATCAAATTGTCTCCCAGAGTTCGTCTTGGCAGGGCTCAGCCCACAGAACAATGTAGTTAATTGCAAGGCATTTCTTTTCTTTKGCTTTTAGGAGACTGATAAGCCTCTAAATGGGATGATTCCATCAGGTTTTTTCTTTCTTTTCTTTTTGGGACTTTACTAGCAACCAGCCCAGAGAGGCAGAGCCTAACTGATCCAATGTCTACTGGAGATAGCAAACACGGAGCAATGTCCAGCCTAAGGCCAATCAGTAGGACTAAGATAGAAACTTCACTTGGTTTTCAACAGTCTTTAATTAAGGAAGAGAATTTCTCAGGGCTGTAGGTGAAGCAGACAGGAAAATGTGGTGTTTACTTTTGTGCTGCTTTGATTCTTGCTTTGTGTTGATGTGTAAGATACACTGCCACTGTGAGCTTTCCTTATCTATGAAAGAAGAAATGAAGCTTTTATCACACRTCTCAAAAAGAAGCATCATGTTTGAGTAAGCTAAATATATTGCTCAGGGCTGTCCTGTGACAAAGCTCTTCTTTCATTATTCATTAACTTATATAATACTACAGAATAGGTCTTCCATAGAACTTTCCATCTTCAGATATCAAGGACTCTGGAAGTAAACAMAATTCTTCTATTTTATGGATTAAGTCAGCAAGGGATGAAGAGCAGACATGATGAACTGTGTGCAGTAAAATGGAGTAATATGACAAAATTTTAAGAAATTACTGTTGCTTACATTCTCCTGTCTCATCAGACAGAGTAGAATAGAAATGCACTTTTAACCTGCATAACTATACATATTCTTTCCCTAATTATGTTCTGAGAAACGACTGTACAATTTTTGAGAAAACCCTATGAAAAGATTTGAATCAATCACTCATTGATAATTTYAGCTTCAAGTTATTAACTTAGCTAAAGTTCCTTCTGACAAATATATTAACAACTAAAAGTATACATTTAAATTGAGATGTGACAGACCAACGTAACTATAAACACTGTAATCAAGTTTTTCTRCAGCAACAATTTATTTTCTCTTTAAGAAATCACGCTAACAAGGATTGTGCTAGAGTTACTGGAGTTACATTTCACAGGAGTTTTAGCATCCTATGCAGCTAGAAGCATTGTCTGATCATTCAGGAACATTTATTATGAGTCTCTTGGATGTCACCACATTATACCATTAATACAACTAGCTTTGCCATAGTAGCCTTGTCATTGTTCTTTGGGAACACATCAGCCCATGTTTTGTCTCTTAGTGAAATCTCTACTCTTCAGCCTGCTGACAAAACCTATTTCCTAGAACAGAGTCRGAACTCCTATTCACGAACGGTGATCAGTAAGAGGAGAACGTATGTGCACTAATACACAAATACAAAATTGCCTAAGGACAATCCAACACTCCTAAAATGATAGCTTCTTGCATTTTATGTCTCGGTTTGTGTACGATTTTCTGCCTAAACTACGATCCCTTAATTGTGTTAAGGTCTAATCTTTCAAAACTAAAGTTGAGATGTCTGCAGAAGAACTCTCGTGTTCCTGGATTCCCCTTACAACCCCTCTAAAGTTTACTGAAGGAGTTAAACACTACCTGGGATGAATCAGATATATCCAGAGTGACCATAATTTAAGATCGTAAAGTAGATGAACCAATGTCTAAGGGCAAATAGGTATTACATTTAATGAAATAGGAATTAAGAACAAATAGGATCTCATTTAAGTTCAGATTTGTGTGAATTTTCAGGGGTATCCAAGGAAGAAGTGTTTCATTGTATGCCTGTCCCTAGGGGTGATGTATGAAGCTGAGAAAAGTAGGACTGTGTGATCCTGAAGTATGTACTTGTTAGGTGCTCTTATTTTCATTGAGTAAAGAGTAGCAGCTCACAAAAATCAGTATTAAACTAAAACTGACAATATTATTATTCAGTAATATTATTCAGACTAACCTATGCAACATAGTCTTGTTTTTGAGGACATCAGTTGATTCCACTCATGGGTGATATTCAGCACCGATGCTCTGCACCTAATCTGTACAATGACGAGAAGCTAGTCATTGCACTTGGGAAAATTGCACTTTGTTACGTCTGTAACTTGCTCCCCTTCTGCTTGCTTTAGTCCTCATGACCCATGTTTTATTTATGAATAGGTCTTTTAGCACACAATGTTGTTTAAATTTACTTCTGAATAAAAAGTCACCTTAAAAAGTTCCTGAGTATTCTCATGAATTTTAGAGAGAGGGAGACCTATGGAGATCCATGTTCAGTATTGGTGTCTTCAGCGACCGGTTCCTAATTTAAGATTTTATGTATGTGAGAGCAACCTAAGTGCTCTGAAGCACTACTAGGCTGGAATTAAAAATGAATAGCATCTAATCTGAGTGTACGCTGCTGGGAATTGTCAAGGGTATACAAGACAGAAGTGCCGTCATAGGTCGCATGTCAGCCAGGAATCTGTATGCACTGACTAGCGTTTCGTTCATTTACAGAGGCTCATATTCCCACTTTCTCAAGAGAAAAACATCTTCAAACAGCTTTCCAAAGGCTGTTCCAAACCCTACATTCAGACAGGAGTCTTTCCATTACCTGTAAGCCTTACCCATAGATACTCTGGCTATTGCAGGATATTATTGATATTAAGTTTGAAACATATGCAGCAAGACTATTTAAATGAGTTGTTAATTTTGCAGAACCAATTAGTCAGTGCTTAAACAACAACACGTTTTCTCTAATGTACTGTACCAATGCTAATAACTTGTGCTCTTCCCATCTGTTTGAATCCACCTGTTATCATTATTTTATACTTGCAATGTAAAGTCTTTGATGAAGGAAACAACTTAATAGTATATGTTCATGCTCAGGCACAATGACAATACTTTTTGCTGCTGTCATAAGCCACATACTAACTATTTTCCTTTAACGTTGATATAGTAATCTGAATCTATATCAGAAATTAGAGAAGGATGCTCTTGGGAAAAGAGAATTTTACATTTTTTTGAGGGGAGATGAGATGCTGCAAAGAAATATATCTAATGTTACCACATGACCACATGCTCTTATTAAAATAATATTTTTCACATATATTTCACCGAATAAGGCTCAGCACAATTTTCAATGACAGCATGAGATTAATCCTCTGGGTATCTAAGAATCTTCCATATTATGTTCTTGATCCTGGATGTAGAAACCTGCAGATATTTCCATCCTTAGTAATCACTTTGCCTTAGGAAAGTGATTTAAGACAGGAAAATCAGACAACTTGGGACAATGGGAACCATTGTTCTGAGCCTGTATTATTGATCTAGATCCAGAGCTGGTTGATATTTCTCTATTCATCCTTGCTATTTTTCTCCTTCCATTTCCCAAAATATAAGAAATACTTCAGTTTCGAAGCTTCTAAGTGGAAATAGTTTTTGTTTTATAATCCCTGGTGGTTGTGATTCCCCCCCCCCCCAAATCATGAAGATACCTCAGTGGGAGACACAGTGAAATGAATGAATCAAGTATTTATGTGCACACTTGTGCAATCAAGAAGTAAAGAGCACCTGCCAATAAATCACAGCTGGTACCCTTTATAAAAAAACATACTATAAATCCCCAAACTAAACTAATAAAAAAGAAAATGGAGACAGCAGAGAGCAGTTTTAAAGAAATATCAAGTATATAAAAGTACTCTTTTTGGATCCAGGTTCTGACACCTGTGTTTCGGTATCTGCAGTATAGGTTTCTGCAGTTGAGATCAGTATGTGTCAGAGGGGATCTGCATCAACGGAGATTGAGGACTTTATTCAGTTGCCTACTCACAGGTATCGAGAGACACCTGAGATGCACCCATTACCCTGCCTGGCCTCCAGGTCCAGGGAGAACAATCCCACCTCTCTCTCCAACAGGTGCTGTGCCACGTCTGCTAGGTGCTGAGTAGCTCTCTCATGCTAAGGCATCTCTAGCCCCAGACACCTCTCTAGTGGCCCTGGGCAATACTGTGACCTAAAGAAGGATTTGATAGACCAAATGTAGGTGTCTAGGACGAGCTGAAGCTTTCAGCTGCTCTGATGCAAGGGCAGTGACCCTGCTAGGAACACACTGCTGTAACCTCCAGTGCTCTGAAGCTGGTCTAGAGGAGTCTTGGAGGCCTGCAAATCAGAGCAAGTGCAGAGAATGGGCTTGGAGCACATAACCGATGCTGACCAGGGCTGACAGTTTGTGCAGAGACACAAAAAAGAAGCTGAACTGCACTGTATGCATTAATATGAGCATGCTAAGGGCAATGGGTAGTTCAGCAGTCACAACCTAATTTAATTCACTAAAACCAAAACCAGAATTTTATCCTAACATAACAAATGACCTTTCTCAAGGTTACACTCAGTGGCACTGGATTCCAGACTGGAAAGCTGCTTCTTACACTGTTGTCCTCTGTCCTTTCCCAGCAAGAATAACAAAGCATATGAGAACATATACCTACAGGAAAAAGATCTTACATATAAACAATGATCCTACTGTCTTTTCAGCCTTAACCACCTGTGTTTCATTAATGCTTCAGGGGTGGTATAAAATCTTCCTGCACTGCAATAGATTTTGTCTGTTTTCCTAAAAATTTATGAGGATTAGCCCTTCCTGATAACAGCGTGCTACCAAATGCTGTAATTCTAATCAATGGGTGGAGGCACGATCTGTGGCTGGATCCAGGACTTTTAGACCGGTGTTCACAGCAGGAACACAATGCTCCCATTTGCCACCTGTCCTTACAGCGTGCTGCGGTGGCCAACAGCATAGCTGCTATGAGCTGATCTCAGGCAAACTCCAAGCAAAGTTGTGTCTCCAGGTGAATTCCAGAAAGTATCCAGATCTATGTAATCAACACAAAGACATTTCAATCTGCTCCTGTGACTCTGACTAGGAGCTTACACAGTTTCTTAAAATGTTGAACCAATACTGTAACATTCCTGCCTCTATAAACAAGCATGTGCTACCATTCTACAGAAACTGAACATAAGGAGTCATATATGGAGCCAAATTTTGCCTTTAGATTTAAGGAAGGAGGTCCCAGTCTCATGGCCTGCAACAAGGTTAAATGTTTTCTTGGCCACTGTTTCTGATTCTTATCTCTGTGTCTGAGACAATCTGATATCCTTATCTGACATCTGCTATCCTTCTCTGATTCTTATCTTCTTATCTCTACCTCATCTTATCGGTTATGATCTTTTCACTTTGGTGGGGTTACTCAAGATTTCTGTAAGACACAAACCTATTTTTTTCCTTCTTTGATGGCAGGTGCTATCACACATCTACACATCTAGAGTATTTCTGCTTTGAAACAGCATGTTTTTTAGAGTGAAAAATCTAATTCATTTTAAATGCTACCAGTTCTTTAATGCCACTTGTGACTGATGCCACAATCACAGACTGTACATTTGGCAAAGTCAGATCAACCCATATTAAGCAGTATCAAAAATGTATTCTATCACTTGGCAGTAAGGACTGTAACGTGACATGTCATGCAGTGTCACTAAAGACCTGTCACATGCTGCCGTTCCTGTTTCAGGATCCCTCTGGACCAGCTGCTATGGTGCACTTTTTACTTTGCAAAGACAGCTTTTTCATTTCTCTGGCAAGCCACATGGGATAAAGATGCTGTTGTTCCCAGGCAAATTTTTATAAGCAATTTCCACTTAATCATGCCATCTTCTCCAGAGATTTTAGAAACAGCTAAGCAGAATGAAGAACATTTCCAGCCTCCATCAGTAACTTTTGTTTGATTTTACAGAGTTACTGTAATTAAGCAAAGAATATAAGTCCTGCTATTCTTACCTCTAGTGCAATAAGACTGAGAAAGCAAGTACTGTCATATTCACGGTAGGTCCTGCACCAAGGACTTCTCAGCTTAGTTTGAGACAGCATGCAGGTAGGAACGAATAGCAGGTGAAGTAAAGATGTAGATAACAATAGTGAGATTGCACAGATAGCATGTTTTGACAAGCTAAACTGCTAAAAGCACTACTCAGAATAGTCAAGCAGCATGAACAGTGGAAGTATTTGGTAAGTTTGTTATGTTAGTGTATTTATAGGTTTGATCTGGCATTTAAGGAAAGGTTAAGCTGAACAGAGCATGCTGTAGGAGTGCATGACACAATTGTGTCTTGTCTGACTGAGAACTAGACTGGGTCTTAGAAATATAGGACTGCAGAAGTCACTGCAACCTAAGAGTAGTCCTGAAAGGCATCACAACTGCGAGAAATACCTGCTGAGGTTAAAATCCCTGTCTGATCTTCCTGGCACTGGATAATAACTGAAGTTTCTGCTTTCCTCAGAAGGAACGTAGTATCTCCTTTTAGCATGTGGGAAGCAGCTCCAGGAAAGCCTCCTCCCACCTTYATCATTGTTTGGCTTGCCACCTTCTTGTCGTGGGAGTAGGCTGAGAACAGGATCTGCTCTCCAAACTGTACTTGAACCCCAAATAAGCAAAAATGTAATGTGGCCTACTAGGAAGACAAAACAACACACTATTGGATTTCTCCTCCTCCTTTTTCAGAAGTGCCAGGAGGTGTGATCTAGGTTTAGAAAACATAAACCTCATGTTGGTGCCAAGGAACGAATCCTGAAAGTGTCTTCTACTGAATGGAGTCAAGCTCAATCTTAGCCTGCCTTGTTCTGTCACGTGATCATGTGTCTGGGAGTAAAAAACAGCAAGGAAGATAACACTACATAAATATTCTTCATTCATTACAATCAAGCCTTAGTTTAACTCTTACCCTGAAGATTCTAAGCTTAATTTGGATTAAAAAATGGGTTCTTATACAGTGCAATAGTGCTGTAAAATATTATCCAGGTGAGTACTGAATGCTTAGAGCCTCATCCGACATTTTTTATGGCTCATGGTTCATTCCTAAAGATGGTGCTTCCAGATGGCAGGTAGTTATTATTCACTGCACTACACTTAAAATAGAAGTTTGGTTTTGTTCACAGGACAAATTCTGAGAGGTGTCAGTGACCCACGACTTGCAAAGTGCTGAGCACCACCTGGCATTTGGGCTCATGCTAATTACATTGTTAAAAAATATCAGCGACACTACACCTCTTCATTAGTTACACAGAGAGAAATGCTGTTGTCATGTTTTTCCTTGATACAATCATGTTTTCATATATGAAGTATATCTTACTATCTCTTGTATATGTTTTAGTGTATGTGTATTTATAGATATTTATGTGTATATATATATATTTATGTACATACATATACTTGAGATAGATATTTCTGAGAAATATTTTATTCTTGGCATATAAACATGAAGTTCCTGAAATACAGCTCACACTTTTTATACTCTCTAAACCCATATCTGAGCAGCACTTGATGTAACATTTGTAAATTATACTTACAACTGGCTGATACATCACCTTTTACAAACTTCATTCTCTGCTCGACACCACTACCACTTCTATTATCCTGTTATTGCCACAGTTTCATCTTATCCTGTAGGTCCTGGATATACAAATGCTTGCATACGTGTACACATACAGTTAAATACATTTCATAGTACTTTTAGGAATAGGACCATAATTTTTTTAGAATGGAGTTTCTTACTTGCATGGGACAGTGACTAGCATAATGGCCTTCTGCACATTTTTGGCATTACTAGAAACTAATGTAATATGTGAAGCGCACAAAGGAATAAAATCTTAGCCTATGTGGACTTGACGTGTTATTCTTGCTCCCTTAAAAGAGCTGATAATTACTGATCACCACAGTGAACTCCCTGGAGTATTAGATGTCCCTCTTAAAGAGTTTAGGTTAAAAAATAAGAATATTTTTTGCTGATCCTGTTAAAGGTAGCAGAGTGCAGACCACACCACTTAATCCTGATTCCCACATAATCAGTGGTGAAACTCTGTACAAGAGAATTAATACCACGGCCACAACTCTTCTTAGCTAGCGCAGGCTCTAGGGTGAACCAGGCAGCTTGCACAATGTCCTCTCCTCTCTGCTCAAACTAACAGCTAGGATTTGGCACCTAGGAAGATTTTGGGAGAACCTAAGACTCTCTTGCCCCARCTCTGTTTTGGATACAAGTCAAAGGAACAAGGTATCACTCACCTGTGATCTCCTGAGTTGCTTTGCTGAGAACCACTAAGCTACAGCAGGCGTTTTTGAGATCCCATCCTTCATTTCAGAATCGCCTGTGCGTTGCACAACAGCTACTRAGAAGACTTGTAAAAAAATTATTTTATTTCAAGCAACTCTACTCTTCTCTTCACCCATCTAAGAGTGCTAGWTAATTACTGTATTTCCCTCCTGTGATTCTCGGAGTATTCTCTTCACAAAAAAAGGAAAGGTTTGATATATTTTTTTCTGAGGAAAGTGGTGGGTGTTTAATCAGACGAATTCCAAACAGAAATCTCCATACTCTATGTTTAAATAGCAGCATATTAGATCGTCCCAGACATGGCAGCAGATGTTTGTAAAATGATGACAAAAGTTAATATGGATTTGATTTAAAAGTTTTTGTTTTCTTTTTCTCTCTCTAAAGAAAACAGTTTCTTAGCAGAAAATCATATGGGAATTTAATTAACTAARGTCTTATTAAATGCCTTTTTAGTCCAGTCACTTCAATAAATACTAATTATAAGAGATGAAAAGACATATAAAGAATGTTTCACAAAGAACATAATAGAATAAATTTAAAGGATTTTTTTTTTTTTAACATGCTGGCAAAAACACAAAACACAATGAAACTATTCTACATTATGTTTTGAGAAGATAATGGTGCATTTTAAAACAGAACATGTTACGGAACATGCTCCAGCAAATTTGGGAAAAACAAAATGCTTGCTGACTCCAGCAGAGTACTGTAACTTCCAAGAGAAAGTCCATTCCACTTTAGGAACATTGCTGACAAGCATGGAGCTGGGAAAGCACGGAGGGTGCAGAAGCATTTTACAAGATTTCATTTCCACAGACCTTTTAAAAYACCTGTCTTTTCCAGCTGTAGCCTTTTTGTGTTCTGCTTATTTTAATACCTTGCCCCATTCACCATAACATTTTTTAGTAAGTTTGCAAGGAAYGGAAAAGCTGTCATGTCTATTTTATAGAGAGAGAATGAAAATCCAGATAGTGAAAATCCAGTGAAGGTCATGTAGGAAATCTCTGGCCAATAGAGTATTTAATATAGATGTCCCAAATTCTGAAGTAATTACCTCATTCTCTCAACCATTAATTTTTCTTCATGTCAGTAAAATAATGGCTAGAAACTCTTTATAAAGAAGATAAACTTTAAAAAAATTATCAAGATTTGTCTGTATATAATATCATAGACACACTAAGTAATAATCCTTAGCATATTCCTCATTAAGGACTGCATTATTATTCAGCACAAATAACTTAAGGATCATATTCAGATGGTCACTAGTTGACTTTTGGTTCAGTTTCAGACAGTGAAATTTTCATGAATCACCTAATTTCTGGAGAAGCCTAAAATTGATCAGTTGCCTCTGTTTCAGGCTATAACGTTCAATGGGTTCGATAGGAAAGCATAGCTTTCTTGGTGTGTTTAAGGAGCATCCAGACCTGAAGATGTGGGCAGAATTTGGGCACCTGAACTCCATTGCCATTTTGAAACGGGCGAGGAAGCATCAAAACTCCATCTATGTGCTCTGAGTATACAACTTACTTGGACAGCTTTGAGGTTGCCTCTGTAGCTAGTTGCCAATTGCAGCACAGGTGGTGCCATGCACTTTTTGCAAATTAGCTCAGCACAAAGTATACCTGACCCTGTAAGCTGAAAAACAACCTCGAGATATGCACCTTTCAGATGCAAAGGAAGAGGCAGCTTTATAAGTGATTCAAAAGGAGGGAATGGAGCATCTCCACAGGGCCCTGGTCCTCCATGGCTAGATAKGGCTGGATTGTGTGTGCAGGAGTGTCCCAGGACAAGCTGGACACTCCAGCTTCTTCATGCCTTGCTGACCTGTTTCATCCTTTGGCAGTAGTTTTGGACTAACCTGCGCCTTCCTCCTAGCACCATTCCACCACCCTTAGAGACACATCTGTACATCTTCTGAAGTCCACAAATGACTCAGGAACCACAAACTAGCCAATCCCAATCAGCACRTGAGAAGGAAGTGGGAAATCTGGATGTTTGGATACTTCTCAGCCCAAGAGAAGTACACCAGCATTTTGCAAGAGTGTGCCTTGGATGTCACTTTGTAGTCAGATTTGGGACATTCAAAGCATCTCTGGATTATAACTATTATTACAGTTCAGTAATCATCCACACTAAAATGAATGACCCAGGAATAATTACTCCAGGAACTCTTGGAGCAGAAACTGAATAAGAAAAAACAATAGTAAACACCCTTTCTCTTCCTCTTAGGGAAGTATCTCCTATATAGCATCTGGACCCTACTTGGGTTAAGTTGTTTCTAACGTACTGGGTTTTTCCTAATGCTTGTCCAGTACGTGACTCAGCTTCAGCAGCAGAAGAGGAAGGTGTCTCTTAATTCCACATCTATTGTAAGCACCTGCCCACAAATGATTTTATCAATATCCCCTTTCTTGTTACTGGCATCCACAAAGTTGTTCCCTTTGTTATCTCTCAAAACTGAATGCAGTTCAGGCTATAATTAAGGGAAATGCTGGTTAAATCATTTAGCCTTTTGAGAACAAATTCTGGCGTGCGTGAAGCAACTGGCAAAAACATATTCTGTAAGTGTCTATTGCAACTAGTTTTATCCCTCTGCATGACTCAATACTTATTTTTCTTGTGTGTCCTGATTGATATTCAGACGGCAGATAGCTTTACTGGAGATATCAGAGCACAGAGTCTGGATTTCTAAAGATTGGGCTAGGATTTGGCTCAGCCTCCTTCAGAATAAAGCCCCCTCCCCCATGTTGTAGGTGCAATTTTTCAAGTATTCTATATGCCRTGAGGAACTTTGAAGTTAATAAATATTACTGTGTCAAATAAAATAAAATAAAGCCTCCTCAGTGAGACAAAGATCAACTTCAGTACTATATAATATATGGCTTTAGCCTCTGGCAGCAAGTTCTGGGAGTTTCAGCAGTTGAAAGAAATTTGAGAACACAGCAGTGGTTTTGGATTACAGAGTACCTAAACTACAAGAAAAAATTATCCTGCAAAATAATAAAAAAAAAGGTTTATAAGGTGAAACAGTTATGTAAATGGTCTTTCAAAACTAGTAAGAAGTAAAAGTGTTAGTACTTCAAAACTTCTGAAAAAAGTGAGGGGCAATTTTTTTTTGTGTGCATTAAAATTATAATTGCAATCAACATTTTTTCCTATATAATAAAGTATATAAAACATGGTAAAGTTTCAATTCTTCGTTATATGTGATGATTTTCCATCAAGTTCTTGGGTCCTCTTATAGCTGCCTATTGCTATAAGAGTAAAAGCTGACAATCTCAGCTTTCATACCATAATATTGCCCCAGATGTGAAAGGAATATTTCTAAGGAAAATATTGCTGCTTTGGAAACTATATGGTTCATTGTAAAGCAAAAGCCAAAAAAGGCAATAAAAGTTGGGCATCTTCACGAAGGTTATTGAGAACTGAAAAGAAAACACCATTTCCATCTGTACAAAACCTTGACTACTGGGTATAGCTCATCTCTGCAGCTCAGGAATGATATACTGGAGTTAAAGAAGGTACAGAGAGGAGCTACTAAAATGACAAAGAGGACAGAGCCACTGCTCTAAAAAGAAGAAATCTGAGAGATATGTGTTCTAGGTTTGCATCATGAAGGTGGTGCATAAGATGAATACAGAACCATTAATCATCAGTCACACAGTACTGCATACACTCAAGGGCACTTTATGAAACTGGTTTAAAACAGAGAAAAGTAGTAGTTTTTTACACAACACGTAGTGAACTTCTGGAATACGCTGACACAGGAGATTGCAAGGCTGGCAGTATCAACAGGTTCAAAAAGAACTAGAGCTATTAATGAACCTCAGGTCCATAAAGAGTTATTAAAGGGAAGAGGCAGGGATTTCCCTTCTAACATTGCTAATCCAGCGACTGGATGCAGTGGAGAATGAGAATAATGGACTGCAGACAGTGGCCAGATTTGCATGCTCTTCCTAACCTGTCTCCTATTGCCTCTGTCAAAGACAGTTGAGATGTACCTGATAAAGACGAGTCTGATAAATAGGCCAGTTCTTATGTTCTCCTTTCCTTCTATCTCAGGAAGCTAGTGGAAGGTCAGGAATATGTCTCCTGATTCCTAAGGGGACATCCTAAGGAAAATCGAAAGACAAAGCTGTGGTTCTGGTCAGAGTTACAGGTTAGAGTAAGATGTACTGGCAGTGTGTGTGTGCTTGTGTACGAGAGATGTGGAGAGACCAAGAGCTCTCCACCTCACCCAAGAGCAACAGAGAACCAGGTGACAAAAATGTTCTTGAACAAAAAGTCGGTGAAATAAGCATGTCTTTTGTGTGTGTGTTTTAAATGAGCAAAATAAATTGTAGCAATTCAGGGAGATCTTGTAAGTTCTTCAGTGAGCCTAGTGCAAGAGCCAGGAAATAACTACAAAAGCAAAATCTAATCTAAAAACTAAATACATTTTCCAACTAGCAATGGGATGAAATAGGTGAATCTATCTTTAGATTATTGTCATTATCTCAAAACTTTTTGCAGCTATGATCCCTGTCGCACACCTCTAGTGTCATGTGAAGATGAATTTCTGGTGGCCTGAAGACCCTCACTTGTAACGGATGTTGCCTCAGTCAAAATCATATCTTCTAGTTATAGAAACACTGCTCTGTTGGAAGATGTTTGGATGCTACAGAGATGGAGTGCTGTAAGAAACTGAGTAGAGGTCAGCTGAGTAGGACAGCATATAATGAGGCAGTGGTCAAATAACTTTGGTAAGAGCACAAGACATTGCATACAAAGACTAATGGCAGTTCTTAAAAAAATCTTGATCTTATTTCACGTTTGTAAATTTGCACAGAGAGGAGAGGAGAGGGGAAATGGAGAAGGAAAGGAAATTGCTAAAATCTTGGCAGGGTTTTCCATAGATAATAGCTGACATACAGGTGTCCTTGGAGAATGCCCTGTGGAGGGCTCTAAAACCTTTTAGCATGCCTTCCAGCCTGTGCGCCTGGGCATGTTTTCGGACTGCCATGCTCAGTGGGACTTCCCACCCCCATCTGGCCTTGGTGCATTCAAGAGGATGCAGAAGGCAGCTCTCATGTTTTTCCTCCTACTTCCCTCGCTGACTGAATTTCTCTCGACAAACTGATGGGGAGATGATCATTCAGATCCAAAGCCATGTCCATCTGATCTGAAGAGGGGTGCCACTGGATTTATTTGAAATCACAGATTAAGCTGGACAAGCATGGAAAAGGTTTTTTTGGTTTTTTTTTTTCTCTCTGTGCCTTCGTTCTTGTATCTGTTTGCATTTGGCAGGCAGTGACATAGTACAGTTATTATTTTCTGTAATTCTTTAGAGAACCATCTTGTTTTGAACAAAGTATAAAGTAAAAATAAATATCTCTTAGTAATGAATGTCTTTTACTGATATCTAAGTTTTCTTTTTCCATTCATCTGAGGCATAGTATATCATTCTTAGGAAAAAAATATATATATAAAATAACGTATGCGTGTTTGAGGGAGGGAAGGCAAAAGGACAATATTAAGGCACTGCACGTTTCCAAATACAGTGTCAGACCTCTCAAGATATCACATTTCTGTCTAGTAATTATCGTCCTTCTCTACCATTTAACACAACTTCAGTGCTGTTCTGTATTGTCGATACAGTGCCCATTGAAGCCACAGAAATCTTTGAACAGGATTCAGAACAACGGGTTTAGACACATATCTTTGTTCTAAATTTGAGATATCGAGTACATAGTTCTAAAGCAAATTATGTTTATGTTGTCTAAATAGCCAGCAGAGGTAGTACAGTGACTTTGCAAATCTCCTGCAGGAGGTCCTGTCTGCCTACYGTGGGTGCCTAAGTTTGGGTGACTAGGCTCTCATCCAGAGGGCATTTCAGCGCACCTAATTCTTCCCAGTATTAAATAGAGAATTAAGACACTGTGGCAGGACTCCTTCACCAGGTGCTTCCTTTGCTTTCAGTGGTTCATGTCTTTAATCAGAAAACCGTCTCTGCTATTTGACCCGCTGTTATTCAGCCTCATCTATTTGCTGGAACTAGTTAGTATCTGTACTTTTTATTTTATTTGCATAAATAAATCAGTTTTCAAAGTTCAAAACTGCAAGGAAATGTAGATGTAAAAACCCGTAAATTTTTGCTTCTCACTTATAATATGTTCAATAAGATAAGTTCATGGGATAAAAATTAATATATAACCTACCTAAGCACATATCAGACATCAATATCCATAAACCTTTGTATATTTCTCCTATAGAGACTTTTAAATGTTCAAATGTTCAATGTTTAAATGTTTTAAACATTCAATATTCAAATGTTAAGATGTTTCCTTGAGCTTACGAAGGACTAAAATTAAAATTGGCATTCTTGCAGAGCAGATCTTTAATTGTCTTGTGAACTGTTTTGCATTATGCATTTTCAAATTGCTATGTTTCCATTTTTTTGTGGCAAGTGTAACAGGATGTTAAAGAAGGCTCAAGGCAAATGTTCTAAAGAAAAGAAGAGAGAAAGAGAGCCTGCAGATTTTAGGAATAGCAGTATTTATTCTGAATAAACATCTTTCTTTACCATTGAAAAAAGCTGGAATGCAATTCTTTCAGTGATACAGCACTGTCACATAAGAAGATACCACAGAAAAATGAAATGTTATTACAATAAAAAAGCTACACACCTCGTTTTTACTCAAAACTGTTCAAATGCATGTCTCACTTGTGATGGCAATAATTTTTATATGTGCTCATGATAGATTAATTCCTAATTAGTTATATATTCTTTTTTTCTTTTCAAGAATTCACACAGTTTCAACCTTGTAAGTTCACTCAAACTTTATGCATCATCTATGGGCTTTTTTCACGTGTCTCTGGACAGTTGTATCAGTATGTGGATGGTTAATTGTGCTGTTTATTTGGAAGGATTTTTTCCTATAATATCCAGGTCTATAATGGCCTCCTCAAAAAAGGTTTATCTGAGATACTTCCAAATGGGAATTCAAACCTATTCATTGGCATTTGATATTATTATTTCAATGGGAACATCATAAACAAAATTTGAACTAAATGAATTTGGTTCAGCAAAGCTCATCTTCTTTTTGTGATCTCCTCCAATAGGCATAGAGCTGATTGAAATCCATATTGCTGAAAGCTTGCAAAATGTGAAGCACACATGCCTGAGCCTTCTAAATTGTCATCAGAGGGATTAATCACATTTGATATAAGGGGGGAAACTGTTTGCGATAGGAAGGGCAGAATGCTCTCCAAACCCTCTTTACATGTAAGCAATTAAGGGCCAGGAATATACCCACAATGGCTTTGTCTACATGCTGGCTGATCTATTTTATAATAACTGAAGGTTCAACAGACTTATATTTAGTGAAGATCTCTCTGGAGTAGAAATACTTTTCTCTAATCTTTGAGAATCAAACCCTTAGTGACTTCTTCAGTTTTGTTTATGAGTACAAAATTGTTCTTGTCTAGCCAAGGAAGGGAAATGAAAAGATTCACATGACTAGTTGCCATTAACCAGTGTTGTTCAGGTTTTGAACAAGCATCAAACATGGCAAAAGAGTATTCATAATCAATACTTTAACCCTATTAATGAACCATTGAAAAAAATATATGAATTTTGCATAATGGAAATTACAGGTTGCTCTCCAACAATATTTGTGCCTTCTGTTTTATAATGTAGCAAATCCTTGTATCCTGCCAATAGAACATGCCATAACAGTATACTAGGCCAGGGAAACTATTAATCAAATGAAATGGAAGATGCATACAGTATTTGCTCTTGAAATAAATGCCCACTTTTTGATTTTAAAGATGATGTTCATTCAGTGCCCTAAATTCTTCAGGCATCAGTAGGTATCTGCGATCTCTTGCACGTGTACTGGCCATTTAACTTAAAAAAAGTCAGGTGGGCATTCACCTACTGATTAAGCCATTTTAAAACATACTACGATTTTATATAGGTACGAAGAGAGAAAGACACAAGGCAGGATCATATTACATCAGTCCCTGCTCCCCRAGTAAATCACAGTGGGAAGCAATCAAGTTGGATAGACACAGGATATCTAACAGCAGGTGATGGAAAATTAAAAGTCAACCAATGTTTTTTGACAGCACTCATTGAGATAAAAGTCTTTCTGAAATACAATTGTCATTTCAAACAGGAGAAAAATAGCATAAATGGCTGTAAAACAATCTATCCTATATATTCTGAGATTCAGCTGATTTCCAAGAAGAGAGTCTATGGATTTCTGGTTCTTATTTCATTCTTTTTCTTTTTTTTGCTTTCTCATGCTTATTAGAATATGAACAAGCACTGATTTCTTTAACATTTCCTTATCTTGAAATATTCATGCTGAATCTTAAAATATTGTCTGACAATTAACTATTGTAACAATTCTGTTTCATCCTGCATGGGAAAAACTTGACATTGTCATCAAATAACTGACAGAACCACTATGAAAATGTAGACTGTGACTTCTAGTTCTGCCTCTAGCCAGAAGACAACAATTCCTTTCTTTTAAAAGGATAATAGTTATAACAGCTTAACAACTAACAACATTTGCTCATTAAGAATTTTTTTTTTACTGTTTTTTTGTAATCCAGTTAATGACAGGGTAGTGTCAATCCCCTGTTATTCTGGGAGTTATGATTGGACTATGAGAGAATCAGCATCATACTTTATTAAAGACAAAGAATCATAYTGCTTGTCTTGAAAGTTAAAAATGATGCTGTCAGAAACAGATGACTTCTGTTGTGGTTAATGATATGACTGTCATGAAGAAGACTGAATTAAATATCATTCAAAGTTTAAAATGTGTATTGGTAAATCACGAGATAGATAGAACAATTAGTAATGATAAACAAAGACAGACATTTTCTGTAAATATTCCTGTATTGGGAAGGAGGGGAAACTGGAAAGCAAATAATGTCAGCAAACTATGTAAAGTGGGTGAAACACTATTGACTCCAACCATAACTAAGAGTAATGTCTAGAAACAGTTACTAAAAACGAGCATTTTAAGACTGGCATGTCCAGGTAATTCTCATCTAATGACTTAAAAGATATAGCCAAAGAGCTCTATGGATCAAAAATGTTGATTTTCCAATATATTTTGAAACACTGGAGATGTTCCAGAGACTAGAATAAATCCATGTTTTGCCAATACATAAAAAAGGATAAAATTGTTCATATGAGAAATAGCAGATTGATTAATACAGCATGGACCCACACAAAATCATAGAATGGCTAATATAAAACTCTATCAATAAAAATTGCAAGAATGCACTTTAATTAATTCTGTTCTACATTGTAGAAAATTAAACTATATTGGCAACATTTTGATATGTTTACAACTTTGGGTGATGAAAATAATGATGTTGCTGCAATAGATTTCTGTAATACACTTGACTTGAGACCACATGACATCTTGAGTGATAAAACTTGAACAATTCAACATTTGCATACTAAATGGATTAAAATCTTGTTAAATAATAAGTTCCAGAACATAATTCTAAATGCCGAATCATCGTCAAGCAGCTGCATTTCAAGTGGGATCCCACTGATGTTTTTTTAAGTTCTTTTTGGCTCTGTACTTTTTAATCTTTTTACCAATGGCTTGGGGATATATTATTGCACAATAAAATGCACATGCACAAAACCCAGCAGTTTTTGTAGATGACAATACGGTTAGGGAGTAGTAAATAAACAAAGATGACACGCCACCATTATAGTCTATAAACAAACTGTATGTGTTTCAAATATAAAAACACACATCAAAGGCAAAGAATGCAGGCCATGGTAATACAATGGGAGACTCTTATCTTGAGAGCTGTGACTCTGAAAAGGTCTTAGGATGACCAAGAGTATACAACTGAGAGCAACTTCACAGTACAATACTGTAATCAAAAGGGTTAATATCATCCTAGGATTATAAACATGCAAATATTCCACAAGCTATAAAGCCAAACTCTATGTTTGTCAAAGTTACAACTACTGTTGTAATTCTGTGCACGGTTACGGTCTCTGTATGTCAAAAAGGATGCTGAAAACATTGGAAAGGATTCAGAAATAAGCCACCGAATGACTGATGGACTGGAAAATATGTGTAATAGTGAAAAAAATGGATGAGATCAATCTGTTTAGCTTATCATAGAGACCGCAAGGGAGAGATGCAATCACATGTCATAAGCACCTATAAGAGAAACAGAACTTTGACAATTGGTAGAGTTTCAGTTTAGAAGACAAACATGCTAAAAAGGTCACTGGGAAACTAGATAAATTCAGAAATAAAGTGCAATATTTTTTAACAATGCAAATATTGCCATAGAGGATGTCACTAAAACCAATTACAAGTGCAGTCTTTATTCAGAGGGTATTTTATAAAAAAAACACTGTTGGCATTGCATCTGGAAAGATGGGGACTAGCACTATCAATAGCATGCTATACCTGAAAAATGAAGGTCTCCTAGTGGTATAACTCCCAGTGGTATTTAGTTATCCAGCAGTGTTACAGGGTTTGTCATTTCTAGCCAATTTGTAGGTGTCTTGGCTGGCAGAGACTCCTGGAACTGACCCTTCCCATTCTTTCCCAGAGCAATTTTTTAACAGATCACCATTTCATCCTTTTTTATGCTTTTCTGTGTCTAAACAGTCTGTCTTGCCTGAATACAGAATGCTCTCTAGCCACACTTACCTGCCTTGAACTGTGACACCTCTTCCTATCTTTTTCCATCATGACTCTTGCAGGACTCATCTGTTTGATCAAAAGAATGTAATTCTGAGGAAGACTGTCACTCCCACAWTTCCCTGACTCTGAGGATTTTGCAAGGTGCCATAATACGCAGCGTAAGACAATTTGATATACTCATCCATGCAGAAAGCTATTAAAAATAATTAAAAAAAAATCTTCTGTTTGCAAGTTTGTACAACTTCATACTTACCAAAATATTTACTGCTATCAAGTCTACCAGACAAAACATGTTAGAAAGTGAGCATCAATCATTTCAAACTGGATAATAATGCCTCTTTTCTGGTGATTGCTCAAGATACACTAAATTTCCAGGGCATTCAAGTTGTGTAAAGGGTAAAGCCTATTCTGGCCATTATTTTCCTTTTAGTCTTCAGGTAAATGGATCCAGCAGTGCAGAACTGCAGATTAGAAAGTCTTTCCCAGTTAATTCCAATTTCCTGATCTACAAGAGAAGGAAGATCACCTCTCAGAAGAAGGATTTGTTGGGCAACATAAAGTTAAATCCTTTGGAGTACTGAATCCAGAAAAATGCATTTGGATGGATTATTATGAAGAAAAAGGGTAAGAACAGGTATATGCCAAAAAATCTTGACAGTATTTTGTTACCCTACTAGTCAGATTCATCCACCTGACCTAGCAACATCTTGTAATCATCTGGTGCACCTCTAATAATTTCTAACTGCCATCATGAATCTGAAACTATGCACACCAACAGCCCACATAAAACACCAGTTTGCTGAGGATATATCCTTCTAGAAAGATGGATTCTTACTTTTTTTGCGGCATATACGACATACAATATAAAACAAAACCACGATGCATTTAATCTGTGTCAGAGATGGAAAATTAAGACAGAGATCCTTGAGTTCCTCCTCCGTCTTTCTGTACATGCAAACAGAGCTTTTCCCTTTCGTTCCTCTCCCAGATTTGCATGGAATAATGTGATCTCTAATTTCATGGCCTTGTACAGCTAAAATCAAATCCAGAATTCTACTGGGACAGAAGCTGTGTAGCACCTCTTAACTAAATTTTTCTGGTGTAGCAGTAAAGTCTCTTTCTCTGTATATAAATTGGTTTTCAAATTCAGCTTTAGGATAGCAACTTTCCTGACACCCTCAAATATAATAGGAATTCCCACCTGCACGACAATTCTGTGTGGTTGAACTTGAACATTAAACAACGTATATATTATTTTGCCCCAAACACCACAAGATCAATTCTAAAATCTTTAAGCCATTTTTTATTCGTTTGGTTGCCTTTTTTGAGGAAGAGGATTATAAAACTGTTATTTTAATTTCCAGTTTTGAGTTTTCATCATATGCAAGGATCATATTTTCAAACTTTCCTTCAATGCTCTGGAGGCTGCAAGTATTTTTCCCCAATGAAACTTGTGATTCACACGTAACAACTTGCCTCCAGGAGCGAATGCTTTAAGTACCTGCTCATATATCATGAAACACGTAGTGTGTGATCAGTTAACTCTTGGAAGAGGGGATGTTGACTGCTCTGAGACCTAGAAATGAGCTTAATGGCATCCCCATTTGGTTTCAAGCAGCTTGGAGAATGCTCAGTAAGGACATGTTCTTCGCTTACACATTTTCGCTATTCCTAAATGTCATTTTTATTCATTAGTGCCCAGGATCAGTTCCCACGGATATTATACAAATACTTTACTGAGAGCTCACTCTCTTCCATCCACATGCAAAAACATATATCAGTCAAATGAATCTTCCCTCCCTGTGCCACCCCCAGATCAGCATTGCAGTGTCGTCTCCTGGAATAATGCTCAGATAAGGACTCAGCATCCTGCCACCAAGAAATGTTGTTCTTGCTGAGAATCCTGATCAGAATAATCAATCTTGCCTACATATACTTTCTTTCCAGTGTTTGAAAAGCTGCAGCTCTAAATGTAACTGTAGCTGTTCATATCTATGAAACTTTAGATACCTTTGGATCGATTTGGATACTTAATTAAAAAAGGTCAGGATGCATGAGCAGACACAGCAGCAAATTAGTAGCCAGCATTTGTGGATCCTCTTCCTCCTAGTGCTGCAACACACTGGATTTCCTTTCCCAAATCCCACACCCTGCCATTCAGTTTACTCTCCTGTAAAATGGAGCTACTGAGATTGGCATCTTTCTGTAAGGTGCCCTCAGACCTCTAAGTCAGTATCGAAGCAGAAGGTCTATGTATTCATTAATTATTTTAGATACCCAAATGTGAACATGTCAGTCTAAACTGACAAGCATGTGAAATACTGGCAATGGAAACAGTGAAGTGGAATCTGGATCTTCAGAAAACATATAGTTTATGTCTGGTATAAGATCCAAGTCCATTGAAAGGAGTAGATGGGAGCCCGCTGCCTCCATCAGACATTTGTACTACAGTGACTGTGCGGCTGTTATTTCCTCAGCAACAGCTCAAACGCAGCCCCAGCTTCATCCAATACTAGATTTGCCTGATTTTCTCTCTTTGGGATATCATCATGGAAACAGTCTTGATTACTTAATGTTCCTTAAAACGGTACTAGCTTAGCTAATCAATGTCATTCTGTTGTTAAGCAAGATATTTTTACTTTCTGAAACAATATTGATTAGCTAATTATTGCCATTAAAAACACCCCAAACCAGCACACATTAAGCCAGTGATGGCATGGCTGCTATCAAAACTCTCACCATTAACATTATATCGTTCTACCTTGTTTGTAGATCTTCTCTGTTTTTAAATATCTTCAACTGTCTCACTGTCCTAATATTAAGCAACTTTCCACCCCTGCTTCCACCAGAAGACAGTGCAAAATTAAGGACAAACAACAGGATCCATAGCTTGTTCCAGAAGGCAATGAGATACAAGACACAAAGGTGATATGGCAGCGCATATAGATGCAGCATCTGTTTCTAATTTTTTTAAGTGAAAACTTAATTTCACCTCATTCAAAATTATTTTAGAAAGCAATTGACAACAGGAAAAATTATAAAATTGGCAGGAAACTGAGACTTGGGTGTTGAAAATTAAGAACTTCAAACTGTGAATTAGAATATATATGTGTATCTATATATATTTCTATTGCATCATTAGAAGGAGAATTTGGCTCTACAGCTGTATTTATGATTATTGAAGGATTCTTCTGTTTATATTTAGCCATAGAACTGCATACACTTAAAAGCTTTGATACCTCTCTAAAAAGGCAGCAGCCAACCTGTCTGTCTCTGTACTCCAGTAGTGTTTTAACCTGAAATTCAAAATGCTTTGTGGCATTTGCCCTAGATGCCCTTTTTCTGACTTTTCACAGTAGGTTGTAAATATCTTGTGTACCTTGTATATATGATTGTATATGTGCTTCTGTGTGTGTGTGTGTGTGTGCACACACTCATGTATAATATACATATTTTTTATATATAATGTATATATACACAACTCTTTTATATTACCTATATATAAATAGATGCATAATATCATTTTATCTTGTGCATACTATTTATTACAAACAGTTGATTCACACTGCAGATACGGTAGGCACAACAATGTATAACATCAGAGTAGCCTCTTAAAGCCCAGCTTCAGCTTCTTAAAACCCACATCAATTTCGTGAAGTCCAAGTAGTTTCCAGAAAAGGGAGTGGTGAAAAGGGATCTGTGAAGAAGCTAGAGCAAAAAACCCTTTAGACTGCAATGTCACTGAAATAGGTAAGTAAACAGATGGGCTGATGCTTTCGCTGTGAGGTCTTAAGTGCTTTCAAGAGTGGGCAACGTCATGGTCAGGTCTGTCAAAAAGGCTTTTAAGTAAGGAAAAACACAGTCACAGAGACAGTCTTTCCTCCTACATGATCTAAGATGTAACGTGTGGATGATGTTCCATGGAAGCACCTCAAAGCCTGTCAACCAGGGCCTCAGTTGAACAAATATATAGTAATTGATGGTCCTTGCCTATCCAGCTATACCCTAAGACACCTCACTAGAGTTTTCACACTAGCTGCTTTCCACAGGCTTCTGTGGGAGACAGAAAGCCCTGGCTACATGCCCCGTGCGTCACTCTCAGCCCCACACACTCACGCAAGTGGGACTGATAAGCTAGACATCCCTTGTCAGATCTGAATCTGACCTTAAAGGACAAGATAGAACACACATATATAACAAAATAGGTGAGAAGATGAAATCAAAAAAGTAATCAAAACAAGCCACAGTTAGTCAATGCTAGCACTTAGGTGACTCCTCCTAACCAGCCTGAGCAGAGAGCAGCTTTGTAGGTACTCAGTGGGACCAGCTGGTTGACAGGCAACTTGAAAGTCAATAGATTGGTAGTTTTGTTCATGCTGGAAGAGCAGATTAAGCAAAAACATTAATCTACCATAACAGGACAGTGTTGTCTTATGATAACCCTACAAATACTAACATTACTACTGACACAGAACATCTCATAGAACAACCTACACTCTACCAGCGATGTGAATGGGGAAAGGGGAGGACAAAGAAAGAAGAAACTGTTACGTTTCTTTCTCTTTGCTACAGCTTTTCTTGCCAAGAAGGGACTTAAACTCAAGTCACTTCTCACTCTGGGGCTTGGCATACTGCCACATATGTGTCCTTGTTCACAAGCCGCGTCAGCCTGCTGGCCTCACTCTACTTCAAAAACAAATGAGGTCCAAAAATATCCTCCTCTCTGAACACGCTTTGTGTGTGTGTGTGCATGCATGTGTGATTTATGCAGAAATTCTGTAAAAATATTCTGGTTCATCAGAACTCTAATTTACATACATTTTGGGGACACTGTAGAGGATGATTAACATGATGTATCATAATTCAGAAGGAATGTTGACTGAGGCTTTTTAGGAGCCTGAAACACAGGAGCACGAGGTAGATAAGCATATGGAGCTCAGTGAATGAAACAGGAGGCTGCCTATTCTGCTGTGATTTATGTTCCTCAATGTGTGAGAACTTGATCATTTTCTGAGATAAGAGATTTTGTTTAAAAAAATCTAGCACAATGAAAAAAATGTTAGAGAGCTTGCTTTATTCATCTTTGATATGTCCAACAACTTCTTCCATCACTTCTTGCAGACTCCCAGATTTGGAAAAATAGTCAGCATGGTAACCTCATTTATAAACAGTAAGTTAAACAGTTAATTGGAAGCATATAGAAATGCTCATTTTTTGTCACCTGGATTTAAAGAAACCATAGTAACATTCATCCTGTAAAACAAAATTGAAACATATATTTGGTCTTTTAAGTCTATGTGATAACTTACCCATGCATTTGAACCTATATTAATGTTAAATTCTCTCATCATTTATTTAATTCTTTTTATTCAGCTGGATACTGACAGTTCTCCAGAGACTTAGAATACGAGAGAATCACATAACTGTTCCCTAACTGCTTTCTCTATTGCCAAAACAATGTGAATACCACACTCTTGCCAAGTCCAAATTTCCAACTAGTGGAAATGTTTGCCAGTAGCCTTCCTGAAAGAAAATCCCCTCATGTATTATTCACACGGCCATAGCTCTGCTTAGTAACTTTCTAGCAAGAAAACAGTATTTCCCTGCAATGAATTACTCGCCCTCACCCCCAGGAACATTCACTGCAGTTAATTATCGGTTTGCCCCGGCTGATAGTCCAGAGCACAGGAGACAAAGGAAAAAGCACTCACCATCCCAATGTCAAACTACCACTGAATGGGAAACAGAATTTCTTGCAGTAGTTTTCTGCATTCACATCACTATGACATTATGGGGTTGCTTATTGTTTTATAAACAATACATTTATGCTGGGTGGTTTATGGCAAATATTTGATAACTAGTGATATCCTGCCATCCTTCCTAGGGATGAGAATTGATAAATATGGGAGTAGTGCCAACAGGTGAGAAAAAAATCTTTTGATCAGTTAATAGCTGCTCGGGTAATCTCTGGGACACAGTTCTTTCTATATTTCTTCTTCTCTGCCAGGTTATAATTTAACAAAGACCTTTATTAAAACATCTTGCGATGCCCTAATCCCTATGTCACCTGTACAAGCCCTTGGAGTGTATCCAAGCAGAGGCTCTTTCCTTTCCTCTCACACTCACTTCAGGCATTCATTCAGAAATATTTGGATGCAAAAGCTGGGTAGCTTATGCAACATTTCAAGGTAGTCTGCAATGCTTCTGACACTAGCAGTTATTCTAGACACAGATGTACCTAAATGTTAAGTGTCTATCCAATCTAAAGTGAGCACTATGTTTAGTTTTAAGTCAGTGGAGACAAACAGTCATTTCTAAAGGTCACAAAGGGAAAATCTATTCAACCTAAGCTTACCATCATGCCTAATGGAGAAAGGCAGGATCTTTGCTTGAAGAAGCTGATGGCAGCAGCAGTTCTCTCCATTTGTATGTGATAGACTGTTAGGGTTCATTTCAGTTGCTTAATGTAGAAGTCTAGTGTTATTTGAGAAGCTGCAGGATGACCTCTGTGGTCTCAAGCTCTCACTCCAGAAGGACTCAAGTCTTCCATAGGTGTCTAGCTTTCACTAGACAGCTCAGTTCCCATTCTAGTCAATAGTAATGTAGCCAATACAGTCAGTGAAGCCCAGAAAGCTATTCAGCTGACCAGACAGCAGCCATCTATTTTTAGGATTAATCTGGAGCTGAATCCTGCATTTGGTTTCTATTTGGAAGTGGTCTAGAATCACATTTACCCCACTATGTGAGAACACTCTGAACAATATTTAGCTGTCTAAACAGACGTTTCTAGCTCCACTAGGGCACCCAAAGGTTATCTAAGACATTTTCTTAATGTTGGCAGATACTACACAGGACTTGCAAGAGACTCCTGCCCTCTGAAATAGCAGCTGGAGGCCAGGTGGGATTCCTTACAGCATCTCATATATTACTGGATAATTGTTTTTAAGCACCTGAATCAAGTTTTGTATCTATCAGATCTGAGATATTCTGGAAAGTGCCCCTACGGCTTCCTTTGGGCCATGAACTATCTCTGAATGCAGAGGGACTGGAAAAAATCAGACATAGGGGAGCCTGAGTCCCACCAGGTCTAGTCTCCCATTCCTGTTCTTATTCTTTGGAATATGGCATACCTCAGAGCAGCGCAGGATGAAAATTAGAAGGAATCACAGAAACTGGAACTCCAGAAAATCTTTCAACACTTTCAAATAACTATTGAAGAGACTAGAGTCAAGTTTTCTCTTCCCTGCTCTCCTTCTGGTTCTATGACTCTTATCACAAGGACACAGAAAAACTGAAAAGGAAGACTGAGCTCCCTTCTTCTCTAAAGTACTCCTTAGCTTGGTAGTACACTACGATCATGGGAGAAGTGAATCTAAACCCACATGCTGAAGCAGAATTAAAACTCAGGTCTTCCACCCTCAGGACAAATGTTCTGATTACTTTTCATTATGAAAGAGATGGGCATGACTACACCATAGTGACAGTGACAAAGTGAAGTATGGCGTGACCAGGACCTATGGCCTAACCAGGAGTTAACAGCACTCAGTTTAGTCTGGATAATTAAACTCCAGATAGGCTCTCTATGGAGCCTGGAAGAGCATATCTTCAAAGCAGCATCTATAGATAGACCTAAAGGTATTGCAAAGGAACTTCCAGGATAAGCAGGGAAGTATATAATGAGATAAGTTCTCACCAATTTAGGCAGTTCAAAGAGGCAGAGGACCTGTATCTGAGTCTGAGTCTTGGATTTCTTTAAACAAGAATTTCTTTAAACTTTCCTTAAACAATATATATTTTCATAATTTTTATCAGTCTACACCAGACAGTGACAGAATTTGAATATGCTAATAAAGAAGGGAGTCATCAACATAGTGTTCCCTGAGGTTGGCTTTCTGACAAGATTTCTGCTGAGAAAGAATTAGACCTTTACTTGCTATTGAGTATTACTGTGGCTGGTCTATGGACAGGAGAAAAGCCTAATACTTCTAGCAGCTGCTGGAGAGTTTCCTTAGACTATGCATGAGCTTTATTTCTCCACGAATACAAGTCTCCATGTCTCCATCTCTCAGAGACATAGAGAGGATGAAAACATATTGTGAGGGTCTCACTTCATATTCATTAGAGTCTTTTTGGTATCTAGGGCAGACAGGAGGTGAAGGAGCACGATAAAGGATTAAACTCAGGGGCCGGACACCCTTATTTGTTTGCAGAAAGTTGCCCAGAAGGTCCCGCCGATAGTCTCAATCAATGCTCAGTGTCACCACTGGGTGTCTCACCGACCAACTTTTTCGGGAAGGTGAAGCAGTAGTGATGATCGTTGCTGTAGCTGCGCAAGGATGGAAGAACAAATGCAAGTGCAAATGGCAGCTTAGAAGAGAAAACAGGGTCTGCAAGTCACAGAGAGAAATACAAAGGTGGACAACACCAAACTGTGGTCTGAAACTTCCCCACAGAAATTTCAGTCATTACTACAACTGCGTTATCAAAAATGATTTTGAGTTAGAGTTATAGCACAGCACAGTGAAAACCTGTTCTTCCTCAAACGGGTTAATTCTGTTCCTTTGTGTGTAAATCATCTTCTTCTATTTCATATTGTTCATGGCACTGGAAATGCATGTGGAATATTCCTTATCCACCTTAGTGTTCGTATTGATGCTACTGATCATGGCATCAGTTAATTAGCACATAAGGGGTTAATTGAGATGGAGAAAAGTTCTTCTGAAAGCAAACGGCATGCCTGAAACCACACTTCTTTATGGCATTACCTAGCAAAAAAGCATCATACCGAAATAGCATTAAAGAAAGACAAATTAAACAGGAGAGTAGTAGCCAGGGCAGTGTTAATCCAGCATGTTGCTACAAGAAGGAGTGCCATCTGGATCCTAGTTTGCTACAGTATTGAAGTTTCATGGCCTTTTCTTCCCCTTATCTTCCTTTTCAGGGATCATTCGTTAGAGAGTTTAAGAAAGTGTGCAGCACTCCAGCGTTGCAGCGTGCTTTTGAAATAAGACACTTTCGGGAATCCCTATTAAAGCGTGCAAATAGGCAACTCTCTTATAAAACAGTTCGATGTCACTAGCCTTAGGTGGATTTACAGCCATGTAGTAGGGATCGTGTTGGCACACTCCAAAAGTACCCAAACACAATACTCATCTGCTACCCTCGCTTTTACCGGGCGGAAACGGGGAGGCTGTGTCACCTTTGCCGGTCGCTCCAGCACACAGTTTCAAACGATTTCACCGATCTTTTGTGAGCTGTTACAAAACCCTTCACTTTACCTCCAGCGTCAGAGACTCAGCAGCTGAAGGGAACCCTGTGCACAAAATACCTCAAAACACTAGAGGGCCGGTTGGCTTGGGAAATGTAGCACCATGTCTGAGCCTGCGACTTGAAACACTCCTGGTCCTCCGAATGCTGGCACGCTGGAATAGCGACGCGTCAGCGCTTGCATTTTATGCGATCGGCAGACCTGCTCCAAAGATGCGCACGGGTGAGATGGCCACGAGATTGAACTGAATTACCTGTCACCTCCTCAGAAGCCGTGGTGGAGGGTCGGGAACCAGGCAGCGTGGGGCTGCCGTGGTGCAGAGCACATTCAAGCAGAAGAGAAGACCTTATATGTCTTAAAGAGAATTAAAGGGAGAGGTTTGGGAGGTTTCTTTCCTTTTTTTTTTTTTTTTTTTTCCTCTCCTAGTCTTTGGTGAGGGGAAAGTTCAAAGGTGGTTGCTCACAGGTACCTACAGCTGTCACCACACACCGGCAGATTTTTATTTCCAGTGAGTGGAAAAAGACAAATTCTCCATTTTGGCTACTTTTGCTGGAATAAAGCCAAGCTTTAAAGGAATAGAGCCAGCTCTTCAGGTCGTGGAAATCCAGACAGCACCACTGGAAAGTGAAGTTTTACACCATTTTATACCCACCTAAACAACTTCTGTTCTTGTTTTCCCCAGTGAAAATGAGGCAAGAACTTCCTACTACTTTAAGGAGAGGACCCTGCCTGAAAACATAATCTAACCCACCAAACTGGTTTAGGTTTTTTTCACACATATTTTCACACGCCGGCCGTGCTGACCTTGCCACCGGGGAGCAGCAACCGCCCAGCACGAGGGAGGACGGGTTCCCCGAGAGGTGTCCCTGGCTGTCAGGGAGCCTAACTTCACTTTGATGGCTCCACATGTCACACTTCGGAGATGCAGGCACTCCGCAGCTCCTGCTGCCTCGCAGGCACCGGTGAGGTTTTTAAAGGGAATAATCACAACCAGCCTCAAGAGGGTTTCTGAGGTGTTTTCACACAGCGTGGTTCCTGCCTGCATCTTTTACTCTGTTCTGTAGTTACTGTTAGCTGGAGTATGACCCATTCATATATATATTTTTTTTAATAATACAGAAGTCATTGAGGTCTACAGGCAACTAGGATTATTTAATTTTTTTTAATGATATACCTCTAGACATGCAGGCACATACACACATGCATCCTCTGTATTTTCAAGGCAATTCTACTTCTACCTGCAGGGGAAGACCATCTCTGTTGCTTGTACAATTTTGATAAAGTACAAACAGAGAAATTTTCTTAGAGGCTATTAATCAAGTCACTTTACATCCTTAAAGTACATTGAATTTGCAGTGGGTTTCTCCTTCCTAAGCAACATTGCAAAATAAGTTTTCATTTAATGCAAATGTAGAATGTACCAACTTAACATTGAAATAACTGGCTTTATCATGATAACATTAGCAATGTCTTTGATACACTGTAGAAGAAGCTATCTAACATTAGAGAAATAACATCCCATGATAGAACAGTATCTAAACTGTATTTATTTTTATAGTTGATGAGCTGTTAGCAAAAGAATCCACAAGTACAATCAACAGATCAAGTTGGTTGCAAGTAAATAAAAGGTACAGTCAGCTATTTACTGCAGTACATGCTTATCTATATTATGTTTATATGAGAAAACACTTATACAATGCTTATTACAATGTCTCAGCCTCCAAAATGCTTTTATCTAAGATTCCATCCCCTTGAAAAGTCAGAATTACCATAAAAATCTTTGGAGTAAAAATCCAAACAGTATGAATATTCAGTCACTTCACAGCTGTTACATTTATGGAAACGCAATAACAGAAAACTTCTCAGATTTGGCAAAGAGTTTTTTACCAGATGAATGCATACCAGTAAAAGAACTTAAGTGAAAAGAAAAGCCTGGCTCACTCCTGTTTTCTAAAGAAGTGTGTTGCAGTCCAGAGCGTTTTGAAAGTTAATGAAAGAGTCTTTTTTTTTTTGAATTTCAAAATATGTATGCAAATCTCAGCTGGCACTGCATGCACAGACCATATTTAATAAACACATCAATTGGAAAGCAGTGTTCCATGTCCACAGCTAAACAGCTGATGACTGGGAATTTTGCATTGATAAAAATAATAGCATTCTATTTGCATGTGGCATGAAATGCAGTCAGAGTCGCCGTCTTCCCCGAAACTTTAATCCACTCGTACAATTTTGCCCCTTAACAAAACAATCTGTGTGTTTTACCAAGGGAGAGAAAGATCCCTGGCCATTTTTTTCTGTTGCCGTGATTTGTTAAAGCCACGCTCTGGCAGCCCACAGTGGAAAGCTGCATAGACCGGGAACGTCTGCAAGTGAAATGCACAGACAGAAACATTCAGCAAAAGATGCAAGGTAAAGAAGACTGCAACATACCTTCAGCAGCGTGCTCCTTCCTCCCAAGCCAGGCAGTTTTCAAGCATGTACACTACTGATGGGACTGGGGAAGTAATTGTAAATGGGCTACTGATGAGTAGATTCATGACACCAGATGTGACAGCAGGGTGTCACCAGGTCCTTTTCAAACTTGCCTCCAGCGCTGTCTCCTAGTTCCTCCAGACGGCATTAGACAGTTGCTGCTAGGATCAGAGCTGAAGAAGCAAGGGTGCTTTTTGACTGCAGTTGCTAATGCTCCACTTTCAGGGAAAGCGCAGAAGTATGTGTGTGCCTGCACTAACTGCACACACTCATCAGCCTGCTACAAGCAGGGAGATGTGATATGCATACTGAAAGCGCTGTGCAGGGAGGAGTACTTCTGAAGCACACCCAAGCCTCTCCTGCTCGTAATTGCACCCTCCTGACCTCACCGGGTTAGAGCACTGCTGGAGAATTCATCAATAAGTCCATCAGGAATAAGCCGCGGATCTGAAATAGTGCATAAGGGGAAAGGAGAGGAGGGGGCAAAGGCAGCTTCAACCCTTCAGAGCAGCAAACTTTCTGGATAGATTTTACATTTTTCTGCCCTTAACGTTCCCGCTGCAAATGCCATGGTCCATAGGTGACAGCAATTGGATTTGATTTTAATTAATAATCTGAAAGAGGATTTCTTTAGCCATGAGAAAGCACATTTTTAACAGGAGTCCTTAATGAGAATTATTATAATTCTAGAGGTTGTAGAAGTAGCAGCAGATCCCAGCTGTGAAGATGGCCCCACGGAGCTGGATGTTGTACTGAGAAACTCTAAAAAATAGAACTTACTGTCAGACCAGATATGCCAAACACAGGAAATATCAAAATCTTTCCTTTTCAGGGGAGAAAATGAGCTTCAGAGATTGTAAATGATGTACCCAAGGTCACACATAGAATTTGAAGCCAGACCTCCTTCATCCTATCCCACTGTCTTATAAATAAAACCAGACTGCTTCTGCAGACATGAATCACCAGCTCATCAAGCAGCCCGGGCTGCCACTGTCAACAAGCTTTCAAACAACTATATGAACCACAGTTATAACTGGCCGTTTTACTGACTTCTGTCTTCATGTCTTCAGGCCAATTTATTTTTAATAGCAATATCATAATAAGGTGGCATATTTATATGCAATCTTTTCACATGAATTTGACAGTGCAGACTTGACAGGTGAGTCTTCTGCTGGAAAGCACTCCAATCTTCTAGAAAAGTGAGCTGTCACGTTAGCTTGCACACCTTTAAACAAATTAGGATTTGTAGGATTAAAATGGCTTCACCTGTCCACCCTCTGCTCTATATATCAAAGGATCTTCCTCCAGATCCTGCTGTGGGGCATTGGCTTCAGAATGGGTTGAAAGGGAAGAAAAACAGATAATGAGTTGTTAGCAGCAAGGTCTGGCAACCCCTGTGTGGTTTTGGAGATTGTCCATCCCAGCAATGAGCGTATCCTGCTTTTTTTGTGAGGTGTGACAAGATCACAGCTCAAGGTGGTATGGCTGCAGGCCATAAAGATAAACAGTAGACATGAAAAAATTTCAGAGGCTTTTCTGGAGTAGCAGCATATCTGCAGGGAATATTTTCTGAGTTAAGGGAAGAGTTTCTTTTTGGCTATTGTTATTTACTGACTACCGGACAGAACAGCCTCCAGTCCATAGTGTTTGCAGTCTTAATGAACAAATAATACAAGACAGACACAGTGTAGCAGAGCTGGTGAAATGGAGTAATATTGAAAAATTACAGGATTAACCCTATATCTCTTTATTATAAATGTATTATTCTTAACTGTTAGTATATTATCTCGATAAAACTGCTCAGGACTAGCTTAGTTCTGGTTTCCTTTGAAATTAATGAGAATTTTCCTTTGGGGAGAAAAATTTGGTCCCTGAAAAACACTGTTAGAAATCCAAAGGGAAGAGTCCTGTGGTGTTTTTTCCAGAGATGCAAAATATGGCTAATTTAATATGACTATGTATCAGACTTACCTGCAAGCAAATACTTCAGCTCTTATCCTGTATCAGACCTGGGCATTGACAGACCTGGGGCAGTTCTGTTGGTTTTCCCACTCCAGAGATGGAAGAACGTAAGAAAGCTCCAAACCTGCAGAAACTTAATCAAACAGGCAATACACAAGCAGCTCCATTAAAAACCAGAGGACTAGTCCTGTGAGCAAAGTCACTGCACATAAGGCACGAGCTTCTATGGACATCTTTGAAGTGCTGCTATTAAATGGGTTGTCTTCACCTTAAGACTGGCTTTTACTGAAGGTTGGAGCTGCAAATACGTGTCGGAAAGAGTAAAATGGACAATTTCAGAGACGAGGAAAGATTTGTGTGGTAGCATTTTGGACAGCTGGGGACGATGCAGTGAGCTGCGATCAGAAGGAATGAGAATATTGTGGGTGGGATAAGAGACTCTCGCAGTTCCTTTGGCAGGCGCAGCGTTGGTAGAGGTATTCCTACAGGAAGAGCCATGATCAGATGTGTATCTCCTTCTCCTCTGACCTGACCAGAAGCTGCCTGAAGGGTGGAAGATGTGTCCTCCCTCTGAGCTGGCAAGCAGCTCCAGGTAAATTCATTCCCAATTAACATTGTTAGTCCCACCTGAACGTAGAGCTAACTTAAATTTACATGAATGTTGTTAGCGCGGCACCACACTCAGGGGAGTAATCCCTTTCTGACAATACTTAAAAGTCCTATTAAGTAGTAAATACTCTAATGGCGATTTGAAGAAAACCCAAATTTAAACATTCATTTAATCAATATCTCCTTACTAAAAAATGAAACCCCTTACAAAAATTCTTTTTTCCTATGAAATAGGCACTTCTTATGAAAAGGAACAAATGTCATCCTGCTCAAGAACCAAATTGTACTACATGTAAATTACCCTATGATATAGGAAGTTCTTTCTATAGAATATTCAGCAAACAGGTGACAACAGCAACTACCTGCAGTTTTCATTCAAAGGAGATCTCATTTTTCCCTGTGAATAGATTAGCTGAGATGAATAAAAGAAAATCCATCTCTTCTTATTGTTTTTTAAAGCAAAAACAAACACATCAGAAAGCTGAATCATTTGGTCAAGGGTTTTCTTTTTAACAGCTATCTCTTTCAGGTGCCTGAAAGACAAAATGTTAAAAGTTGATTTCCAGAAACAACACCTGCTCTGGGAATCAAACTCTTTCCATGTGGCTCAAATAGGGCAACCAAACACAACAATGATGTGGAAAATCTTAACTTTTATAATTGCGTTGGACATTTCAAAATATTTAAAAATATAAACATCATTCCATCTTAAATCAGCAGGCTAAATAATGAGATCAAAAAGGTATGGAATTTGCATAGGAAGCAAGACAACTTGCTATCTCACAGAATCACAGAATCACAGAATCGCTGAGGTTGGAAGGGACCTCTGGAGATCATCTAGTCCAACCCCCCTGCTCAAGCAGGGTCACCTAGAGCACATTGCACAGGATTGCATCCACTCCTCATTTTTCACTAACTTTAGATCAAATTTCACTAACTTTAAATCAATCCTCTAATGAGAGTCTTCAAAGATGCTTGAGCCTAAAACAACAATAATAATAATGAAAAAGAGTGAATTAAAGGTGATTAGTAATGTTTGATGCCAACCTAGACATTGACAAGTCTACAGTAGGAAATCAAGAAAAGAACTGGAAATACAGAAAATGTTTGTTTAACAGCCATTATGGTTTTTTTTTTTTTTTTCACTTGGAAGATTCAGGTCTAAGGTAGACTTGGAAGACTGAAGAAGAAATAAGACAAACCCTTGAAGATGTAGGAAACTGAAAGTAGGGCTCTTTTTTGGCCTCATGAAAATCTAGAGTCAATTGTTTCCCAAGATTCAGAAACTAATATAAGAAGTGTGGGTGAAAGGCAGCAGCGATCACTTCTATTCCCAATGAATTCATTAAGTCTGCACAAAACTTCCATGTCTTTTATGCGCACAGAGCCCTGAGGCCATATACAGATACACAGATCAACAGAGTGCTGTCCGTATGGATAGTCTTGCAGCTATCAAGGTAACTCTGTATTCCCAGGGGACCGACTCTCTGCAAAATAGCACTAGGAGAAGAAATTTCTGAAAAAGGTGGGAGAGGAAATTCAAAATTGCTCCTTTTTATGGTTATTCCCTAACTGGTTATTCTAGGGGTTGTGATCTCTGGGCTCTACTAATACTCCCTTAGTATAAACCCCGAAAAAACAACAAAAAACCAAAATCTTACTGAAAACAATGTGGCAAGTAACTAATTTTACTCCATTTTAAACTATTCCACTCCTGGAGTGGTCTTTACTTTAATCATGCTAGAGCATCTGGTGTCTTGTCATTATTGTAGCTCTTTGTCCCTTCAGTTCAAAATAGACCCCTCCTTCCCCTCAGCTCCCTTGAAAATCCCAAACATAATATTTACCAAGTACCTATCAGTGGGACCGGTCAGGTTCAAGAAAGAAAAAAAGGAAAACCTCAAAGCCCCCCAGCTAGGAATTTCTCCTCCTTCCACATATTTAACAATACTTGTCAAATCTATATAAAATGTAGAGGAAAGCCCCCAAACCTTTCCCTAGGTCGTAGAAGATAATTTTCTCCAAGGATGCAATGATTCCAGGGCAGGTTAGCTCAGGACAGAGCTCAGAGCAACAGCAGTCACTTTAGCTGGGATTGGGGGTAAAGCTCCTGGAAATCACGTCTCCCTTAAGGGTTAGAGACCAGCTGATTCATCCATACAGTAAACCCACTTTGTGCCTTCGTGTGTGCATATGGGTGTGTGCATAATATTAATGATCCATTAAAAACATTGCTGGATGCAGAAGACCAGCGATGAGTGTGTGTAACTATTTGTATACAGATATAGATATATGTTTGCATATATGTGTGTGTGTATAAGCATTTGTGTGTTTATCTGTACGAATGCACATATGTGTGAGTGTATGCATTCAAAGAAACTCCTGTACTGATGTTTTGATTTTTGTTAACTTGACTGACTGCAATATGAACGTATTATTGCCTGAGAATAGAGGGTATTTAAGAACCTAAAGCCCAAATTTTGATACTACAGTGCTGTTAGCATTCTGCATTTCACATTCTAAAGATATTGACTTTTTTCCCCTCATACTTTCAGAGCGAGGGTATATGAATGTCATTTGAGAGAGCCTGTGTATTTAACCTAGAAGACACATTTTTTTCTTTAACACTGAACATTAATAATTTACCCTCTTGGATATTAGAATACCATCAAATTCCACCCATATTTTTACATGATTTTTATGTGACAGCTAGTCTTCCAAGTTCCTTTCGTGAGCAAAGTTCTTTGAATGTGGTCTATACACAAGAAACTGTGCTTTCTTAAGTTATGAATAGTAAGTGATTTTAATACTATATTTGAGTTTTCAGTAACATTTGAATTTATGAAAATTAGTGGCTGACAAAGACCTGTGAATTTGAATTCACACCAAAAGTCAAACATTAAAAAAAAAAAAAAAAGTGTGGAGAGAATGTGATGTGACTGCTTGATTACTTTGTAATTTTTTTCTTCTCTGTGCTTCTGATCTATTTTACAGTCTCCATTTTAAAGTCAAGATGAAAGTCAATTCAAACTGAAGTAACAAGGGTAAAGAGGCTGAGGTTTAGAGGACTGATCCTGATCTCATTCACACCCAGCTTCACAGAGGTATAATTCTTCAGTGTTCCCATTTGACACGATGTTAGGCAGAACTGGTGAAAAATCAGGTCCCATTGATTAGCAGTGAGGTTGGGTCATGGTCCCGAATTAGCAGCCCACTCAAGAATATCCTTTTGTATGGTCTTATTCCTGATTTAAAGGCATGCTCGAAAATACCCATCACAAGAGGTCTTGTTTTCCCTGATCACCCTAGCTAATATGCAATAACGTGCTTCTCTCAGTAAGGCAGCAATTAAAGGCAAGAATGCTGGGCCAGAAGAAGACAGGAGGTTATGCATTCTCCTCAGCAGTGATGGGCACATCCATCTGTCCTTTAAATCTCTCTGTCTACCTGTTATTGCACTTTTGAGAAGGAAACTGGATTGTTTTGCTATTGACACACTACTGTATTGGACTATGAAATAACTCGTATCTGTCTATATGTTTAATGAAAAGCGTATAGATGGGAAGGGTATGAGGTATGTTGGTGTATGTTCAAAGCTCTTACAAAAGACTTTCAGAAAGCTTGATAGACTGAGGAGCAAAATCCCATTGACATGCAAGGAGACATGTTCCTAAGTCATTTGGGCTTTATAAAATACACATATAAGGTACCCATACTTGAACTAATTCTTAAACTATGATGTAATTTGGACCCTGGCCAAAGTACTTGATCTTCCAAAAAAACTTTCTTCCACATAAGTCATTCAAACAGCAAATTTTACAGCCTTTCTCTCAAGTACCTTTGTAAGAAGGAGAAGCTAAGTAAAAGTTTACCTCCTTATCCATAACAGTCACAAAGCACTGCTGGCTCCACTCACACTAATTCAGATAAAAGCAAGCAGATTTTAGTGAGCAACAGCCTTTACTGCCAGCCTTAACTTTTCACTGGGCCTGAGCATGGGGGAAGGGGGGTCCTCCCAACCTAATTTAGCATAGAAAAGGTGGATGAGATCACAACCCCAGGCTTTACGTAATTCAATATGCTACAGAACTAAAAACGCTTGATTGACGTCTGCCGTGAACTATAAACAAAAGGTTCACCATATTTATCCTCTAATTTTGTTTCTCAGTAATGTCCCCATACTCCTTAATCTAATGGGCATTTCCGAAAAAACATTTAACAAGAGCTGCCTCTTAAAAAGCAGCAACCAAACTCACAGAAACTGTGGTTGAAACAGAAATATAGGAATCTGGCACTGAAACTCATGGTATGAAAGCTATCCATCCTGCTGCCACATGTGAAAAGCAATAGTGTAATATTGCATATGTTGAGAATTTCATACATTGAGAAGGGTCAGTTTGGCATACTTTTGCAGACTGGGTTATTTCATTGCAATACAAAGAAGAAAGAGCCATTTTCATATTCCTATTGTTCACATCCTCAAATGGTGGAAGTACGTCTAGAGCCAGTGAATACCCTAAGCGCGCCTTTTTAATGCTGGACATTTTAGATCTGGATTCACCGACTTCTTATGCCTTTGAGCAACTTTGCTTTAAGCAAGGGAGTATTCCCGTTGCCTTCAGGAGTGACAAGAGGAAGCACAACTGAGCTGGTGTAAATACTGCTGGGTCAGAGGCAAGAGCCTGCTKCAGAGTAGTTAGTGAGGTGCTAATTGGATACCGGGGTGGGGAGAAACAGAACTAAGTACAGAGGAAGGGCAGGAGCCTTAGATAACTAGAACAAATGTGAGCACTGAGCCCTAGCAACAGATATACAGGGGGAAAAATGGACTCAAAGTTTGTTTGATGTAGTAAATCATTACACTGAGAGAGTCAAAGGCAGCAGAAAAGATGAGTGCTGCTAGTGCACAAACTCCTGGCCTGGGCTCAGCTGATGACTCTTTCATTAAAGCCTAGAGAGGTACAACGATACAACCCTTCCAAAAACCAAGCCAAGAAAACCAAGCCAAGTTATTTCATTGCCTACACGTAAGATTCATATTTGAACCTTTTGATGCTTCTTGCTAACCTAAAGTCCTTTTGTGATATCAATGATATCGATAAATGCTATTTTAAACATAGCAGAGCCAATCTAGTCCCTGCTGTTCAAACATGCTGTTTGAACATAGCCTTCCCTGGCTGTGCTCTAGACTCTCCTCTATCAAAAATCACTACTTCACAGAGCAGAGTGTAAAGCCATTCCCAGTGTGTCTGTGTCTCGCACGCCCAGCAGGTGAAAGTCAGACTTGGAAAACAACTTTTCTTCAGGTAAAATATTCAGAAGTGGCTCATGCTCTTGCATCCCACATTATGCAGGATTTTTTGTTTGTTTTGGTTTGGGGTTTGGGGTTTTTTTTGGTTTTGGTTTTGTTTTTACTTTGGAATACAAATGCAGATCTCAGCCAAAGGGCTTCAAAAAAATTTAAGAAAAACATAATGTAAATGCTTTTCTACTAAGAGCTCCGTAAGTCTGTGGATTGTCTCCAGAGGAGAAACACGGAGGGTTCACTGGGCTGAGACACTTTAAACAGAGCTGGAAAGACATAACTGTGAGTGTTTCGTCATCACCAGTGGAAGGACTGGGTAAACTGGTAGATACTGCCAATCTCCAGTTTCTGTAAGTTTATTCAAAAGTATAGGTATACGTAAAGCGTGTATATATACATATATTCAGGGAGAATTGTGGCCTGTTGCTAAGCAGTAAATCTGTACATTCGTGGTCTACCTCTGTTCCAGGAAGGACCAGAGCAAAGTGTTATTTGTCATCCAGGAACTCTGGAGATCAATTAGCTTCCTAGGTATAACTTTACAGCGCTCAAAGTTACAAGTGTGTCTGTGTTACCAGACACTTGTTCCTATTTGATTCTACTTAGCAAATGGAGCTCAGCTGAGAGGAAGGAAAAAACAAGTTAGAGAAGTGGTAACAGGGGAGGGTTTTTATTCTGCAGGATGTCATCGTATCTGTCCCTTGGACTATTGTCTATGTGAACTGTGAAAGGAGGCTGTTGAAGGCTATTTTGCTATTTCATAAGTAGAAAGAGCCCCCTGTTCGATGCACTCTCAAGTAGGAGCTAAGGCAATGTAGCGATGAAAATTTCTTTCTATTGGGGCTTCAGAGTCCACAACTTTCTGACCGGGTTCTTTTAGATATTTCACACATAGAGGGCTTAGTGTTTAATACCAGTTTTACTTATTTGAATGATACTTGATGTTATACAAGCTTTTGATTTAGCAGAGTGGTAGGGCAATATACCAAAATCGCAATACAGGTGTAAGTTACACTTAGCACAATATAGCAATTGCAATATACCGTTGGGTCACAATACAAACGTGATTGTCATTGCCTCTCTAATACGCTCACCATCACAATGCTGGATGTCCGCTTTGTGTTGAGATAAATCCAACTTTCCTTGCAACACCTGTGGCCAGTCACTCCCTACCTTCTTCCCTGAGCTTCACGGGCACGCCACCCTTGCCTGTCTCCTCTGAGCCTTCTTCCATTGTAGGGGCTTATCCATGGATCATACAGGGAAGGAACAGCCAGGGTCCTGGCCGGTTTCTGCAGCGAGCAGAGGAGAAATGCTGACTGTGCCAGACTGAATCTATCACCAGATTCCCTTTCCTTACCACCACATCTTTAACCTGGCTTGCTTCTTCAAGGTAATTTTTCGAAGACTCTCACTCAATAACTACATAGGAAAATGGACAGGTCTTTGTCAGAGTTTCTGGGAGCACTTCCAAAATGCTGTTCTTCAGGTTTCTATTTTATGCCTACTATTTTCTGAGAAATGTTAAAAAGTAAACCAAATACTCCACAATATGTAAACATTCCTGACCCACTCCAAATTCGCCTCCCTGTGACCAGGGTTCATCCTCTGCATGGCTTTCCATCAGACTGCCCTCTAAGACCTTATTAAAGGTCTTTTTTCTAACAACAAAGAGCACCAACGAGAGCTCACTGTATTTGTCTGAGAACAGGAGAAGAGAGAGCTATAGAAACAAGGGAGCTTGCAGAAGAAAGAAAACAACCACATAAATTTCCAAATTTGGCCAAGGTGGCCCGAAGCTCCCAGAAAGCACTCAGAGATACTGGCATTTGCATCAGCAAAATGTGGCAAGGGAAAGAAGAAGGAAGAATCTTTTTTTTTTTTTTTTTTTCTCCTCCATAGGCATGGGAACTAATGAAGTCTGTTTTTTCTATAGAATTGTGTCTTGTGGCAAATTGTTAGATCTGACTGGAGGTTTTTTTTCCACAGCTGTTCATTTACAAGGGCTCTCACTCATTTCAATATCCACTGTTCAATAACGTATAAGCTGATACTGAGGGCTTTCCCTCATCCAGATATTTATAGGGAGCACTTGTAAAATTTCTCTCCCCTACTCAGACACCTACTTTTACAGATCTAGTAATGACTTCATTATCTTTGATCCCTTCTAGCCCTTTGTCAAATTTGGCTAAAAACAACCAATAAACTGACACCTAGCAACAAACGTACATGATTGCACATAAGCACAAATGCACTCAGTGACGTGCTGAGTAAAAAATCTTAAGGGAGCATTAGAGAAAGAACAGGAGAGGATGAAGACTGCATGTCCCCCTCACCCATGAAAGTGGCAACTTCTAGGTCCAAGCCTAGACCAAGAGGCCAAGGCTGAGGATCCATCAGGTTATGCAGAGTTTAGATGATACTGCTTTCAGAAATAGGGGTGGGAATGGTAAAAAACTGAGCAGTTTTTAACAGCGGTTCCTGTGGGAGAATGGTTAAGAGAGAGAGGGCATGATCTCTTAGAAGTGAGCAATCCTGCCTTCATGATGAAGGGAGGATCCCACGGCTATGTGAACTGTCCTTGAGCATTCCTAGACCATTACAAAAGGGGAAGGCAAGTAGTGGTAAACAAGTAAAGGAGGGGGCCGACAAACCCCTCCACGTGAACAGCAACTTTGCACCAATCATATATCCGCTTTAGGCGCGTGGACAGAAGCTGTAAACCAATCATACAGCTATTGCTAGTGCATGCTTTATTGCTTGTCTATATATACTCTGTGTAAGCTCTAATAAAGGGAGAACGACCATACTCATATTGAGACTCATCGTTACTCCGGGTCCGTGCCCCCACTCCAACAGGTTCCCACCAAACAAGACCAAACCGTTGTATAGCCCTGAATCGTATATACCAAGCGGGAGTCCATAAGCCTTTTTTTTAGGAAACAGTGTATAAAAATGTATGAAAAGGTGTCAGTTAGACCCAGAAATCTTGTACCAGCTATCTGCATACAGTGCAAACATGGGACTCAGGCATTTACAGTAAAACTGTTCATTCTTGTTCTATGTATGTGAAAAAGAAGAAAAGTTTTCTTTTTTCCCCCCCATTTTTCGTCCAGAAGAGAAAAATGGGCAAGAGCCCCCAAGTGCTAACAATTCAAAGTTATGCTTGAGCCAGTGGAATCTTATCACCCAGTCTAATGGAGAATAGTCAAAACTGGGAAAACTAGACAGCCATCCACTCCTGGGCCACTGCTGGTCACTGTTAGTATTTTCCTCTGTGCCTAAAGCACTGGTGAACTGGAGGGGAAGAGAAAGAGGGAGAAGGATAAATCAGATCAGTGGTATTTGCCTTCTATTCTGGGCTACAAGCATGAGGATCAGTGTGCAGTAAAGTCCTGGAGAGACAGAAGGCCTCCTAGGACTTGGGAGTGATATAATAACCAGGTGGGATTTTTGTTTGTTTGTTTTTGTTTTGTTTTATAGTACTGCCCAGTAAATCCTAACAAGTTCACGAGGGAAATATGTACTGCCCTGTCCCAGCAGATATGGAAGTGTGCGGTGAGAAGATAAGTGACTCACCAAAAGTTAAGCAGGAAGCCTGTGGCAGATCAAGGAGCTGAATCGAAACCTCTCAAGCCCCGGTATGTTGTCCAGCCCCTTAGCTGTCCTGTTTTTTCCCTGCCAAGAGATATGGCACAGCCAGGTCACCAGAAATGAAGGTTTTGCACCATGCCCAGAAACGTGCACACTGTGTGCAATATAATGTTGCATACTGCCTGCATATGTAGATGGAGTAGTTATGATAGAAGGCCTTGCAAATATGGCTTATTGAAAGGACTTTACCAAGAAGAAGAAATGTTCATACAAATAGTTGATCACTGTGCTATCTCCTTCTGTTGTACGTTTGTGTTCGGTCAGTGGCTAAATTGCTACGGCATCCCCTGGGATCCTAGCTTATCATTACTACTACATCAGTGCCTCAAGATTTTGACCATGGTGTACAGACTCATGTGGGTTATTCATTTCATTCATTTTACTTAGTTAAGGTGCTTAGGAGCTCTCTAAGCTCCATAGATTCCCTCTGCAGTCGATGGAAAGAGATAGCTGCCCTCAGAGGCCGATTCAGAGTGAATAAATCATCCCTTAGGCAGGATCTCAGCTGGAATGCTCTGAATTCCTCCCTGAGAGCAAAGGAGTTTCTGAAGATTTTGGAATCTTATTAGAAGAGAGGGTCAAGTGGTTGAAACGCCACCACCCGGCTAGAAGGGCTGGCAGAACTGGATCAGCACAACAAGAAGCCTCTTTGCCTGCACCCCTCTGTGCAGAGCGGGAGTTTGAACCCAGATGCCTTGACTAGCTGATAGTGGTTTCTTAAAATATATATAAATATATCAATATAGATATAAATAAATAAATAAATAAATAAATAAATCTCCTTCAGAGGGCATGTAATTATCAATGACAAATCAACACAAAAAATGTTTCAGCCCAACACCCTAAATATTTTGATTCCAAACCAACATATTTAGTTCCAACATACGCATTTGCAGTGTCTTGCAGGAGTCACTTCACATCGCTAATCTCATTTCTGGGACAAGTTCCCTGACATAATGCATCATAGTTCTCAGTCTTGGTAAAAAGACTTAATATATCAAATATGAGCTGAACATCTGTCATGCATTAGTGGAGATGAAGTCCTGGAGATCTTCCTAGTTGTAGAATAGGAGACCAAGAGTCACAGGAACTACAATTCCTATGATATATAGGGTGAGATTAATTTAACCTAAATTTAGACATCTGCAGTATAAATGGCTACATTTGAACTGGTCATCTAGTAATTAGGTAACGTGACTCACTTGTAGTGGCAACATACCCTGAACTTTTTTTTTTTTTTTTTTTTTTTTAAGAATTGTTCCGTCTGGGAGTATTTTAGTAAAGGAAAAGTGAGAAACTTTCTCTGGAAATAAGATCCTTCTCAAGAAACAATTAATTTAGCCATAAACCAACTTTTCCATAAGAAAGAGTTTTAATAGAAAACTTCCAGCCAGCCCTATTCCTTAGTCCTATACCTATGCTTGCATCACAATAATAAAAAGAAAAACACTGATCATTTTTCTGTAGCTCCACCCAAAGTTTAAAGTGAGCATTTACTTTGAAAAGTGGTTTTATGCAATCAGTACCAGTCTCCTTATAATTTTTTTTTTTTTATCTACAAGTAAAAACACAGAATTTGTTTTCCCCTAATTGCCAAACCTACAAATACACACTGGGATATGACAGTCATGCTGTGTTCTTTCCAGATTGTGCATTATTGCAAGAAATAAAGGAGATGATTGTTTATATATTTTGTATTTTCACTAGATGATCTTTACTAACACTGCCAAATGAGTTAAACATTCTCACCAAAGGACAGGATTATCTACTCGGTGCCAATGTTTTGGAAGTTCAGTTTTCTGTTCATTTGTAGCCCATGGAAAAGACAGTGGGGGAATGACTCCTTTCCTTCATGTAGATAACAACCTGCATGCAGTTTACCTCAAAATTTGCCTCATTTCTAGGGCAGCAGATATCTGATGAGGCATTAATAAGCTCCGTAATTTTAAATAAGTCATTCATTTTCTTTGGGGTTTATGTCAAAGAGCGCTAGCTGTCCCAAGGCTAATTTAAGGATAAATCTAGGCGTATTTGAAGGCATACCCATAGATTTTATAAGAAAACTGTTTTCTATATCATAATGCTTATCCTATGCCATAATCCTTATTACAAATTCTCTTAGACCTCAGAGTTATTCAAATCCAAGTGCAACAAGATCCAGGGAGGTGGTCATTACCACTCCAGAGAAAAATCTTATATCCTGTGTACTTCTGTTCCGTCTTATATCTATACTTATTTACATTACTTCTGACCTCCAGGCCCCTCTCAGAGATAAGGAGTCTCCCTTTCTTCAGGCTACATACACTATAGTACTGTGACTTTCTGAATAATTTTCCAGTTACAGCATGTGATAAGAAGCAATAGAAGGCAAAAGAATCTTAGGAGCTAGAATGGCAAGGTTTGGGTCAGCTTTTGGAATAATTATTCTCTGTATAGAATAATTATAAATTCACAGAGTCACAGTTATACTAATCCAATTTACAATCCTCATGCCAGAGATCTCAGAACACCTCAAACCTCCTATTTCTGCAATGGTTTTTCACATACATTGATTTTGGGTTAAAGCACTAAACAAATCCTGAAAGAATCACTAAGTAAAACTGACATTAGACTTTTCTTTATTAATATATAAATCAATAAGCATAAAGGAACACATTCAATAAGAACAGGAAAAGCCTTATAAAGCAGATATCCTAATTACAATTTCAATTAAAATTGTCCTTCAGCTCTGGATGACCTCTTGCATGTAAATCACTAGATTAACTCTATCCTTCTACAACTTGGAAAGAGCACAAACCCTTAAAATTTCCAGTAATGAGATTGGTATTTTTCATAATCTCTGACATACTATCCAGAAGTAAGGCCTATAGCACTGGAAGGGATATTTGAGCCCTTAAGTTCAGCCTCCTGGTATTGTAGCAACCATGCTGTATAACCCCTTTCATAAAATTATTAAGACCTGTCATAAAACTAACTAGGTTTTTGCCCATATTGGAAAGCTGTTTCAGGCTCTAACTGCTCTGTTTTGCATCAGGCTGTATCCATTTATTCTTGTTTCAGACTGGTATTGAGACCTCGATCTTAAATCATCCTCCTTCCCTTGTTCTTACTCCTCTGATATATTTAAATGATTCTTCCAACCTGTAATCAGCCAATACAGCTGATATCAAATATCCATGTCTTTCTCCTCTGCTATTCACTTTATCATGATAGGGACTTGTAAGAACAAGATTTTTCTCTTTGAGATGCTCTCTACAGATTTTGCCTTCTTTCTGGTGTTGTTTGGTGGTATCCTACCATCATTTGTTCACAGTTGAATGCCAAGCTAGCCTAGTCAAGTCTCGGACTCTTTTATGTTCTTTCCTTCATTAATCTTTACTAGGAGATTTATTTGGACATGTTGATCTAGGTGTTGCAATAAACATGTTTTATTGAATACTCAGGGTGAATTAATGAATGGAGCTCAGTGGACACAGATACAGTAGCATATTATTAACCCTGCAGGTTCAGAAAGCCACATAACCAGCTGTGAGGGCATCTTCTTCCTAGAGCTCAAAGATATGCACTGCACCTGCAGAGTGCCAGGTTAAAAGCAATATACTGCCGGTTTATGCCACCTAAACTTTATTTCAGCTTTGGTAATTAACTGTATGTGTGCATGTAAGAGATAAGCTAAGCTTCAGAATGCAAACTTTTATTATTTATGCATTTATATTGCAGGATCATCTCAGAACTCCAGAGTTTTAGGAGCAATACAAACCAAAAATAAAATAAAACAAAACACACACTCACACACTCACACATACACACATACCAAAAAAAAAAAAAAGACCTCAGACAGAAATGGTTCTAAATAGCTAAGAAGGGAGAGCCCAAGGAAATTGTAAGGCAAACTGAGTACAGTATGCCAGCTTGTGGGTTTTGCTTATTTGCTGTCCATCAGATTTCAAATTTGATGTAAAAATCATTACAAAAAAGTTTGAAAGAGCATAATGATGTTGATTTCATGAGCATAATAAAGTGTAAGAGAGAAAGTGCAATAGTATTTTTTTTAAGAACGAGGGTCACTTTTCTCCTCCCCAGATTTGTAGATCTAGGGGCTGAAATTTTGGTTCAGTTACCTCCCTCCAGCTCTTCTCACTGCTACGTGAAAATCATGCAGAGGCTTGCGTATTATAAGCAAATTATTAAAGTCCTTTGAACTGAAAATACAATTGTATACATTGTACACCTACCCTATCATTTATAAATATTATATCTAACCCTCTGGGAGCTCTTAGCACTCAGTGTTGTTCGTATTATTATGTACTCTTCCTTATGAAATGCTGTTCTTTCCTTGCTGCTTGACTTTTCTCACCATTCTTGTAATTAAAATCTCTTTTGATTCCATTTGGCATTTCACCATCTGCACACAAGGAAATACCTTGGAACTGGCCTGCCTGTGACTTCACACTGTCCACTAATTAAAGTGGGTTTTAATCGGAGATTCTTAATCACCCTTAATTTTCAGGCTACAAGGTGGTTGTGTCTGCACTCATTTCCCCAGTGACTTCCTAAAGGATGGCTGTACAAATGAAAAGTGACGTACAAATGAGATTGCGGGGCTCCATATTTATTCCTTTGCAGTGATTCCTGATAAGATTTGCTCCATTTACAAGAAAAGTCATTAATTTTTTAACCGCTACTTGGGCAGATTTCATCGGGAATCCGGAAGTCAAGCTGTGTCCTTCGCATCTGCACTTTCCGTTGCCAGCTGCAAAATAAATAAATAAATWAATTAATTAATTAATAAACCTCCTGTTCAGTAAAGATAGGGGAAAAAAAAAAACTTGTTCCAGCTTTTGTAGTAGCATGGATATTTTTGACAAAAATATTCTTTTATCGGAACCGCCCCACAAACTTCTCTTGATCTTTGGGAACTGAAAACTTTAAAACAAAAATCTGAAAAGTGACACTGGAAAATTTTGTCATAAAAGCTTTTTGACCATACTATTAACTGAAAAAGCATTTTTTCCCAAGTACTTCCTTTTTACTGTAAGGGTTTAGAGTTTAATCCACTAACAAGAGAACAACTTCATACTGAATTAAGAAGGCCTCTTGGCAAATAATTTTGCAGTATATGATCACAGTGGAATCTTATCGTAGCTGTTTTACTGCCTCAGACAAGTGATAATTTTGAAAGGAATAGTATATTGTGTTTGTTCTTGGTTTAGAGGCAGCAGAATCCAGAGAAAACCCTGCACACCTGGGTTGTCTTCTCAGCTGTGTGATGCTGAATGATCATCTCAATTCTATACCCCACCTTTTCCCCCCTTCTACCCTGTCTTCATCTCGTCTTTGGACTGTGAGCTCCTTGATGAGAGCAATTTCTTTTAGCCTGTTTACACATTTGTTTTGTCATAATGAGACACAATTCATTATTCAGGTTGTTAGTTACTGCTGAATGGTAAATCATAATTATTGTATGTTCCTATTTCTGTCTACAACTGCATTTTAAAGGGCTGTAAAGAAAATAAAGTTCTAGTAACACCATCCTGTATTGTAACATAAATCACTGCATCATTGATTATACTGTCCATCCACACCCTTGTGGCTCATTTGTCCATATAAGAATTCTTGGTATATTTAAAAGTCCTTTGCCAACCCTTCCTAGTGCACTGCATGGGCAGGTGTACAGGCAGATCATACCCCAACTGTTCCCTGTTTTAGTGGGTGATGGGAATTCATTCCATTCCTCTTGAACAAAGTTTCAGAAATTCTGTCTTGAAAGGACAGCCTTCCCTCCTTCTCCTTAAAATGGGAGTGCTGTCTGATGCCAGTGATGATAGAAGTACATTTCCCTCCCACCTGACCTTTACTTCATGCCAGGGATATTGGCTATTACGTTCCAGCTAATTCTAGTTTTCATTCCAGTTGCCAGTGGGAAAACTCTGAAATCCACCCCTCCTCTACCTTACACACTACACAGTATTAAGGGAATAGTAAATAGAAGCAATCCGAATGCCTAGGTTCAGCTTCCCTCTTACAGTCCCAAATGTCCTGTATTTGAAGCTCTGGTAGCAGTAGTATAAAATCTTTAAGTAATAAACTTCTGAGTAAATCAGACTCAAGGATACGAGAGAGAGAATGTTCTTAGGACTTCAGAGACTTGTATTCAATCTCTTGCTGCTCCCCAAGCTTCATTTATGAGACTGGGCAAGTCCCATAGCTTCTCCATGCCTCACTTCTCCATCTGTACAAGGCAGTCGTGAGATCAAATCCATTCCTAATCATGAAGTGCTCAGATACTACTCTAGAAAGTACTCGATGGAATAGCTAAGCTAAACTCCAGATGAAGTAGCTAAGAGAAACTGCAGTCCCAACTGTTCCACCTGGCCAGGCTGTGGTTCCACATGGTGGCCTTGTACTTCAGCTGCATCAGGGATATTCCCCACCTTCACCTCCCTCCGTTCTGGTGTATTCTCACGCGTTATTGATTATTGATTAGCAGCTGGAAGTCAAGAGCCCCATTATGTAGGGCATGAACTTTAACAGCTGCCTGCTGCGGAGCCTGGAGCCATCAGGGTGAAGCAAGGTGTTTAAGGAACGCTCATATCCCCGACATCGTTGCCATTGGTAGTGGGGTAAAATATGTGCATATATACAACTTCATGTCAACATATTTAATAGAGAGTAGCTGGAAAAAAAGCAAGCACAAAAACATTGGGTATTATACAGATGTCAGAAAAATCTGCCCTCATGCTGTCCACGGACAGGAGGAGATGTGAAATGTTGGTAATATAGCTTATTGCACATGTCAACGGCAGAATTAACACTGAACTGCACATCATAAAGATATAGATCATTGGTAGCATACTTAAAGAATACCGGTGGTTTTATTGATGTCATTGTTCTCCTCCTTCTATTTCCCCAGTGTCTAAACCCAGGAATATCTCATTAAACCAAGTCTTTTCAGGGAACGCCAGGGAGTATGGGAGTACAAAAAATCGCTAGTAAAACAAGAACTGCCAGCTGAAACCATCAAGATCATTATCAGCAAAGGCTTCAAATGCTGCAAGTATAACAGGGCCAGTTCTGAGTGCTAATGAGCATCCAGATAGGACAGGCATTTTCTCACCCCCTGAGGAAGGGTCATAACCAGTCTGACAAACTCAATGTGCCTCAGCACTGGAGGAAGAATACTCGTGAAAAGGTCCACAGGTGTCAGAAAACGAATATCTTTAAAGGTATACTTGAATTGAGAACTCAGATAAAGACTGTTCTGGGGGAAGAATATGTACACACACACACACACATGCACACACATGTATACATATGTATGCATATACGCATCACAAATTTCTCCAGACTGTTTTGTGTAACGCACATGAAAAAAAAGACCACATTTTATAATCCAAAATTTTAAGGGGATTATATGAAAAGACCATAAATAAATTATATATATATATATATTTTATATATATATATATTTCCTTCCACTGCAGACAGCCTATTGATAACTTCTGCTTCCATGTTGTCAATATTTATTGATTGCATTATCACAAGGTGGGAGTCATCTGTCCAAATGCGGCCATTCACTATGAACATACATACACATACCAGTTTAGCAGTCCTAACCATCAGACACCTGTTGCTCTGCAAGATCTTCCCACTCTCTTACTAGTGACTATTCTGTGGCAAGACTCAACTAAGCAAAGCAAACATCCAGTGGAGAAACATCTTCCATTACAGAAACGGCTCCTCTCTCTCCTGTTGTTATTATTGTCATTATTATTATTATTCCTGTTGTTATTATCTGTCATTATTGGTCAAAGTACTGCTGCTAAGGCTGTCGCCATCTGGCATTTCCACTCAGTGACTAAAGCTTATGACTGCTGGCCACCCTTTTACCCAGAGGGTCCTTCATCATGAAGCCACAAGGAGCATATGTCCTTAATAAAATTCTTCTTCCTGATGCTGTGTTCAGGTTCTTTGGGAAAGTTGTGCCTTGGCACTGCCTTCTTTTCACCTTCCCATACACACACATTTCTGATAGGGGATTCGTAGTGCAGTGGAGTACCCTAAAGTGTCTCTAGGTACCTTCCACCTTCTTCTTCTGGGATCAGCCCTCATTGCTTTACCTGTAATGCGTCACAGCTGCTCTCACTATCTTTGTGCCCCAGCCCCCTGGACTTCTCCCATCCTAATCACAAAGATACAAAGCCAGTGCATAGACATATGACAGCTCTAGCACTTCCACCAGGAGCACATACAGCTACCCAAATACACTGACAGTGATCCACCGGCTTCTAAGGATCGAGTAGTCCTGTTGAAATCCAACAGGGTTATTCACATGCTTTGGACTTTCAACGTTTTTTCTGCTGTTATCAATTAAGATCACATTCCCAATTCTTGTGACTTAAAAAGCCTCTCCCCAAACATTAAGGCATACTCAAATGATTTTCTTCCGTGAGAAAAATAAATAAATAAATAAATAAAAGAAGAAAGAAAACCAAGCAAGACTTGGGAGCTGAATGTAGTGAACATGTTCTTGAACACATTTACCCAGTATTCACCCAGTTCCCATACCAACAGGGAAAAATAGCTACTTCCGTTACAAAATGTAGTATTTAAACACCAGCTCTCTTAGTACTTGAAGAACAGATATTTTATTTCAGAGAATAAAGAAGCTCTGTTAAAAATGTTAGCTATACTACTTTTCTCAAAAACTACTATAGACAAATGGTTAACTTCTAAATAGCATATTCTTTTCTTAAACAGTATCTCCCCAGCTGATAATTCATATAAATCTACTTAAACTACTATGACTTCCCTTCATCTAAAGAATTGGTATAAACCCCAGAAATATACCCTTAAAAAACTCTCTTTTTACCATCCACTTAATAAATTATTATCACTTTCTATACAGAACTGGAGTAATTCCCCATATAATAGTCTTTCCATTTTCAGGAAAATGTGTGGTGTCTTTGAAATTTTTTGCGCTATGTTTGTCCAAATACTAAATTATTTGGGAATCAAGTCTTTTTAAATGCTCCAATATGTTTGCTACTTATAATACAGTAGTGTCCTATACTTGCTTTATTAAGACATCTGGCTGAATTGGGTATAATTTCCAGTATTTCCTTGCTCTTTTGTTAAGTCCAGATTATTCTTACTGTAAAATGGAAGACCATTCATGCTGTTATAATAGGTTACATAGGCTTTTTTTATAGCAAAAATACATTTGCTTTCAATTTTATAAATAAATCACAGACTTATGGTAGTTAACACTTCCATACCATGCATGACGAGGGTACTGGCAGGTTAGCACAATATGGGGATGGAAAACATGTTGACAGAGCTAAGTTCTCCATTTTATTATTTGAAAACAGTGTACTACAACAGCTGCAGCAGTCAGCTAGGAATCCTGTGCTACCTGCTCAAAGAGTTCATGTATTATTTGTGCCTGTCATGTTCCATCAGACATTTTATCTGATGTTGTCGATGCACCAAATGTTGTGTAACTAAAATCGGTCTCGTGTCTTGTGTCTCCTGCTCCGTTCATTAGTACATCTTAACACATGCAGAACTCCAAGAATCATTATTTTGACATGTTGCTGCTTGATTTTTTTCTAAACTTGTCTTCAGGACCTGATACATGTTTGTCTCCCAGCATTAAGGTCGCCATTGTTCTTTCTTATGGTATTGCTGATACCACTTTTTTAAGCCAGGCTCTTCTTTCAATCAGCAAAGGCTAGCCTCTTGACATTGACAACTTCATTCTAGCACCTAAGAAGGTCAAAGCAGTGGAAAGGTACTCCTCCCAGCATGGGGAAATGACAGTATAGTCTTCCAAATTCTAGAAAAGACCGAAAGTACCTGATAAACAGGATTAAAGCAACATGACCTCCAGGAGTGCAGCTCACCGGGATCGGTAAGACTTCCCTTGCCCCACAGAGGACTATCGGTGGTAACAAAATGTGTGCTATTATGCCATATGACAGTGAGGGATGGAAGCAAAGAGATTAAGTAACTGCACGGGAACTCCGTGCCAGTGTGAAAAATTGAAGCCATGCTTCCCGCATGACAGCCAATGGCTTCTGGCTTACGAGACTGTTTTCTTCTCCCATAGAGCAGGACAAACTGTCTTAGCTGACAGGAGTTCACAAGGTGGATGCCACCTAGGATTTAAAAGACTGGTAGCTTGTTGTAGAAATTCCTATCCCAGAAACTCATAGGGTACCTCTCCTCGGTATTTAGGAGCAGAGGAAACAGGAAAGAACCAGAAGTTTTAGTGGTTGATACTGACAGCACTGGCTAAAGCGGGAGATGATGCTCTGAATTTGAACGTCGCTCTAGAGCGAAGCAGCCTCTGTGTCAAGTGACAGACAAACCAGAGTGGTGCAAATGCCCAACATTATGAAAATTGCTTGCCTGGCAAGTCATCTCACCAGCAGACATATGCTTATGCTGCAACAAAGCAGCAGGGATTTCTTTATCTCTCTCCTCTTGTGTGCCTCCAGCTTCTTTAGCACTCATCTCCTTCTCCCTCTAAAGGTTTTTTTTTTCCCTCCATCAAGAAAAAAACACTTGGAAAGGGCAGGTGTGTAAATAAGAGAAAATCCTAAAAAGCCTTCTAAATACAAAATTTTTGCTTTCAAATCATATCTTTCTAATCCAAAAAAAAAAAAAAAAAAAAGAAGAATTAAAGAGGAAGCAATATCCTTGTCCAGAAAGAGTGGCAAGAAACAGCAAGTGAAAACAAGAAGCCTACCAAAGCTGACTTTTGATATATGAGAAACTGCAGGTGTTCCTATCTGTTGGATAACAAGTACCATATCGCTGAATGGACACCTCTCAGAAGCACAACACACAGACTCTTATGGTGCCAAAGAGGACACCCATCTCAAAGGAGATGCTGAACCTGCCTCTGATCCTTCCTAAAAGCAGGAAACTCACCCAGAGTGGTAGAGCAGCACTGAGTCAGAGCTGTCTGAGTACAGGAGAGAGTGAAAGGTGTCCAAAGAACACAACAGCCTAAGCAAATTTCATGAAATTAAGAAAGTGCCAGTCTGATCCAAAGCTATTTGAAGTTAATACAGATCTCTGTAGTGACTTGAAAAGGCTGAGGATAAAGCCCTCAGTGCAGAATTTCTGCTGGAGGTATTTGAAGATTTAGTATCTCTGTAGGGAAGACAAGGCTGAAAAGGATCTCTTAGGTCATCAAGTCCAGTCACTTGTTATTTCAGATATCTCACCATACACTCCCTTTCATAGCTGTATCAGTCTCCATCTGTGAAATGTCAGAACAAAGGTGCAACAGCATAATATTTCTCTTATGAAGAAGATAAGGGACAAGGGATAATGGAAGTCGTTTCTTTAAATCCGGAAGTAAAAATTTTAATCTACAGTGAAAATGAAAATAGGATGTTTGTGATTATTTACATGAGGGTCATTGTATTCATATTGAGCCCCTAGTGACAGCTGTGAAACCCGGAAAAGGAATACATTTGCACTAAATGTACTGATTGGAACCTAGTAAATAATTTCACAATTGAGGATGCAAAAAACTGATGATAAAGATCAATCTTTCTCAGATATGCTAGGGCTCCATGGTTAAAAGACATGAAAAGGAGGGAGAAATGTGTCCAAAGTTAGCTGATTTGACTCTGAACTCAGAAAAGGGAATAGGACTGCTGAGTAAGAAGGAGCTATTTTTACAGCCTCTTTTCAGTGTAGAACCATAATTTAAAGGGCTCAATCAAAGGTTATGCCCATGTAAGTGTGATTCTCAGCTTAGAGGTTTCTTGTTAAAAAAAAAATACAAACCAGTAGCTAATTTATGCTATTTATGTATTTATTAGTGTAGAAATCTAATCAAGATTTTAAGAACAAAAACATAATTTAACACATCTTACTTCAAAAAGAATACATTCTTTATGGAGTTCTAATTTAAAAAAAAAAACTCTTTTGCTCCAGTAGCTTTCATTTTTCTGTAATACTGTCCTTTGGATAGATATTAGTGTCCTAAAAAGAGGCTAATGAAAGTTTCATGATGGATCATTTACACAACCACATTTTCTGCTTCTTCTCTTTGTAGGTTTTGTATGAATTTTCATTGTCTCAATTTTTGTGGAAAATTCTGGAAATTATTTTTGTTTGCCAGCTTTATCATGCAGATATCTGTATCTTAAAATTCATGTTCTGATGGTGTGAGTTACAGGTCTGCATCCTCTCACTGAAGGAAAGAAACTCTGTGAGTTAAGTTTCCAGTGTATAATTACTAACGCAAAATTCGCCTATTACCAATGCATTTATTTTATCCAGGCATTTTGGCAAATGTTCTTGTAACATTTTGGGGAGTCACCAGATGGCACTAAAACATTGCATGGTGCCAAAAATCATTACATTTGTTGCCAAGAAATGYATTACTTTACAATAATATCATTTCTCTCCACTTTGGCCATAGCTCGGACTGACATCTCTTCTAATTTCCACTGAACTACAGGCACTGGCCCTTGCTCATTGAGCCAGAGAACAGCAGGGCAAACTTAAAGTCACAGGTACGTCATCCAGAGCCATTAATCCGCTGAGAATACTATTGTCATCTGTATTCTGCTCGATACACACTATTCACAATTATATTAACTATTACCTGATAGCTCCCAGAAAGTGAAAGATGTTCTCTTCTTGTGCACTTCACAAAGCATGACAATACTTATTTTAGCAAAGAAGTTGCCTACGGAAGAACAAGAGCTCAGTCAAGCAGTGTAGACTCTTATTTCAATTTTAGGGTGGATTCTTTCAGTTTAACGTAAGCCTAACTGATTAAAAATAATATTTAAATGTTTTTAAAAAACTTGACCAAAAGTCTCTCTACCCCAGTTTCCTCTATTCAACAGTGACCCAAACCAGCTACTTAAAGACGAGTATATGAAAAAAGAAAGCAAATTAAGCTCCATTAAAAGGTCTAAGAATATTCCAGAAGTCTTTTGCAAAATATTACATGCCAAATTTAACTAAGGTAATTTGATATATCTACTCAGTCCAACACTGTTATTTATTTACTATTTTGCAGTCCCTTTTATTGTCATGCCCTTTTAAGTCTTTCCCTGTCTGGACTGGTCCCTTCTCGCCATCCCCTAAGTTAAGAAAAACAAATACTTGTATCATTTTCTTAGTTCCCCCAGTTGCTCTAACTGGTTATAATCTTTTAACTAATAACTGCTTTATCATAACCTTGACAAATGAGTTTTACAAATATTGAAAGAATCTGTCCAGCTCTATTCTGAGGAAAATACACAAACTGAGGAAGAATGTCATATGTATATGGTCCTCCTAGGGGAACTCAGAGAACACATGCAATGGCGTAAGTCATGTCAGACTTCAGGGAAAAAAAAAAACAACTAAAAGTCCCTACTGACTCACAGACCCTGCTAAATCACTAGTTTGTTTAGAAAGAAGAATGTGCTATTCACCCGCACTCTTTTAAAATAGAGACAGTTAAAAATTAGAAAACTTTTCATGGAAATTTGGACAAAATAAAAGGTACAGTTCTCTTTTTGAAAGCTACAGGCAGACTGGGCCAGCTTCACTTGGGATGATGAAGTCTCCTGCCCAAGTGACATTTGTTTTGCTAAAACATTTGCTTTATTCTCTTTCCTTCTGCATCTCCCTCATCCCATCTGAAAGGTCATTGACCATGTCCTGTCTAATGCTTGGACTGCAGCAGGGCCCCCTTTTCATCTGACTGCACTACCTAACCGAATGAGGCTTTGATCTTTGTCTGTCAGTCCTAAATAATACAGTGCTACAAATCTAATACTGTTCCTAACATTATTAACAGTAACAAGTACATTCTAGCGTTTAACTCGGGGTCATATTCAACATCAAAATCCTTCCCTGATCAGTTGCTTGCTTCACCCTATAGGTCCTGACTACTCAGTACTTTGAATCTCAAAAACTCATTTACCCACAAGGTCAGATTTACATATTACAGGCAGCTGAATCTATTCAACGGAAAGGACAGAGCAGAGAGTAGGGCAAGCATAGTAGTTTGTGGTGGGCTCCCTGTTTGGAGAGTCTAGAGTGGGGAGAAGAAGGTTTTTCAAGTTAATATTGGTTGGTGTTTTTTTTTTCACTGAAACCTGCCTAAAAATAATTTCTATCTGTGGATTTTCAAGAGACATGGAGGGTATTCAGAACATTATCGCTGCAATCACTGTTTTTATTTCCACGTGATAGGTATTGCAAAGGTTCAAGAGACRTGCCTGAAATAATGGCCTGGGGATAGTAACAGCACCCCTGAAACAACTAACTGTAGCAGGTAAATAAGTGGCTCTCCATAAAGACATCTCACCTTCATGATGCGTGCCAGTGTGGACCCTGCCCGGGAACTCACACACTCTCCCAGAAAATGTCCTGTAAAGCCAAAGAGTCCCCGAGCCGTTCCCTGATCCCCTCATTCTCTGCACGGGCACAAAGCCGCAATCTGGCCGCACTCTGGTATCGATTCATCACATTCTGAGTTTCTGCATTACCTTATGAGCAAAGCAAGGAGGCAACATATTTTTCTCCAGAGCAAATCCACCGTATGATAGATGAAGCTTCACAAATACACGCTCCAGAAAGCATCCAATCATTTAAAGAACTCCCACGACCAACCACAGTAACCTTGAAATATTTTGGAATACTTGATAAATCTCTCTCCCACTCTAAKCTTATTTCTTTTTTGTGAAAATACATGACTAAACACTTTGGTTAAAGTCAGGAAAATACAGCCCTTCCATCATGTACTTCAAAGTTTCTGTTTGCCCAGATTTCTCTTGAGCAGYGACTGCCTTTGACTGTGTGTCACCTCCAGTGACGTTTCTGCAGTGTGGAAAAATACCTGCTGGAGAAACCCACTTTGTGGCCCTCTGCTTCATCTTCTCATCTGTGTTTTCTGCTGCAGGTAGAATTACTGATTGCTGTTTCGCTCCTACAGATGCAGCCCTAACAGTCTAAATATGGCAGCACTGAAGCAGTTCATAAACATTAATTAATGTATCCGCATTACATCCCTCTGAGGAGAGTGATGATAGAGCAGCGAAGGTGTCTTGGTATAGATCCAGAGGTGTGAGTTCATGCCTCTCCCTGGACTCATTCCAAACGTTACTCCCAGTCAGCTCGGCTGTAAATGAGTACCACATCACTGGGGCTGAGGAAATCAAAGGCAGCTGGATGGGATATTAGCCATATCACTCCCCTGTGGGAGGTTAGCAACAGAAACTGTTGTCCTTGCCCAGACTAGCACAGTTAGCCCTGGCGATGGTTTGATTCTGTTGTGTACGGAGGTGCTGCTGTCACCACTCTGGTGAGAGCAACTGCAGCAGAGGGGGATGAAGACCCGGGTCCTCAAAGGCATTTGAAGCTCTAAACCCCTGTAAACTCAGTGGGAGTTAGTCCTGCGACTACTTGGGGTATCTGAGCCTCAGCGATTTGTCTCAGTTCTGCGGCAGAGCAGAAAATTGACCCTGACTCGTAAGTCCCATCCACTGGGATATTTGTTTTCTCTTCTGCGAATCTTTGCTGATAAAAGCAATAATTACTCAAGAGAGTTGTCCCACTGAGTAAAAGAAGAATTTCTTGAAAATACATATGCATTGTCACACAACTGGGAATAAACCTTGTTTAGTCATATGAGATGAAAGCTAATAAATACTGCTTTGCATTCACTGTCTGTCGTATTCATTATTCTTATTAAAAGATCCAACATTGTTTTCAGGATGGAACAAAACAATCACTGCCTTGGAGAGCTTATATAATACTTTTCATCCCAGAAACTCACAAGGCATTTATAAATAGTAATTAATTAAACCTTGTAAATTATAATATGTCTTTATAGATGGGAAACTGAGGTAGACAACTCACTGTATCACTCAACACATCACTTAACTGATGTCCAAATGGAAGTAAAAAGCACAATCACTGGCGACTTGTCCTGTACTCTAATCACCAAACCCATTTCCTCCTAATAAATAATTTAAGTTGTTTTTATTTTAATGAACTATAAAGAAATGAAAATTTGTTTAGATTGCCCTAAGGTGAGTGAGGAACAAAAAAGTAATATAGATACATGGCCTCCTGTTTCTCCTCTAAGCGCCTGAATGTATTGTACAGACAACATAATGAAAGTTTTGAAAATTAAATGCTCCATCATTAGCTAAATAGGCAGAAGTAACTGTCTAAGTGATAAATAACAGAATCATGCAGCATCATTTAGAGACCATTCTACAGTGAAAAGTATCCTATTTTATCAGATATTTTTTGGACTCTGCTAGATGCGCTGGAACCAATGAAGCAATAAATACATCAAAATATAGAGGTAAACAAARTCATAAAACATCCAACATGACAACTGAAACACCCACGAATACATAAATATTTATGAAGCAATAGGTACTTCTGAAACACCCAGAAGGTTTTGATTGAAGCATTCAAATTTGAATAGTCCAATCAAAGCATTGTGTGTTCACATGATCAAGGAAATAGGAATTGCTTGGCAACAAAGGGAAACAGTGGCTTGGAATGTGTTTTAAATAGGTTAATTGCCTTTAAGTTGCCCAGCATTCCTCAAGGCAATAGGGCCTAATGCCAGAAAAAGAATATTTTCAGTGTGATTTGAGTACTGAACTGCTAGTTTCCAGATATAGATTATTCCAAAGGAAATTTCAAGCAGATCAAATATACCTTTGAATGTGTCTGCTAAAACTTTTCCTCACATCCTTAATATTTTTTTTTAGCTCACAATCCCTAGACAAGTTGGTGCTTTGAGGTTACAGCTGTGAACGTGGAGGTTTTGAATGACAGCAGCAGAAGCCCTCAAACGCACTGTAACTCAAATGCATCCTTTTGAGATCATCCTTTTTTAGCCTTGACTCTAAAAAGAGGAGCATCCATAGCTTTGCCCATCTTCTGTTCCCCTCCATCCCTTCTCTCTAACAGAAGCCTGGGTAGGTAGACCAAAGATACAGAGCTGGGACCTTTTGCCCTTGTTCTGCTATATAAGATAAGGAAACAGCAGCAGTTTGTCTGTAAACTTCTAAAAGGCTTTATATAATCAGATTCTTATGGAATAGACATGAAAGCTGGACACAATGGGATATAACTGTAGGCTTCTTATCATCATTTTCCAAACATTTTCTGCAGTTTTCTAAATTTAAAGACCAGAAAGGTTATTACATCAGACTCTTGAGTAGGATCTTCTATGTATTATGCACACTGCCCTGTAAAGACCCCAGCAATTTGTGACTAAAACACATCTTTCAGAAAGTTATCTAGCCTTTTTTAAAGATAATAAAAGATGAAGAATTCAGTGCTTCCCCTTGCAGCTTGATGTCATCAAACCAAAATTAGCCATCTCTTTCAGTGCCCCCTCAGAAGCTCTTAGGAACAATACTGTTGAGGACTGCATAGAGTGAACAAAATAGCAAAAAAAATTGATATGGATCCTGTATTTCTCGTTTTCTACTCATCCTTCTCAAAATCTAYTGCTTAGTGCTAATGATGAAGCTCTTTCTTAGGAGCTAAATCCATTCTACTGGGAATACAGGCACGGATATTTAGGGTGCAGACGTGTAGCTTCAAAGCTGAAGCAAATTTTACATTAATGGGTGTTATGATACAGGAGTGAAAAGCTAGTTAGTCTACAGAGATCAAGATCTGCTGATCCTTCCCTCTCCTCAGAATTATTGTGACCTGGAATTGCAGTGTAAGATTTCTAAATCCTGTGTTGTGTGATGTCGGAGTGGGAGATGGACCTGGAGTAACGATGAGTCTCAATGTGAGTATGATTGTTCTCTCTTTATTCAAGCTTTTACAGAGTATATATAGACAGGCAATAAGCATGCGCTGGCGATAGCTATATGATTGGCTTACAGCTTCTGTCCACGCGCCTAAAGCGGATATATGATTGGTGCAAGGTTGCTGTCCACGCGGAGGGGTCCGTCGACATTTATGGAACCTAGTTCCGTCTAGACTTGTTTACCAGGTTCGTGAACACCTTCTTTTGTAGTGCTCAAGGCCGCTGCAAGGAGCGCTTGCCTTGGCCTAGATTCCCTCCCTTACCATGAAGACGGGATTGCTCATCCCAATCAGATCATGCCCTCTCTCACTTAACCATTCCTCCACAGTGTATGCACCTGAACTATTTCTTAGGTATCTAGTTCCAGCCAAGGGTCTCAAAGGAGGCATCACTCCTAAAATTATCCATAATAAATATATATTGTGGCATCAGGTAAACATCAGATGCTTTCCTGCTAATATGGAATTCATTTAGAGTAAGAGTTTTCATTCAAATTTCACTTCTGTCATAGGAATCAGCTAAAGTACAGTGGGAGACTTACTTTTGTAAAATGACAAGTTGTGCTTATTTGATAAATGTTAATACCATTTGCTGGATAAAACACACAAAAGACAGCTATTGTTGCTACATTTTGCCCAACTGAACTAACTATTTGATGAATAACAGCAAAATTTGTGGCTTATTTTTTCTCTGGTATTCAACCAGCTCTTCAATGTGAGGACTGAACATGAATGTAGGGACAGCACCAGCAGCTCTTATTTATACCACATAGCCTTTGCAGAACTGATATTGGCCTTGTGCCTTTCCGTGATGTTCCAGTGACCTTATCCATATAAGTCCAGCATAATCTGGGCATCATTTCAATGAAATCAAGAGAATGAACCAGTTATTGTCATTACGGTTCTTCACATGAGTAAATACACAATATGATGAATAAGGTTTAGAGATTCAGGTGCTTTTACAGATTTCAGAATCTGGACCAAAAGCATGAACCAAACTAAGTCATTACAGGAAATTAACTCTCTTCCAAGCCTTTTTGTCTCAGCAGTCTTTATTCTCTGCATACACTCTGCAGGATGTTTCACTTTGGGTCATTTTATTTTGAAGAGCTCTGGTTACTATGTCACCTTGGGTTTAGCTAAACATTATCTTTAGCCTTGTAGATCACTTGCAGCAGCTGGAGGCCTCCATACTCCCCAGCCTGGTTGAATACAATATTTTTAACATTTCAGCAGGCACTTCAAGGAGACTTACAAAGGCAAACAAACTAGTGTGAGAGATGAGAGTACTAAATGCAAGTGTCATAAACCATGCTTCAGTGGGACTGATCCTGACTGGCACTGAGCACCTGAAAATAAATTTGAGGGTATTCAGACAAATCACAGTGTCTCTCTGGGTAGGAGCTAAGAGGCAAACTACTAATACATGTGACTTTCATTATGATTATTCCCTTAAGTTTTCTTTAGAAGACTCATCGTGTCTTCCAACTCCTTTGAGCTTAACTAAACGAAGGACTGAAGCAGCAGGTTCAGAGATTCAGAGTCTCTACATAGATATTTATTGAACCACATCTCTGGGAAGCACAAGGATGTCTGGTGTATCAAGGTCCTGCACTGCCTCTACATGCCTCCACTGAAAAAGCTGGCCCATATCTTTCTTGAAGAATATACGCTCTTCATAGCCTTTTCCTGTTCCTAGACAGTCACCAGAACTCCCCTTTCAGATATAAAAATTAAGTCTCGCAGCCACTAAAACCTGGCTGCCGTCCAGGCCTCCTGTCTTAACTGTCTACAAGTCAGATTGCCTCCTTCTGAATCAGCCCCTCTATTCGAAACTCAGGATGCTTTGCTTGAGAAACTGGTGTTATAAAAAAAAATGGCATTGTTCTTTGTATTTGTTACTGCTGACTTATTTACTATTTATTTATTTATTTATTTATTCACTATTGCGCAGTGACAGGAATGACATCCGGCCCAGTATCAAATAAAACAACCAGGGATACAAACTGTTTGCAAGTTAAATCTTAGGGGGAGGGAAAGAAAGGGGTCCACAGAGAGTTGCTTGTTTATATAAGCAGTGACTCCTTTAAGTCAGTGTCATTTCAGCTGAGGAATTTAAAATGGAATTGTTGCTTCATGGTTATATATACTGCTTAAACATCATCTTTTATTCATCATACTTATTCTACATTGAAATTAGTGCTYGGTCCTCTGCATAAAAGGAAAATATATATTTATGTAAAAAAAAGGAAAGTTTAGGACTAAGTGTTGATAGATTAAATGGAGAATGAGTAAATATTCTTTGCCAAAGTATGTACTTGATCTTACTAGAATCTTCAAGTAATAAAGCACTGCTATTCTGGGAGCTCCTTAAGCATCCTTTATCTAGAAAGAAGGTTAAATTATAGCACACTGAAGCTGCATCTGAGAAGGTAAGATGAATGTACAGTTGCTTCAGGATTAATGCAGCTTTTAAAACAATTTACAGTCCAAGAAACTATTAGCACACACTAAAGATTCTATTAAAAACTAAACAGAATAGTAATATCATAGAGAGAACAAAGGAAAACAGGAGCTTAGTAGATAAAAGCTTGTGAATTAAAAAAAAAAACTTGGTGTTTTTGATTAGTGATTTCCAGATTATTGATATTTCTGCAAGATCCTCATACAAACATGTAAAGCAGCAAAATTCTGAATTTACTGGCTCATCAGTATAACAACAATGGTGTAATGTAGTGGCCTCTTTCACACCAACGAACTAAGTCCTCTACTGGATTACAGAAGACTATGCACAATGCAGGTTGGTCCATGTTAAACTTAGGAATAGTGGTCTATTGATCCCAAAATCTAAAACACATTGTTTTGATTGTGTGATGACATGATGACATAAAATGAAGGTAACAAAATATCACTTACTCTTTCCTTAATGCATATATGTTGTTGAGTGTGTGAAGAAGAGAAGGTAGTCAGGTAATGAAACTTGCAGCGGAGCCCATATTACCTAAACATCAGATCTGTGCAGTGTGGACACCACATCCAAGTCAGTCTCACCTCCCTTAACAGTCAGAGAAGAGAAATGTGCACAAAGGGAATAGCCCATTTTGGATATCAGTTTTAGGATGGGGTAAAAAGCATATTGGAAAAGTGTTTCCTTTCCTTCGTTGACTATAATTCTAGACAACTAACCTTTTTGTTTCTCAGTTATAAACTAGTTCGTACTGGTAAATCTGCATCAGTCAGCACTCAGAAGTTGAGAAAAATCAAACCTATGGCTGAACAAGCAGCCAAAATGCATAATGATTCCAGGACCAGGTCATTACTGCTGCTGTAGCTTTAGGCCCTATTACACAGATGGTTAATTGGCTAACAAGCAGGGAACGGAGTAGGAGGGAGCAAACATTTTTCAGCATGGCTCACAATCCCATCTGAGGAAGGATGTGGTCCGATGCACTGATTGATCTAGGACATCTGGCGGCAGGTGTCCACACCTCCAAAGGGCTCTTCTCATTCTGCCCACAGATTTCATTTTCCCTTGCAGTAGGTTGGATCAAGGCCGTCTCCACAGCTGATATTTCTGCCCAGTTCTGGCAACAGGACAGTACTACAAGGGTAGATGGGTTACACAGCAACTGCAGGGCTGAGTATGCCCTTCCTGACCTGTCCTCATGGCTGGTAGGTATGTGCTTGGGTCCTCACTCAGAAGAGGTGTGGATCTGTACTTTCTCCACTGATGTGTTACTCAGATAATCTCAAGCTTGCACCTGAATATGGGCTTGTATTCATACTCTGTGCTCATGAAAGAAGTATTTGGGATGCAGTGAAGGCCCAGGACACCTTTTTTTGTACAATGCTCACATATCTATTGAGACAAAAAAAAGTCTAGTTAGTTTTATAAAAGTGTGAAAAAGTTAGAGAAAATGCCAACTGCAGTAACATTAGCTAGAGTGAAGAATTAAAACTAATAACTAAACCATGACTGTGGTGAGAGGGAGTGGAAGGGGATTTCTCCTGTGGGCCAGTAAATCTATGAGGAAATAGCTTCCATCTTCCATCTTTCAACACCATATGGTGTTGACCACTGTCTGAGAGGGGACTCTGGGGTTGATAGTCCCTGGTAGCAATGATAGCTCCAATGGATTTCTGCTGGATCCTCATGTCACTCAGTTCAAATTAGGGCCAGGTTCGTATTGCTTCTGCTGTATTTGCCTTACATACACAACATCGTGTACATTTTTCTCTTTAGTGTGTGTTTTCTTGAGTTTCATTGTCATCACTGTCCCGTATAGGAGAATTGGCTCAGACATTTATTTGATAAAATCTTTTCTCTCTGAGGTATTTAATTCAACAATTTCATTGGCACCTTCATGCTACACATTTATTAAGATTTTATTGCCCCCAAGAACAGTGCTTCTTCTCTAAACAGTAATTTGTTGCTGTAGTAGTTTATCAGAGAGATCTGCCTAAAGATTTCTCTTAACAGTGCATATTTTGTATTGCAGTTCCATGTAGAGACTCACTAACAAGGAGTGAGGAGAGAGCAAGGAGAAGTTACTCAGCTTTACATAAGCAAATAAGTGGATTAGAAGAAGAGACTTATACCTGCCAGGCTTCAACCCATTCTTTGTAGCTTAATGAAAAGGTTTAATAAGGAACCAAAGTATGTGGGGAAACTGCACCCCATCTAACATGTCATTTGGGCTGATCCATGGTTTAGAGTGGAGACTGGAGTTGTAAGCAATGGTTGCCAGAGGATGCCAACCTTTGGTAGCTTAAGTAGCCATGTACCAAATATGGGACCAGTACTGATAATGCTGAAAGAGAAATTTAAACAGTCCTGAAAATGCTTGAGAATAATCACAGGGACTATTCTGAGGAGCGAGAGTGAGGCACACATCTTGTTTCAAATCCAATCCACAGTTGGTGCTAAACTTAGCACTCTGGAGGTTCCCCTGCTCAGTCGTTGCCTTGTCAGTGAAGAAGCAAGTAATGTAACTAACCTGACTGTACCAAAGGACGTTATTGGCATCTATCTCCCACAGTAACCACCAGGAAATGTTTACAACATCAAATGAGAAAACTAGAAAAAACCCTCCTCAGCATACTTCCCCAGCTTCTGACAATTTGCTCCTCAGTGTCTTGACCACAGGCGTTATCTTTGGTTTTGGCACCCATTTTGCCTGTATCTATCTCTGTGGATTTTTCTTTCGGAATTTTACAGAGTTGTTTGTTTTTCAGCCCTTGCAAACTCAGCATCACCAGCATCCTGTGGCAAGGGATTCCACAGCTTGGTTACAAACCAGGTGCACAACCACTCGCTTTTGTTCATTTTAAAGGGGTCACCTGCTAGCTTAATTTGATGCCCCAAGCTCTCACAGTGGAATAGAAAATAAGCAATCATTTCCCTTTTAACTGTTGATGATTTTGTAGACCTCTGCCATATTGTCCTTCCATCATCTCTTTCCAAGCTGAAGAGCCAAAGTGTATTTGGTCACCTCTCATAGAGAAGTTGTTTCATTTGATAATCTGAGAAGAAAAGCCTTTTTCAGTTTTACCTTAGCCTTTTTGAAAATGAGGAGAGAGGAAGGGAGAAGGAACAATAACTTCACATAGTATTTCATATACAAATACATTATGGATTTCTGGATTTGTTTTGTTCTCTGTTCTTTTTCTTATAATTCCTAGGATATGATTTGCTTTTTTGACTGTTACTGGATGATATTTGCATGGAAATATTTGTGTGTTATACCACCAAGATTTCATTCCTAAGTGATAATCACCAGCTCACAGCCCATTACCCTGTGTGCAAAGTTAGGATTGTTTTTGTCGGATGATTTGTGTTACATCTGCCTACATCAAAATTTATCTGCTGTTTTATTGCTCCTGCAACTCTTAACGGTTGTCCCTGACTAACTTCGTATTGCCAGCAACCTTTGCCACTTCACTCTTCACTCTTTTCCCAATCACTTGTTAACTTATTAAAGAGCAGAGCCCTAGCACAGCTTCTTCTGGTCATGTGATCACATCATCTGCTCCCAATTTCCCTGTTCTTTCAACCAAGTCTTTATTCATGCACGGGCCTTCTCTGGCTCCCCGGTTTCTCTAAACACCTCTGGCAAGGAACCTCATTGACAGGCTTCTGGAAATCCACTTAAGCTGTAGACAGCTACTGTGGCACATGCATTACATTAGTAGGATTTAATTGATGTGTAAGACTTGAAATGATTCCTATGCTTAGGGGCTGCTGAGTTCACAGCTACTACACATACAGGATAAACATTCACATCACACTGTGCTCTAAAAATACTTTCTTTTTCATAGCACCTTGCAATTGTATTTATATCAAGAAAGACACCAGTTTTTTTCTGTGAAATAGTTCCTAACACAAGTGGTGATCCTGCATAGATGCTGACAAGAAAGATTTCGTTACTTCCTAGAGCATTCTTAAGCTACAGTATTCATAAAACACAGCAATTATAGTTATAAAAGCACATTCACATAAGACATTGAAGTACACACATGCACAAAGCATGCAGTTAGTCACACATCTATGCACTGCTGGCAAATAAAACACAGTTTTCTGCTTTGGAAGACCAAGAATAACAAATATGGTGAGTCCCCTTTACCGGGGTTAGCGGAGCAGTGCAGCAGTTTGGCTAGAGCTTACTTTAGATAAAAACAGTCCCTACTCTGGGCATGTCCCAGAGGATCTGCAGAGCAGTATGCTTTGAAGGGTAAAAGAGGAGGCTCCTGCCACTATAGACTGAAATCAGAGAAGAAATGGGAGGGGAGAAGACATAGGTTTCAACACACTGCTGCCCTGATCTTCTTCACTTCAGACCCCAGTAAGGACTTGTCCAGTGTAGGGCCAGCTCACACCTGTCTGGGACAGGTTCTCAGCACACCACCATGCTCTGTTGACAAGATTTTTTGGGTCAGCTGGCTACACACCACCCTGTGCTGGGAAGCGAGACGTCTCTGGCCCCAGGACATCCACCAGGACACCCACCTGGGCGTCAAGCAAATTCTCTTCATCTCAAAGCTGAAAGGCAGCACTGAAAGACAAGGAAAAGTATGGTGCATTTTTCTGACAATCCACCCGACTCCCTTTCAGACTGCTAAAAATGGAATATGTATGTTTCAAAACTATGTAAAAGCCAAGGCTCTCCATTCTGTATTCCTCTGACAGCCTGTAATGAATGTTTTGACATGGTGATCAACAAATTTTATTTCAATTCTCACATTAAAAATTCCATGAGTTTCACAAATGCAGCATGAACATGAGATGGCAATCAATGAACTTAAATGCAATAAACATAAAATGAAAAACCTCACAACACAGGAATCTCTGCAAGCATATTGATTTTACACTAACAGGAAAAAAAAAAAAATAGGTGCAATATTTCCTGGGTCTAGATTTAGAATGCAGGATCCAAGCAACCTCATCCCTACTGTCCCAATTTTACCCAGTTCTCTGCTGGCCCTTATGAAGAATTCTTCACTGTGGTCACTCTGTATTACCCAAATGGTCTGTTCTGGTCTGACAGAATATGTCAAACATATTCTGTTCTTCCAAACTAAAAAGTCTTCATGAGAAAATCGATCACTTAGTGTTAACTACAAAATAAGGGCAAATCTTCTCACCCCTTTCAACATCCTCCTTCCATCAAAAGAAGCAGTAAAAATAAAAAACAAAAATCTCTTTTTAGCTTTTTCTTCTTCTGTAATGCAGGAATAGAATATATTCTTTACTTTTTTTATTTATTTTAAAGAGAAATTGCCCAGTGTTCAAATCAGGGTACAGATCAGTTTAGGTCAGATTTCCAGCCTCAGAGAAGTGAATTAGATGAAGGTAACGTAATATGATATTCTCTCAGTTTGCTTTAAAATAGCAAAAAAAATTGTTATGATTACTTTGGAGGTGTAATTTTTCATTCACATCTGGTGTACATACACTGTAACCACATTATGAAATCACTCCTGGCCAATAGAGATTTATAAAGGGTGTGTATTTCATACTGGTGGAGCTTGCTTGACTTTTTGAAGGCTCATGAATGTGTATTAGCCCGAAAATCCCTAGAATCTTAGGATTTTGTGGAGCCTTTGCCCACTGTATGAGGCAAAAAGTAATTAACTTTCATATGAGAAAGTAGGCAATAAACCAAGAGATTTGGTGGTAACCTCATAGGAAAAGAGCAGAATTTGAAGAGCAGGAAACAGGGCAGGAGAATACTTCGAGGGTAAATGCGACCTGGCAGTTCTTTTATTAGGAGAAGACAATATGAGATGAACAGAAGGTCTACAGTTCTGTTGGTGCATGTTCCCAGAAAAACTTGGAATTAGGCCCAGGAATCCTTAATCTTTCCCATTTGTTCATGGAATAAAGCTGAGGTCCTGGAGAAGAAGACAATATGTAATCAGGAAATTAAAACTCTATCAGAGCATGTATACTTATAAGTTTGCAATATACATTTATGGATTTTCTTTATATTTTTGCTTTCTTGAGAGGAGACAAGAGGAAACATAGCAAGAACTTAAGAAGTAATGAGTGACTTAGATAAATTTCTGTTCTCCATGATTAATACAAGAACAAGGGGATGTCTGGTTAAATTAATTTGAGAACATATMTGTGCAACATGTTACTAGACTGCAGAAGTTGTTTCTACAGCATATCACTGAGGCCAAGGCTTTAGCATGTCCAAAACAGGACTGGATGTTTCAATATATTTTTGAAGAATCTTGAAGCACTTAAAGAAAGCACAAGAGGTAACTAATTATGCCTCAATTATACCTCCAGACACTAGGCATGCTATGAAACCAGTCTCATATCTACTTCCTGTGGAATTCATACATCTTTCTTTTCTTCTTCCTTTTGATGCTGGCTATTGTTAAAGGCAAATAGTTCATCTTCTTATAAATAATTAGTCAAATTATCTGTCAGTTTGATCAGCTGGTACAACTGGGAAACTGTACCAAAATTAGTATGATGGGTCAAAATTCATAATTTCCTTTCTGTTGGAATTGCTGACATTCACTTTTTCATTATTATTTTTATTTTGAATTATAACAAAAAGCCCCAAATTAGAATTGCTAATGGAAAAATATTAGAAAAAAACAATCATTTGTTTTGATCCTGTTATCACAAATTTTACATTATATTGTAATTTGTGAGAGAACAACATTTTCATGTTTTTACTATTATGTCACTACATGGTTTGCATAATTGGGTATGAAATGTCATATCCACTGTGTTAATAATTGCTATTCTAAGTGGTAATTAGTTTTGAAATTGGTATTCTAGCTGATAAATTGGTGTTCTAACTGGCCATTTGTCACTAGTTTAGTAACTGATGTTTCCTTATCCTGAATAGTATAAAAAACATATCACAAGTAACTAAAAAATTTGAAAGTGGAAGGATGAGACCTTTCAATTTTTTTTGTCATAACTAATTTCTTTGAAATGAAATTTTAGTGAAATCATCTGTGAGTGCTGACTAACCAACATTGTCTATTCAGAAAATTGTTCCATTGGCCAGTTCAGCTGCAGTTACTGAGTTACAGAATATATTATGGTGAAATAATTTCTGCTGTTGTGAAAACAGCACTGAAGAAAAGTTTATATTGGAAGTTTTTAGTTAATGATAGGACTACTAAAAGTCTTCATTCTGTACAATATTGTATAAGATAGCCATCCAAGCCTTGTACAAATTTTCTGATTTTTCTCCTGAACTTTTGCTTCCCTAGGCAAAATTATTTAGCTTTATATGACTGTTAGCTACAGGAATACAATTTGTCGTATTCCAGTTAGTAAACCACTAGGACTGTAAACCTGTATTAATGAAGGCTTTATTGTAACTGACGCTGAAATCTTCAGCTTGGAATATTGTCGTGCAAATGAGCAACAGTTGGCCATAGTGTCAAAGGATGGATAACTAAATAACCCTTTATCATAAGACTATGTGTTCCAGCTGTAATTTTGAATAACAGGTATTTGCAGAGAGGCTGGAGGAAAAAAACAGAAACTGAAAAGCATCAGGGATACAGGGTTTTCTCAGAAAATGGGATAATCACCGTAGCTACACAGAAGCGCTCATTAGTTTAAATGAATGTTCTAATCAAAATGGCAGAGCACATAAGATGGAGCTGGATGTATGACGAAGTATGAGAAAGAAAATGCTTCRAGTGTGTTACACACAGGGTATCGCAGGCAGTTTTATGAGAGCACGTGAGGTGTAGCAATGTGGGAATTTGGGAAAAGAAACCCCTGAGATCAATACCAGTTCCTGCTATGTCTCACCTACACTTATGTTCCCAAAAGAGATCAAGTAAGTAGTTCAATCTTTCTGTTGTTTCTGTCTTCTGTCAGATCGAGACTGTCAGGTTTTGTGCATTGCTTTGAAATAAAAAATATTGATACAATTGTATTATCAAGGTTTTTACTGGTGTTTTACTGATGTAACATCTCCATTACAAACTATAGTATGAAAGTTGAACATAACAAGCCACAGCACGTTAATTTTAGTGCATTGTCTAATTCATGTGTATGTCATATACAGACCAGAAATTGTCTCACACTGACATTTAGTGACACAAATCCCCTGATGTGTATCTCATCCCATCAGAGATTCATTACTACTTGCCAGTTCATTCATTCTGTATTATCTAAGAGCATTGACATAAGTAGAGCCCCTACAATGTATATAAAAGCCACAGATTGACCATCTCTCCAGTTCCAACTTTCTACTTCTATTTACAATGATCTACTACTTAATGTGTCATTTTCTTCATCCACATTCCCAGGCCCAGCTTCTACCCCAGCTGTTATCATTTTAGGAGGCAGAAATTGCTTTCTACCCCATGTAACATACTTGTCTGAGAAATTTCATTATATCCATCTTTCCTGCAAGCGAGATAACATTATACCACACTGATAGTTTGTGTTAACTTTAGGAAAGGAGCAGTTGCTGAAGTCACTTCTGTGAAAATCATACTGGCTTGAAATAATTCTTATACCACCTTGTAAGTCCACTGACTTCCAYGCAGTTATAAAAGATTTACATCATTGCTAAATATTCGGGTCCCACACAGTAGCAGGCCTTGGGGATTAATTATATGGAAGAGGCAGACTTTTAATGAACGTGGAATTTAGCAAGCTTATGCTCTTAAGACTCAGATGAGGCAACCTTCTTGAGCAAAAAGGTTAAAAGGAATTAACCYGATTTCTCTCCTTTTGAGTCAGAAACTCTATCACTAAATAAGTAATAGTAAATAAGATGTTGTAACCYCCTCCTTTATTTCTTTCCCGCACAGACTAGTTTCTCACATCCTCCATTTCCTTTTCTTTAAAATACAACAAAGAAAAAGAAAAAAATGTAGAAGCTCTCAAATTTCCTTTTTCATGCACACAATTTTCACATTAGCTGCCTTAGTATAGTTAGTTCTGAACCAGTACTAGGAGATAGCTTGTTTGTAATGTTTCTATTTTTAACTTTTAGAAATATTGCAGATAGTCACTGACAAGCAGAAGAGGAATTAAACTGTGTGTTAATAGGCTTAAAGGAATCATGATGGGACAAAACGGGCACAGGACTCTTCACAAAAAGATATATTTTTACTGTGCTTCAGTCACTACCAAAAGCACATCTCACTGAAAAGCAAGGTCTATCCAAAAGTCAGGAGAAGTTAAAGAGGATGCATTACAGAGTAAAAAGGTACTGCAGTCTCAGACTTTTTAAGGTGACAGTTTGGGTGCCAAATTTGTGATGTTAAAGAGCCATTCACACAGACCTTCCCATTGAGCTGCTTATCAACTCTTACATTTATAGCTGCTCCTGGTGATATGGACTCTGATGCAAGCATCCCCAATTGGGATGTATAACAGTCTGAAATATATCGATTCCTGCACCATTATGGTTAAAACCAGCAGTTGGAGTTAGAGTGAGTGTTTGAATGCCTGAAGAGTTGAAGGGTGAATGGGTCCCTTTTCCATCCTCAGAAGTTCTTTCCTTTAAACTTTGCTAATTCACATGTTGTACTATAGTCTTACTGAGTTTCCAAGGTCCTGTCTCAGGGCTGCCAATAATCACCACTGAAAAGGGGACCTGTCAGTGTTCCTTGTCCACAGTAAAAACATCCAGAAATGTCCTGAGCTTGTCCAGCAAATGCCATCCTCCATTTCTGGTTGTTTCTGGGTCCTGTAGCTGAATTGCCTTTTCTTTCCCCCAGAATGGGACTAAAGACTTGGGTTACAACAGCTTCCTTGTTCCTCCCTCATCCTTTTCTTTAGCCCAAGCAAATAAAACACGGCCATTCAAGGCATGGTGTTACCCATTACACTATCACCCATAAGCACTATGGAGATAGAACAAGATTCTCTTTTACAGGAACAATTGAATTATAGCATGAGTTAACTCTGCAAATTAAAGCAGATTGCTGCTGCTGTTCTGCTTATCTCTGAAGACTCCAATAGGAAGATTCATCTCACCTAACTTTCGATTAATTCCTTCTCTAGTTAACAGAGAAAATAATAGGCAGTTTTAGAGGGTGAATGTGTTGATTTATTTCAGACTTCCAAATAGGATGTGAAGACCTGTAATCTAAAGGTGCTAGTTTCTCTTCAATGACCATAAATGCAGCCCAGGGCAATTAGCTCAGAGATAGACGTTTGCATTTGGTRAGATGATCCACCCTAGAAGACACACATTATATGGTGTGGTCAGGACAGAACACAGAGAAAATCACACATCATAAATTAGCATATTTACAAGCAAGTGCTAGAGCACTGGTATAAAGATTGTCCCAAGTATAAAGGTTATTCCAGAATTTAATATTTAAGTATTTTTATTCTTATTCTTGGTATTGAGGATTAACTAAACTTGAAGATTTTGAAGGCTGTTTCTGTTAAGGATGGAACCTGATGGCAGACTATTTCTTTGATGTAATCTTGTTACTTAAGTGAATGTAAATGGAGACCTATTTCYGAAAACATAGTAAAGAACAAATTAAGGCAGAAAGTCTCCTAATTGGATGCACTACTTACATGTCGTCTAACAGGTGCTGAATAGAGGGGTCTACTGACTCTGTTCCTGGATCTTTTTGTCACTGCTTTTGTGGTGGTCTTAGTCTTTTTATGATAAAAGGTAACTTCTATTTCCTTTATCTTCAATGCAGTTTGGAAAAAGTCCATGTGTAATAGCAATAAATGGTAGATACATGCTATAAGAATAAAGTGGGAAGTGTGAGTAAGAGCCTAACATTGTGGCTGGGGCTCAGTTGCCCAAGTATAGCCATTTAGTCATTACCGTTTGAGACACTAGGATATACAAGACATCCACTCAGGGATAGCAGATGTGATAAACGACTTACAGGGAACCCACACCATTGTGGAGAGGTAGGTAGAAGTCTAGGCATGTAGAATTTAGGCAACTAAATGCTTCACTTATACATTAAAATTTAATTTTAGCTATTTCTAATTCTATCCTGGTTAATAAAAAATGTACAGCCTTTCTTTGAGGGTATGTGACAGTAAATAACATCCAGTCGTCAGGGATTTATATACAATGGCTGCAAGGTTTAATGCTGTGCAATATTTTCTGAAAACTTGGGAGAATACACAAGCCTGTTTACACAGAAAGTTAAATGAAGGTCCGTGTAGAAGTAGTTTAGCAGTGTTATACCTAGCATTGTCTARGAGTATTTTCAGACCCAAACAGCAAGAGTTTACCACCCCAGCCAGAAGAAAAGACTACAGCCTGATAGTGCTGTTTATGTTACACGTAACTCAGTGTAACTTCAGGCTTCATCAGAAAGCGTGTTCTTGCTCTGTTCTTCTGCCCCCAGCTGCAGGTTTTGTGGGATTTAATAGCTGTTCAGGTCCAAGGTGAGTCAGTTGGCTTTGATGCTCAAACACAAAACATTTTTTTGGTGGGTTATTTTTTTTCATTGTATCAGTGAGCTGAAGAAACCTATTGCCTGATTTCTGAATTTAGTGCAAGAGAAATGGCCAAAATGTGCAAGTGGGGGGGGGGGGAGGGAGTGGAAAGGGGTTAGAAGTCTGCACCTGAAGTGTAGCGGGTTTGGTGTAACCGATGGACCTACTCCAAGTGACACTTTATCAGTTGGTAGAGAACCTGTGCAGTGCATAGCCCAAGACCTGCAGCACTTCGTACCTGCTGGTCCTCTGATCCTTCCTGTACTCCCCATGATTTCTTTGGACAGTAATCTTTTCTTTCCATTTTACTTATTCTCATTTTCGTGTGCAGAATTCAGCCACTAGCTTAGATCAGCCACTTGGCGTTCAAAATCAGCATTCATAGGCGGCTTATGGCATGTCGCATTAGTCATCCAGAAACTGAATCATGAGTCACTGTTGTAGAGCCTGGCATGTTGGCTGTTAAGCAGTTTCTCTTTTGTGCTAGGAAAGAGACCCTGGCGATAAGAAGTAAAATTAATCTTTTGCATAATTCTCCCTGTCAGTGACCTGAAAAAAATGAGTTTGTGCTTTTTTCTGCATTCATTAGATTTTCTTTCTCTTTGTAGCTGTTTTGCTGTCTTTCACTGTTTTTTTTCACTTGATATTTAAGTCCCATGTGGGATGGATCTTAGCTCTATGCTAAGGCATGAAGCTGAGGTCTTAAAGAAGAGGATGGAGCCTGAACAGTTGAAGCAGAAAGAGGGTTTGGGTTTTTTTTTTATGACAGACTGTATAAACCACTTTATATTTTTTCTTTTCTGTTCCTGACACTTAACTTCATCAGGTAATTAACTTTAATGAAAAAATGGTTACTTTTCTAAAGATACAACAGCATCACTATTGAAAATACTAAAAGCATCTAGGTACACTGCTTCGATATCTGTGAAATGTCCTACACAAGTGCTAAGGTCAATGTTTTTGAGGCATTTAGGCACCTAGGAATGCAGCTTATCTCTCAGGAGGGTTTTTAATTGCTGAGGCACTTTTTTTTTCTTTTTTTTTTAATGGCAGCACTGGGCCGTCTGAGTCCCTTATTTCCGATTTAGCAGTCGAAACAGCTTTAAAATCTCTCTCCCTTCCCTTCCATTTTTGGAGTGAAGGGCTGCCCATGCAGTTTTTCCAGCATTGTACRTGTATGGATTATCACTTTGCCCCATTATAGAATAGCTGTGCATCAGAGAACCAAAATTATATTGGCCTTTTGCTTTCATATCACCCTGCAATTGCAGGTCTTATTTGCTACCTACTGTCTCCAGTAGGTCACTTTTTAGCGCTCCTGCTGTGGACTTCTTTCTATTGAATGTGTGTGTTCTCTGTTATTACTTCCCTCCCCTTCTGCATTTATTAGCTTGCATTTCTCCATGACATTTCATTCTGAGGTTTCCTGGTTCTCTCTCTAACCTTTCTAGGTCACTTGCCCTCGCTGCTGTTGGCAGCAACCTCACACTGAATACAATTTACACATGTCATACTTTTGCTTTTGCTTACTTCTAATGTATATGAAAAGCCAGAACAATTTTCTTCTTATTGTGCTACCTTAGGAATAGTGAGAATGCCATCTATAATCTTCCAAGCTTYGCTCAGGGTTTCAGGTGACTTTTACTGGCCACCTGAACCCAACACCACAGAGTGATTATAACAAGTAGTAGGTGCTTGAAGACACAAATAGAGGCCTAGCCTTCGCCAAAGTACCTAAGTACAAAGTACTAAGTACATAACTAATTTGAAAAAAATAAAAGGTTACCAGAAAGAAGAAACAGTGAATTCAGGTCTGACAGCCCTTGCTAGGATTTCTGCAAGAAGAAAGCTCCAGGTGGTGTGAGGCAGAGTATGAGTGAAACAGGAGCTCCCACCTTTCAAACGTAGAGGCTGGAAACAAAACAGTTGTGTGGGCAGTGCCCGTAAGAAMGAGAGAAAGAGAGTCCTGTTGAAAAGAGCCCCTGAGAGATCCCTGTTGCCCCGCAAAAGCCCACAGAGTAACGACCTAATTTTCAGCCTTCTGAATCCACAGCCTTTTGATATCGAGCAATATCCATCTGCTGTCTATCCTATCCTTAGATTATAAACTCTTTGGATCTGGGATCAGGGTTTTCACAGGGAGAGGGGGAGGATGTTTGCGGGTGTTTTTTTTTTCATTCTGTATTTCCATTGCAAGGTCCCAGGTCATGACTGAGATTAGCAGGTACTACTGTAATAAGATAAATATTCCTAAAATTGGCCAGAGGTTAGGGTATCCTGAGGTACAGACCCTTCTCTGGAAGCAGCTTATCTTCTGTGGRTTATACAGTTTGACATTTATCTTTTCTACAGAGGAGGGGACCTATGTATAATGTAAGTTCATTTTTTACTCTAAGGAAAATACTGACTCCAAAAATGTCATTAAAAGTTCTATTTCCATAATATGTAATGATGGTGCTAAATATGATTACTGCTACTTTTGGTAAGCCAAAATCTTTGCTGTTCCAGATGTGGTCTCTTATGGAGGAATTTAACAGGCTCCAATTCCATCTGTTCCTGTTACTGTGGGTGTAAAAGCCCATTTTAGTGATGACAACCAGCCCAAAATAAAGAGCAAAATACAGAGTACAAAAAAATTTGTTTGGCCTTAAAGGAACTGTCTCTTTTTTTTTGAAAAACACATACTGAGCAAACAAAAAGAAAAGTATCTGTTGATGTAATATTTATCACTCAAATCAGTAATGCTGCAATGATAAAAGAAAATATATTTATCAGTAGGGGGCTGGGTATAGATGTTGTTTAAGTTTGAAAGCAGGAACAGTAAAATATTGAATCCTGAATACAATTTTAATACATTATACTCTTTTGACAACAGCTCTGCCCCGTTATAATTCTGGTGGAAATAAAAATATTAATGTAAGGACCAAAAGAATAACTTCTGAAAGAATATTCTTCTCTAAAAAAGAGGAGATAAGGCTTTGCATATTATGCTTTCATGAAAATTCAGCAATTCCAGTGCTATGACAAAACAACAAAAAAGAAATATCTTTTCTTTGAACTTTTGCTTTCATTTTATGCAATCAAAATGTATCAACATTTAGTAAAGAACAAGGAACTCTTTCTGAAGGACACATTTAGTTTCTGATTCACCATGGCAGATAAGCCTCAACCAACTCTTGCTTTAGTTTCCTCGCCTCTTGTAACGCCTTTTCCAGAGAAGGTAACAGTATATTCATTTACAGCAGCATCTACAAATATTGTTGGATAAGAGCCCGTGATGGTAGAGAAAACTTGAGAAGTCAGGCAGAAATCAAGAGTTTGCCTCTATTTATGTTGAAGTAGCTGGACCAAAGCTTTTTCCAAATCTATGTTTCCAAATTATTTTTTCAGCTAAACTGATTATGACTTTAAAGCTGGTATCAGCAGGAGTAAGAGAGGCAGAAGCCATGGCTGATAATGTGAAGCTGCTCCAAGTAACATTTACTGTCCCTATTTCCCACCAATAAACAGATTTTGTAGATAATCCTACTGTTTTGTGCAGATCACTCTTCTGCTTGAAATCAAATAATAAACTGAGAATGTCTCCTCTGGACAGTTATTTTCAAACTTACAATACTTCTCTTCAAAAACTTTCCAACTTCCTGCCATGCAATCATTGAGCCTTTATCTTTTTAGAACTTTTAACCTTATAAAGGTAGTGTGATTTTCTCGTTTAAATCTTGTAGTTGCCATTGCTCTGGTTCTTTGAGTTTGACCATGGAGTGGAACATTTTTTTTCTTTTATTTAATAGTGATCCGTTAAATTTTTTCACAGTGTATTGAAATCCAAGAATCATAACCCTACKGGGAAAATTTGGGTAGAAATTTGATCCTCAGGATGCAGGTCACAGAATTAAAATATTGCGGAAGTTGCAGTCAAAATACATGAAGGTCTTAATTCTGAGAAGTTTTTACTTTCTGCAGTTCCACCAGGAATTACAGATGCTTAGCAGTTCAAAGACTAAATGACCCAAAATGTCCTCTTAATACTGCCTTTTACACAAGTTGTAGTGAAGCTAGAAGCTAGTTCAGTCCTGCAAAGACCTCAACCTAGATCTCAGGAATTTTGTGAATCAGACACTGACTTACAGGCATGACAAGTCTCATGGTTTTTTTGGTAGTTCCAGCAGGGCAATAACTTATTGCTGAATATCATTAGCAGTAAATTATGATCTAGTTGTGTCAAGATAGCCAGAGCCAGTGATTTGGTCATACTTTGCTGCTTCTCATTCTCCTTTCAGATAAACAGTAAGAATGCTCATACACTTATCAAACAAGGTGCCAAGAATCATGCATAATTTTTACAAAGAGTTTTTATTCCTTTATATGATTATCTTGACAGAGTCTATTTTTCCAGTCACAGGCAAGTCTGAAGTACCCAGGCTTCAATGCAAGTTTCCCATAGTTCAACAATTTCACCATTGCAGAGAAAATAATTATATAACTTCCAATCAAAATGCCATCACAATCCAGAGGATTTGAAACTATTTATTTTCCCACTGTAGCAGAAACGCATTTAATTTTTCCTGCTTTATAATTTTARTATAATTTTTAATATAAAAATTATCATCCAGATAATTCCACAAACTAATGCCTGAACATACATTACCTGTAACAAGAACATTCATTTCCTTCTATGCAAAGTGAAAGCAAAATGCTTTTGTTCTGATTTCAGTAGGTTTTACACTCGTTATTCCTGAGTGGAAAAATCTGTCATAGACTTCATCCACTGTAAATAGATGTGAACAGAATAACAATCACAGTACCATATCCATGATATACCTTTGTATCTGTCTTTACAGTGCTCTTGAGGAGCAGCATTCCCTTCAGTTTATGTAGAGGCAACTCCTGAGAAGTTAATTGCTCTTCCAACATTACACAAGAAACCTGTGGTAGAACATGTACTTGATTTCCTAAATCTCAAACCTAAACTAGGAACCTAACTACCCTTTCTATCACGGCTGTGTATGTGGCAGGGCTAAGGAAAACAGTTTGTGATGGGTAGACTTCCACCAGACTTCCAGGCTTATTGTAAGTGTTTTATTTGTTAAATATGTATACATATAATACATTTAATTTGCTCCTTAAGACTAAGGCTGTGAGACACTTAATCTTATTGCAGTTAAGGGGTGGATAGGCAGATGAGCCACAAATGGGAAAGAGAGAGAACAGTGTTATTGGGCTGTGGCAGGAGCACGGTCTTCCCACTTCGTAGYGGCAGAGAGGTAGAGCCAAGCGTGCTTGTCCTTCTCCACTCCTTGACCACACCAACACCAGAATTGCAGTGGATGGAACCAGCTTATGGGAAGTCTCTTGCAGCTTGCATCTAGGCTCCTACAGTTTTTTGCCTTCTTAAGGGAAGGAGTCCCATCGTTCCCTGCCAACAAAACCCTTGCACGCAGTTTTAAGGGAGCTTGGATACAGCTGTGTCTCTAACAGCAGCACTTAAGCAACGATCTGGCTTCATCTTAATACCTCCTAATGCCACTGCAGTCACACTAGGGATATGATTATATGCCTTCTGCTCGCCTCCCCAGGAGCGGCAGGAAGGCACACAGTGCGCTCTCATCACTGCTATCACGGCATGTTTTCCGCAATACACAGGAGATGCTGCCTCGCCAGGCAGCTAGATGATGAGACCGCTGTTTAATATGGCAGCCTACTGTGGACCAGTCCCACTTGGCTAACGTCTACGAAGGATGCATTTCACCAAAGTTAAAGAAAGYGGCAATCTCCGCCTCACAGAAAGGGCTCCATTATCTCCAATCTCTCTCACAGCAGTTAACCAAACTATCAGGTTTTTTCTTCTTTTTGAGGAAAAAAAATATATATTAAGCAGATCATGCTGTTAGACTGAACATAAAAGTCCAATGAAATGTTCAAAGGCAAAGTACACAGCTCACTCTTCCAGCTCTTGCTGTTTTAAAAATAAAATGTATTTTCAGGTATAATATGGTTAATGTTATATTAAACCTAGCACTGCTTCTGAGCGTAAGCTTGCTAAAGCCATACAAACTTTTAAAATAAAATCAGAGGGGAACCAAACAGGATCATAATCAAAGGCTTATCAGAGTTTTTTGTAAACACACCTTTTTTACTRCAATTTTTCAAGGCAAGACAATAGCCATTTCAATCATCAATATGGAACATCACTTTTCTCCCGTTAATTCATAATGCTTCAAGTCCAGTGAAGAGTTCATGATGTGCTTGTGCACATCCACGAGCAGTTTGGTTTCCGTGTATTTTCATCTTATTCAYAGCAGGCCTTCAAAAGCTAGTGGTCATCACCGGCATGTCTACAGCTCCTGCTGTTGCTATCTCTGACGTCCCTGAAACTGCAGTTGTTGTGAGAAGCTGCAGCAAAAAATGCGGTGTGTGTGGAGAYACCCGAAGCTCAACACCTGATGTGCTGCTGGTTCACGTCGCCTGCAGGGAAGAGCAAGCCGTGTTTATCCAGAATGCAGGAACATGGTAATGAGTAGGCATCACACTAGGTGGGGATGCACTGCCATGTGGTTGCCTTCTTAAAAAACACACCCTCGGATAACATAGCATGGGTTTTGCTTTTCTTTCCTTGTTTTTATTTTTTTGTTTTGTTTCTTTTTATGTTAACATGAGTTTTTTAAAAGTTGATTGCTCATCTGTAAAATTCATTTTTATTTACAGTGTGAATCGGCAGCGCTTTGAGACATCTTAACTAGCACAAGAGYATCCAGGCAAGTTCTGAAACAACGCCTACCTAGAGAGCTTCTCCGTCGTTCATATAGCTATTAATGATTTCTATTTATTTATTTCTTCTCATAAACCACATTCAACAAGTAAAATCTCCTTCCTAAAATGTTGCTGATCTACAGAACTGGCAGTATAAGACAGAGCTTTTAATCTAAAATATACAAGCACAGTCAGTAGCATTTAGCTAATGTTTTCAAAAGAGAAGCTCCAGGCAATGAAGAGAGAATCGACCTACTGGACCAATCTTTGAGAGTGACCTCAGTAGCTCCCCTTCTTGGCCAACAAGCACTGCAAATGCATGGAAGAGAAATTTAAGAATGTATCATAATGCATATACACAAAGGGATACGTACTCTTTTAATGACTTACGGTATGACAAATTATTTCGTCCTCCACCTTAAGTTCCAACTCAGCTTTAGCAGTCACTGCATCGGAGAATATCATCAAAGCCCCAGGCATTTTGTGATGCTCACTTCACCGCTGAGGAAGCAGTGGCCTTTCAAAAGCCATTTCCGCCCTGATTTCTGATGACCAAGGAGAMAACATTTTATAAATCTGTGAACGGGGATTAGAAGAAAGCAAAGCAAGGCAAAAAAAACCAAAAACAAACAAACAAACAAAACGTCCACCACTTTATCCTCAAAAAATGCTAGTTAATATTGAATAGAACTTGTCACAAATCACAGATTTTAGCAAGGCAATGTGAAATTTTCCAAATGAGGCACTTAGAATTTTTTCTTTGAACAGAGCTATTTTAAACTAAATTCACTTACTGTAAATGATACAAACAAGCATGAAAGCAGAACAAGGATTTCTTTGTATTTTGATGTGATAAACTGAAAAAAAAGATCCTTTTGGTGTTTCCCATCACTCTCTCTTCCACTTTTACTCCATTTCTTTTAAATTTGTCCCTTTTTCTACTTTTTTTCTGCTCCTCTCTGCCTCCACACACGCTCCTGCAATCTTTCCTAGGCAAATAGAAACTAAGCAAGGCCTCAGACCAAGTTTTTGAACTCTCAGTTCAAACTAGGCTAGATACTAGGAAAACCAAGCCCTCTAYGCCATCCCTTTTAAAGCACTGCATTGCTGCTGCAGTACAATTACATTATTTAACTGTGGTTGGCAGAAAGTAGTTAATGTTGGAAAAGAATTTTCTGAATAATAACATAGACATAATAATATTGTGCTGACAGATCCTGACTGACAGAAAGAGACAGGTCTTCCCATTAAGAGAAAACATGAAAGCTAGTGAGGACGACAGTGATAATAATACTGTAAAGCTCAGCTACTGGCCTTTTACATTTTAGAGATGATAAAATTCTGTGACTTTTTTTTTTTTAATATTTCAAGTTGAAACACTTAATCTAATTAACTGCTTACTTTCAAAGGAACTCACTTAGCATTTGTATTAAAGCTTTTTTCACTCCATTTTTCACCTGCTCTTCTGGAGCAGCCACAGATTCTGGAAAAAAGAGGAGGGAGAAGAAAGCCAGTTACTTTCTTGATAGTTTTCCATTATCAAAGTAGGACTTCCAACCTGACTGTAGAAGAAACCTAACAGGATAAWCATCACGAAGCCCAAACCTGGACTATCTCAAAATGTCTTAAGCAGGCATAAATATGTATATACATATATATGTATAAGAAATGAGCATCATGTCTCTGATCAGTTGTCGGCTTACATTTGCATGCAAATTGTTGTCTCTGTGTACTCAYATCTACTGATTATAGGCGGAAATGGTTAGCTCCTGGAAAGGTGCCATTTTTACACTTCCTAAATGAAACGTTTTGATTTTTCATGTTGAAACAACACTTCATTTCTAAATTGTGCTAATTTTAGACAACCAATTGACAAATTGGGTGCCCTCTGCACTCTGTTGACAAACTGCATTCGCACCTGCCTACATTTTGTGCACGGTATTATTTTTGTCCCAGCTTGGAGGCGTTGTGTTACATTAAATAAGGCCTTTAGGCTAGTAGTGAGGAACACTGGGGTCTGCTCCTGATTCCGTCCTCACCAGCATCACCACATTATTCCTTTCTGCCTCAGTTTCCCCCTTCTCTAAGCAGAGAATGCTCCTGAGAGCAGAAATTAATTCTCAATATGTATTTGAACAACACCTGTCACCAAAATGCCCCACTTTTGGCTGAACTGCTACTTTCCACGGTCCACAGAATAATAATTTAATATTTTGAATCTCCAAAATGCAGCTATCAGCAACAGGACGTGGAATTCTTATTCCATAAATCAAAACCATAACATAAGCAAAGGACTTGTCATAAATATACCCATCTCTGCTTCCCTCCTTCCTCAACAGCAGTAGAGGGGAGAAAAGATTGTGTTTGCAGAATGCTCAGAATGTCAATAAATCTGGGTTATACRGTTCCAGCTGGGGTCTGAATTACAAGCCTGAAAATGCCCCTCTGACAGCTGCCTCTTGTTAGTACGGATGCAGCACCAACAYTTCCTTGATCTTAGCTGGCCCATCACGCAACAGCAGCTGAGTATCGCTCCTGCTGTGATGCTTTTAATTATACTGCAGAACTGGCTCGAGCGAGGTGCAGTCCCCCATAATTTCTGCAGAGGATCTGAAGAATTAGAAAGATTGGTGCGAAACCTGGCTTGGAGAGTAGGATCCAGGGCTGTGTGTTAGTGCTTGGTGATTCACAGGACCCAAATCTTGCCTTCAAATTGTTTCTGAATGTATTTAAACCTGAAGCACCCCTCCCGATGATAATGGGCATCCCTGAAGGCATCCAGGGGAGAGTCTAAAGGCTGAAGTCAGGAGTCTCTCTCTCTCCAGTGACTCCATAGGTGACCTAAGTGCAGCAATTAGACATTTGTGTAGCAGCCCAGCCGYTCCCTCCCTGGTACAAGAAACGGGCTCTGAGCCTAATTACTCCGACATCCCTGGGAAGGTCCTAAGAAGGCAGTACGTGGGGATATGTAGACTCTCAGCACCCTTTGCATATTTTTCATCAGCAAATCTTTACACACATTCATTAGCCATAAGATAAAAACAGAAGAAAACAAAGCCAGGAACAGAATGACAGTTTGGCCTCTGTATAAAGGAGCATCCAGACCACAAGACTAGAGTCAGACTCTCTTTTATCTCCTTTCCTTCTTTATCTCAGAGTTTTTCTTTGCTTGTTGCAATTCTTCAACATGATAAATCATAAAGAGTGTCTAAAATAAAGCCTCATGAGTAGGAAGATCTCTTGGGATATGGAGCTCCAGATTCAAATATCCCTGACTATGAAGAGCCTATACCTTCTTTTACCTAAGTAAATGCCATTATGTGAGGAACAAACAACCCACATCATTTTTTGATAAATTCAGTATGCTTGGACAGAGTTAACTGGGGATTGAACACAGGAAACTTTTCAGACATTTTCAGTGAGTTTGATGACACTTAAGTGCTCTCCAGTCAGGAGGACATCTGATGTTTTATTTAGGACCTAGGGAATAGGACTCCAAATTGAGATATTCATCACCGAAGAATAAGTGATATCTGAAATACTTTCTGAGACATAAGTACTTCAGTCTACCTACTTTCCCAGTGCAGGTGGTCTGACAGAGGTACATAAATTCCTTATATGTCCTGAGCAAAATAGTCAATATAGAAGAGTAGAGAACTGCATCATTAGTAACTAAGAATTTAACTGTGTGCAGATACCTCATGAGAAATGCTCAGGGTGAAATAGTTTCCAGACCCTCACTTAGGGCTCCAAACRCCTTAAAGGAATAGACTGGGACGTCTTGTCTTAGAAGTTGTTCAGAGTCTTTTCAGAAAACAAACAAGGCTCACTGCTTTTCAAAGCGTGACTAAAGAGTCCTCACAGGTACAAGACCCTGACAGGAGCTAGGACCTGTTGTTGCGTGACTGAATGAAGACCTTCTGGGTAGAGAGGCAAAGGGCAGAGACAACGGTTGACCCTACAAAGAGCTGGAAGACYGTAAAATGCACGTCGCGCAGCCACATACAGCTCTATTATGAAGTCTGTGGTATTCACCTTTGAGGCAATGCAGCAGTACTGTAAAATAAGTCACTTCTTTTCCCTAAATATTATGGAAAGCAAGATGATATGACAACTGTCCAAGGGAAGACAGTAAGCTGTCAGAGAAGTGAATCAGATATAAGCATAGATTGGAATTATCCCTTTTTTTTGTGAAAATGCTGGACTGCCTCAGTGAGACTTCACCCTCTGGGAAYGGGAAGTGAAACAACAGCACAAATGACCAGATATAATACATGTTACGTTTTTAATCCTACCCTCTTTTTTTTTAATTACTTAATTCCTAAAACAAACTTTTCCTCCCCCCCCCAAGTGACATGGCTTCTGCTTGTTCAGCCAATCAGTCGGACTGCCCCAGTGAGCTCAGACATTAGGGGACACGCAGAAGAACTCCCCTGTTGGTCCTACAATCCTTCCAAGCCCATGCATTGTAAAATCGTGACTCAGCATCCCCTAACACAACATTGGTTTAAAAACCTAAGTATTTAAAATTTCCTTGTTTTGGACTTGTTTTGGCCTGTTATTTTTTGAGTCATCTGAGTCCATATTTTAAAGTTTTTCTTTAAATTCAGGAGAAATGTAAACCCATTTTAGGGGAAAAAACCTGCAAATCGCTAACAGTTGCATGATGATTGTGACTAAATTATTTAATAAGACTTACCATAAAACTGAAAGAATGTGGTGATTTCCACTGAAATCTGTAATACAAGTATATTTAACGTTTGATCATTCAGCCTGACCTGCGTTCAGAATCCATTGGGAAAAAAAACTTGAAYGGAAAAGTACGTTAAAATTATTGTTATTATTGATTGATATTGTCACAGCACTACAGGGCTACAAATATATCAGAACCTCATTGCCTTATGGCAGTATTAATGAAAGAATGAAAATGTTACCTTTCTTCAAGAACTTTAAGTAATTTTTGCAAGTGTTTTACTGCTTATAGATTCTCCAAAATTGTTTCTAGGAGATGCAAAGTGCAGAGGAATTYCCCTGCCACATAATGACTTTTAACATTCTCTGAAGTCTTTCAGAGCCTCAGCACTTTGGCTTCATGAAATACGTTGACTATTTGACTGCTCTATCAATTTTAAACCTTGAGAATTTTTCTGYTAAAGTGGGAAGTAGAAGGTACTTCTGTAGACCGTAAGTATGTGACCATGCATGTCAGGAGGACACGCAGAATTCCTAATTTGCCACTCACTTATTTCCCACTGTCTGTTCAGAGTCTGGAAGTGATGGAAACCACTGATTCTCTATCAATGCCCCATGAACCATCTCAATTTCTAGGCCTTACATGAAGATACAGAGAATTTGTGCAAACCAGCTTTTAGAAAAGTGGTTCCTATAAAGAGCRGAACGGGCTTGAGCAACCTTGATCTTGAAACTGCCTGTATAATCTGTCTTTCCAAATAATTCTGTGGATATAACTAGAAATAAAGTACAAGCTAATTGGTATATCTGGGCCACTTCACTTCTGAGAAAGTTTGTATCTAACTGGGATCCACTACAGCATGAAAGCTGTGGATGGGCATCAAGTGCATTTTTCTGAGGACTGGCAGTATGGAATATGGTCAAAGCAGCAAGACCAAAGGCAAATCCCAACGGTATGAAAAAAACATCTATCATCTGTTGAGCCTGCAGCAATTCCCTGGCAGTGGAAGGTCAGAGTCAGGACTGACCAAGTGCAGCTTCTCTCCCAGAGAGAATTTGGCCAGTATCAACTTAAAGGCAGGGAAAAAAAAAAAAAAAATCCTTGACTAGTCACCTCCATTTCCTCACAACAGAAGTCACCAAACCTAAAGAACACATTTTGGTTCCCTCTCTTACGGGTATTTCAGTGCTGAATTGGCAGTGAATAATTGATAGCTACTGGTAATAGTAGAGCTGCTGCTTCTAATCAGAAACTTGAAGTACCTCCAGGAACTTGTGCTGGATTCCTGGCAATTAATTTATTACTCGGTGATAAGTTTAGGGTAAAAAAAAAAAAAAGAGCACACAAAATGTTTTTGGAATTTACCTCATTCTGCTCTTCACACTCATCAAAATGTTACTTCATCTGTTCAGGTTCATATAGTTCTCATTTTGGGGAGCTGGAGGACTGCAGTGCTAGCTCCAAAATTTAAAAGATTAAATGTATCAAAGTCTTTCAGAGAGGTTGAACATCTTGACTATGAAACATAGTTCACTACCTTTCACAAGATTAATATGAATTTAATTTGTACCAGCATAAGATATAGCAGAAAAATATTGYACAGAATGGCACAGCTGGTAATTCTTACTCTTTTGTGCCTCATCCAATTCTCACTCAAAAAAGTCTTTCCAATTAGTTTAATAGAAGATGGATTGGACCCACTGGGTTGATCCAAATTGAAATGAAGTACCTAGGAAACCTTGGTTAATTTACATAAGCAGTAAATAAACCTCTTATTTAGTATAAATAAAATTGATACTGAAATGGATTGAAGAGGTGGACAGGCTTTCTGCTGACCTTTAGAGAAAAATAAATTTTATTCTAGATTTCTCTTTCCAGATTGGTCAGAATTACATGAAAACAAGCATGATTATTCAGAAGCCAATGCATTTTGCAACAAAATACAGCAAATATTACATTTTTGTTAGGAAAAAACCATTATTTTCCAAGTTTGAAAGAGGAAAATGTTCCAATAATCAAACAAAATGGTGAAAATATTCATCAAAAATTCTCAACTAAAAAYGCTGAATTCAGCTTCCCCTATATAACCATCTGCCTGAAGTTTACCAGATAAACTAGTTTTTTTGCCTGGGATAAGCTGATATTTTTATAGAATAATAATCATTATAGAAATGTAAGGAGGATGATGCCAGTTAGAAGGTTCAGTAGATGGAGACCTGGAATCTAATCTCATCTCTATCTTTGACTCATAAAACCTTGAACAAGAAGTGCAGTCTGTAATCAGACTTTAGATGTCTGCAGTAGAAGATGTCTTCATRGGTCTATTCATCTAGATTCTGTTGATAGACAGTTGAAAGAAAGAGGAATTTGTAGAACACTGGTCATTTGACTTATTTTCAACATTTACCTTAGAAAGAGCTAAGTCACGTCTCCAAGGTGCTTAATTCTCACTACTGACTATAAAGACATTGTAGACATCCATATCTACATATGTAAACCTTACCCAGAGTAGACTCCCTCCACTTTTTTTTTTCTTCTTCTTCTTCCATCTCTTCAGTATTTTAGCTCTTTGAGACAGTTAGTTCAAGAAAAATCTAGTCTTGATGAACATTGCAGTGGCAATACGCATATACTTCATGCTTTAAAATGGCTGCAGAGAGATTCAGCAGAAGTGTTATTCTTTTCTGCAGGAGCAGTTCTCCGGAAAGTTTCTAGCTGTATCACTTCAATACAGCTGTTGCTAGATTTTAAGTTTTTTTTTTTTTTTTCCTAATCTTACTCTGTCCATACATGCGAGCAGAGAATTATGCTGCTTTTCCTCAGGATTCAGCAATACTGGGGTTACCCATCTTTGCTACATTGCCCTCCATGCAATGCTGAGCATTTCCCCTAACTTATCTCCAAGCTATTAAGAAGCATCTAATCTCTCATGATCAGTGTGCTTGTTATACTGCTCCCCTTCCTGGACTGCTCGCATCGACCGACCTCTTCTGCTGGTGGTGACACATCATGCCATTCAACTGCTCAGCTGCCTGTACCTCAGCTATATACTGCTGGCCTATACTGCACTTGCTTTTGCTTGCCCAAGCCTTTATCAAAGTAGTTCTAGGGACCCTCAAAAAGCCCAAGGGTGTCAATATACATGAAGAATGTCTCACTAAAGATTAGTTTGTGTACGAAGTCATGCCTGGGGTCATTTGCCTCCTCAAGCATCCTTATTTCTGAGCTCTGGATGTTTGCAGCACTCTAAGTACCGTGTACTGTTCTATGAAATGGTATGGGTCATTCCTGCACCATTAAGGGTTGCTTACTTCCTTCCAGCAGAAACAGCTAAAAATGTGATCCCTCTGACTTTTTACCCATACCCATCTTTGCCTTCAGTCTTACACTAAAAGACCTCTTCATTGATCACTAAGGCTGACTCAGTGATATTGCTTATAGTTAAATATGGCAATGATGTACATTCTGCAAAAGCTGCATATGTTGTATACGTGATTTAATGGTCGGAGTGGGGTGGGAAGGAAGTGTTCCTATACCTGTTCTCATCAAACTATTTTATAGGAACAGAATCTATTTCTTCAGCGTCTTGCTTTCACACCACACCGGCCCAAGCCTTCCCTAACCACCTAATAGATCTTTTCTATCTCTAATTTCTGAGATTTATTTGTTGATGCCCATGGCGAAGGAGGAGCAAAGCAGTAAAAACAATATATGACTGCTAAATAGCTGGATTTCGATTCTAGTCATGTTTGAGCATTTTATTGCTGGATAGTAATAATTTCTTTTATGAATGTTTGGAGATAACATATGTCTCATCACCTTGCTCCTCGCAGTGTGGAATTGTAAACAAAGTATTTTATATGAGTCCTCGCTATAAAATTTTAAATAAATCAGGTTCCTCTCTTACCCTGATTAAGTATACTCTTGATAAAGGTTGGTTTCAGTTTTCTCAGATGAAGATCCCAAATCACTGCCATTTCTGTAGTCCTCACATCCAGGTGTAACACTGTAAAAAGGGAGAGGTCTTAAAGCTGCTGAGTATTCCCTGGGGAAGCAGGACTTACTAATGCAGGCACAGAAACGTACTAACACGTAGGTCTTGAAGTGGAGATGACTTAGAGGGTGGGCAAAGGAAATCTTATCTGTTTGCACCTGTCTGAGTAGCCATCTGTGATCAGAATTCAATTTCTGGCCTGGCCTTCAAGCAGTAAAGCAAAGCAAATTCCATCTCAAGGCAATTATAAGATTTCAGTGTAGCCATAAGATCCTGATCCAAATCCCTTTGAAGTCCAACTTCAGCATCCCTTGGCTTTGTTGGCATCTTAATCAAAGCTCTAAATATTTCACTACTTTTACTTATCCTGAGTTGCCTTGGATCCTGAATTTAGCCCTGTGAAAATGCAGACATAGACAGAGGTATGATTCATCTCTGCTGCTGCAAACTCAGTTTGGTTGCTGCTTAGAAATATGTCTAAATGATTTTGATTGACCTCTTTCAGCTGGAAAGGTGAAAGAGTTGACTTTGAGGGCTGTCTCATTGGCTGTTTTAAGGCCAAGGGGAACAGCTGTATCTTGATCCAGTTGGTGCAAAGTCAATACCTGAAAGTTTTTAAACTAAAGTTTTTGCTGGCTCAGATTCAGCCCATTTAACTTTAGGCATGTATCTAGGGAGTCTAATTGCTCTAGGTTCCACATACAAGCTATTGATAAAGACAGGCCTCTCTAGAGGGTGACTAAGACCTCTTAAGATCCTAACTGCCTACTGGAGGTGCCTATCTGTCTGCATTAACTATGTGAGGTTAGTAGAGTGATGACACTTCTAATGCAAGCACTACAGTTTGGTGCCCAGAATTCTGTGGGACAGTCCAGGATGTCATCAGCAGACATTAGCCAGGATTCAGACTGCTTTCGTCCTGAGGGAGCAGCCACGAAGGACTGGACTTAAAAAAAAAATACAAAAATAAAGCAACATTGAATATTTTCCTTCAGAACCTGGAAAGCTGAGCTTCTGACCAGGTATTTTTCTCTCATAAAACAACCTCCCTGAGACCCTCACAACAAGGGACTCCCACATAGTATCTTGAACTGTCAGCAGGGAAAGAGAAAATAGAGCATCGTAGGATCCATACAGCCTGAGAATAAGGCCTCTAAAGAAGAACAGGGCAAGACACACTGGTTGCAATTCAAAGGGAGCTCAGTAGGACCATTCAACATTGATTTTTTTTTCAATTTTTATGTCTTATACTTTGTTGTTTCTCTCAAATGTGAAATATTCTGTCACTCTTTTGGTTTTATTTTCTTTTTTGCCAGGAATCGTATGTCTATGTTGAGAGAATCCTTGTTGTCAGTTTGGTCAAAAGGATTTCTGTAGCAAAAGAAACATTTCTGTTGTTCATTACTCCCACTCACAGCATTAACAAGAGCAGAATAATGGATCCCTATGTATAAGCAATGCACTTCTTCATATAAAAATGCATATACAGTACAGTGCTTCTAGCTTGCTAACAGCTACAAACTGCTTCTATGTTGATATCCTAATATATTCTTGGCAACTTTCATCAATTCTCAACAGCAAGCTGTGTCCTAGGCTGATGTATTTATGTTTTAAGCTCCATTGGGAGCAGAGTAACGTGATGTACAAAGCAGATGTAAGGTCTCTGATCTGTCCATTTTTACATTAAAATCCCATTCCAAATCTGTCAAAAATCTAAGCAAATTCTGGTAAGCTATATACTGAAAGACTGAAAAATATGGGGAGAAAGAGTTTCATAGAGTTGTATGTTTCTTGARTTTGATTATTAGCTCTTTTCCTTAATCATACATAAAATTGTTGGGCTATTTGTGATGTTTTGATGCTACACGTTGGTTAACAACAGGAAATTCAAGACTGAAGCTGTCAGAATAAGAATATGTGGATATGCTATTTACTTAAGCCCCAGCTGTGCAATTTGGAATCAGTAACTCATTCAAGAACGCACATCAAAATTAATATCAGTAAATGTTCACTAATGTGAAGCGAATCTGGCAAAATTTCTGTCTCTCTTTTTTTTTCTTTTTTTCTTTTTTTCTTTTTTTCTTTTTTTCTTTTTTTTCTTTTTTTCTCGATAGATACAGAGCCATAAAACCACGGAAGTCAGAATCAGGAAACACTGCAGAGGTCACCTCAGTCATTTTCCCCGGCTGCTTGCACTCTGCTCTCTAAAGGTCTCTAAAGCAGCCCAGTCTGGTAGGTCTGAAACAACAGACTTGTGCCACTCTCTGAGAAACTAATCTGCAATCAAACGAAATCTCTCAGTGTGGCTGGCAACTCTGTCTAGATACTCTCAGGAGCTTCACATCTTCTCTACTATATTCTTCCATTTCTATGAATCTTCCCTGGTTTTAATCCTGTCCCATCATTATAATGAAACCGCATGCAATGGAAGGAAGAAACAACCCCTGGCAAGTTTGCCTAAGATGTATTTGTTCCATTTCTCCCCAAAGTTTTGAAGGCTCTTTTCACAGTGGGCATCTGTGTCTCTTACTCATGCTGCTAAGAGTACTTCTTTGGGCTGCAAATATATATCAAAACTAAGCAATTAGGAAATCCAAGTGATAATGGGCTGACAAAAAAGATTCTTAAGTAAGGTAAAGCAGTCTGGCTTCAGTGACATCGATGGTGTTGTACTGATTTATGTCAGCTGAGAAACTGAACCAATATGTTAAGTCCAATCAGGATGCAATTTATGTATTTATGTGGCCAAAACACTAACTTGTATCACCATAGCACTTGTACTCCCACGTATACATATGCAGTTCCTGTTTGATTGCACAACAGTCATGCCAACTCACAGTGTTTCAGCAGAGTTTATTATTTGCTGCTTTGCACGCATTAGAAACTATATATACACAGCTCATGGCGCAGTATGTTTCAGTTACAAGTTGCTGATGATTCAGCTCAGGTTTTCCACTCCTAATGCCATTGCGAGAGGAAGGAGAGGGAAATCAGCACCGCATATTTCAGAAGGAAACAAGAATACCTTTACAGCTCACTAGATTGTGCTTATATGAACTGTCTAGAATGGCTGTGGAGGCTTATAACTGATCATAATAAGCCACCTTTGTTGCTAGTATTCTGCATCAAAGTCAAAGAATAGGATTCATGAAGCTAACAATTTTTAGATCTTTCCATGAATGGTATAAATGACCTTTCAGGGAGATTGGTGTGACTCTGTGACAATCACACCAGCCAAAGAACATTTCTCCTGTATTTGAGTTGAGCAATATCAGGTTACCGCCTAATCCTGACCTATCATTAATCACCGCAGAGCCAGCCACAGAAAAAAAATATTAGCAATCAGATAGAAAGGTCTGGAAGGAAAGAGGCACCATTGCCTGACAGAAGCAGAAGTAAGTGCTCTGGCAGGCTGCTCAGATTTGGAAAGCCCTCTTTGTCTAGCCATGCTCTCACAGCAAAGAGGATCAATAGAAAAAAATCAAATGCATTATCTTTGTTTACATCCTAGGCACAACAGTGTGAAAATCCTCACCAGGCTAAGGAGCCTGACGGCGTGTGATGGATGCCCTGTTTAAATGATGCCTTTGAAAGCTTTCACAATGCTCTGACAGAGGACTCACTGGAGAATAAATGACTTTCCTTTAAATTACAAGAGCCTGGGTTGAGAAGACAGACAGTGTGAATGTCGCACTATAAATTCAATATATTCAACTGCTTCTGGTGCTAAAGAGCAATTGTTAGTGGTGAAAACGGGTCCAAGATTGTCTTTGACCCAAGGAAGTTTTGGTTATCAGTAATGAGAAAGCTAAGACATTTTATTCTGAATTATTTTTTTCTGCTTACAGAATATGCTTGCAATAAACAATAGAAATGTGCTTGAGGCTTGAATTTGCTATGCTGGCAATCCATATAAAAATAATACATAAAAATCCAATGGAAGCACTCAAGTGTGCATTGTGTGCTACTCCTAAGTGCATAGTGAGAGTGTACCAGTACAGCTATTTAGTATATTAAGAGTGTTATGAAGCCTTGAAATAATAGGTGAAATATCTAGAGAAGGGAATATTACACAAACAGAGTCTTTTGTTAGACACTACTTATATTTCATGCAAAATATATGGAGTTACTGGGAAAGAAAAGTCTAAGCTCTGTGTAAAACTCATGCTCTTTCCCATGCACTACAAAGTTAAGGATAAAAAAAAAACAAACTCTGTGCATTAAAGTACATGGATTGGCAGAAACATTTTCTTTTGTGAGTCTCCAGTGGGCAAGCGAAACCCATGTTAAGCAGGCAGATCTCATTCCTCTTCAGGCTGGACCCAGAGGCAACTAAACACCAGATTTCCAGATGCAACACCTGGAAACTGAATTTAAAGACGTTTCAGCCACCATGTGCACATCAAAATAAGCAGTCTGTTCAGGAGCTGAACTCTAAACATGAAACTTTTGGCTGCTTGCTGAGGTAGCTACACACCTCTATACATGCCTACAGCAAAGATGCTATATTAACGACCACATTGGAAACAAAGCCTTATAGTGGGCTTCCAAAGACCAGACTCAGTAATGGACTGGGATGAAGAAGAAGGTAGTAAATCAGGTGGAAATGACTTTCATGACTCCCAGAACTGACTAACAGCTCTTAAGTTTTCTACCATTAAAACAATCCCATTTTCAGATTCCTGTAGTTGTTTGCTAAAGGTAACTTGTTATTCGCTTGCCTTACTGAAAGATTTAAGGGTAAAACCTGAGGTTCTTCTGGAATACCATAATCTGTGAAATAAATATCCGCCCAGTATATCTATCATGTAGTAAAGTACTCTGACTGCTATTTTATAGAAGGGAAACTGAGGAAGAAAGAAAGACACTTAGAACTTGGAAGCATTCCATAAAATCAAAAAAGAATAGCTCAAAGTGTCAAACAAAAGCGAATTACATCAGTGTGTAGACAGTGTCATTCAGCAGTAACATGACCTTATACCTTTCTAATCTACTGGAAAAGGGTTCAGACTGCAATGAACTTAAGTTACTTCGGTGCCAAATGACAACGTCCAAATCCAGATGTCCATTTTCACTTCTTGCTGTCTTTGGTCTGATTGCCCAAGGTGTTGGGGACTTGCTCAAAGTCGCCATGGGAAACTGGCACAACAGGATATCCAAAAGGAGTCTGGGGAAAAAAAAAAAAAGAGAATCTCTCTCTTTTTTTTTTTTTTTCCACTCACTGTCATGGAGTTAGACAAAACTAATACTTTGTTCAAAATCTGACTTAAAAATGTTAAGATTCTCCATGGGAAGAAAGATTATGTACCCAAGAAAGACGGAGATTCAGCTTTCCCCTTAACCTGTTCCTCACGTCCCTCCTTTGATTCCTTGGGAGACTTCCAGGTGCCTCTCTGCTCTCCTTTCCCCACATGGACAAGTTTGTTCTCTGACTAGATTGGGTGAGACTCACTGGTCTCACATTTATCTACTGGTATTAAGTAACATTTAGTTTTGAACAGTGTCTAGTGCAAACTAAGTAAATTTAATTCAGTTTGCACGTCCTTTGAGCAGTAATGAATTTAGCACAGTGAAAGAGAAGTAGTAAATGAGACTTCTTTTCTCTAATCGCTTTGTCCCTTGTCTGAAATAATGCAAACAAGAATAAAGATGCTCAGGGAATTTTAGAGATACCAGGACTACATCCAAAAATCTGTGACTCCTTTTGAAAATATTAGTCTAAGTGGGTAAAACCTAAATGCACCAAAAAGCACCGAAGCAATAGTTAACTTCATAGGTGTTAATAATCTTGTCTTTGTTCAGCTAAGCATGTCAGTGTGTACTTAACTTTAATTATGTTCAGATATTAATCTCAGCCAAGCATATGCCTTGAAGACCAGAAATATTTTCCAGAACTTTGCTTTTCACTTAGGTCACAGGATGGACCAGAACCCCAATCCCAAATTCTAGTGTTGCTCCTGGACCACACAGCCCACTTTAGTTGACATCAGCATCCTAAACCTACATAGGAATAAGCCTAAACACTTAACGTGCTGACTCAGGCAACCTTTTATACCTTGCTATTCCGATAAAGTTATTGAAAATGGAATTGGGCTGTCTCCACTTTAATCAAGGGAAAAAGCAAGACAAGTTGGAAAGGAGTGGGAATGAACTGTGCAATTTGTTGACTRCTGCAAATCCTGCTCCATAATTATATTCCTTTCTATGAGAGTTATTTGAATTCACTTAGTAGTCAGAGCACATCATTTTTCTTAAAAAAAGAAATTTACAATTGAAGGTAATGGGGTGTTAATAAAATATAAATCTGCTGGCTGTTGAGGCTCATGGATAGTAAAACAGACAATTATTGTTCTGAATGTTCCACTGAAAAATAAAAAGTATTTGTTTAAACCATATTATTTGGCTTGCTCAGAATTTGCAGACCTCCATTATTGGAAAAGTTTTGGKTTTTTTTGTTTTTTGTTTTTCAGCAGAGAATTGAAAAGGTTTGAGCCCTGAATTATGGGAGAGAGAAAAAAAGATCCTCATCAAGGAATGCAGTTTAATGATCTCAGGTGATGGTCTGCCTGGATAGCGTATCTTTTCTAGCTCCCCATGATGTTGTGTTTATATTAGTGGTAGGCAGTAAGTGCCTTTCCAAACTCCTTTATGAAAATTTAAGTGTGGGATTAATGAAGGAAGTGAGGAGAAAAAGGTGTTTGGTTTCAGTTTCTTTTTCCCATCAATTAGACAGACTAAAGTCAGCAAGGCACTTGGAAGGGTGCTTAAATTTAAGAAACTGAACGAAGCTTGGATCTGAGGATGTTGTTCATGAATTTGTCATTGGGGAGCTCTTGTAAGATCTTAAGTAATGCTTCAGTCCCTCATTCTTCTTGTACCACAGTGGCAGCTCGAATTTTCACTCAAATTTGTTTACAAAGCACGTTAAGGCCACCACAAACCAAAAAAAGCAAATGCAGTCCTTTATATGTAATTGATAGCTCTAGTTTGCTTGAAATAATCCCTAAAAATAATCCTTTCAAATTCAGTATTTGAGGACCAGGAGCTATGCCAAGGGTATTTCCACCCTGAGAATACTTATACACTGCTGTTTCTGTGTATATTAACAAGTATAACAGAGAGGATTTATCATAAGTGTGTGTAAAAGTACTACACTGTCAAATGTTTTATGGAGTATGAAATTATAAGTGTCAACACAATAATAGTACGAAGGGGGTTGTAGTACAGTTAAGAGTGATCAAAATCAATAAATACACACAACTGTCTGGATGCATTGTAAAAACAGGGAGTTGATAATGGTTGCATCTCCAAGCCAAGAGGAAAATAAAGCAGAGATCTGAAGAATTATTTGGATCTAGTAGCAATGTCCAAATGATGTGCCTCAGTATGAAGCCTTGACTAAAAGCTCTTTAAAGGCAATGGTATTCCTTCTTTTGGTCTACATGATTGAAAAGAGAAACATAATGTAAGATGACCTACAGCAATTTCATTCTCAAGGCAGTCTTAAAATTCAAAATCTCATACTAATGCTGCATTTACAAATCTACAAAAACAGTGAAATCAGAAAACAGTCTTTTTACTTCCTCCCAGACTGAATACTAGCTGTCTGTGGCACTGCAGTTCGTTGTCAAGGCATGGGGTAGCAATATTGCAAAGTGTAGGTGAACTGTTCAATATATTTTCATGATTACCTGTTTGTTTATTTTCTGATGAAGGTTTTTAAGGAAAGTGATTTAGGCTCCCACAAAGCAAAATTTGCAAAATTTTGAGTCTAGATTACTATAGCCATGGATTAAGGATTAAAATGCACCCACAAGCACTTGAAAGCATATGTAACCTTTTTTCGAAACCAGAAATTACATCACACTCTTTCATTTTTACATGCCTGGTTTCAGACAACCAAAATACTGGTCTTCAGTGACTTCTTGTGAAAACACTACTCATTAGTCCCCTACCAGCAACACTTTGAGCACAAACTTAATTCCAATAGCAGAGACAATAACAGTATTTGCCAACTCAGGGTTAGATATATACATGAATACTTTGCTGAATATGTGCCACATTTTTCATTTCTTCACCGTGTATTCAGAAGGAAAAAAAAAAAATCTAAGGTGGGGTATATTCCAAACTAACTTCCATCTTACCAGGGTATATTCATGCACTTGACTTTTAACAAATCAGCCTGCTCACTTTATGACTGAGCTCTTGTAGAAAAATTACTTCAATGGGTTAAATTTGGAATAATGGGTGCTAAAGATATCCTCAGTGTGCAGGGGCCCATGCCTTAATGTGGGATTGTTATAATTAAACTTCTATAGGCAATTGCTTCATTCCATTTCCTCGATCTCACTACTGCCCTTAGATAAATTGAAGGTCTCTTTGCCTATGAGTTTAGAATTCAATCATGGTGTAAGCAGAGAAATCTTCTTTCCCCTCTGGTCCACAAAAATGGATGAACGATATTCATCCATTGTCTTCAATGAAATTAATTTTAGCATGAATTTAGAACACAGAATCCTTTTATAAATATTTGCCACATTCTTGACTCTGATCTCTTAAAACCTGTATAGAATAATTATTCTCATGCAAACCTGCCGTGAAAAATCACATTCACAACTGTGCCACTTTAGTGCCAAAATAAATAACATTTTCCTCACTAAAGAATTCAGAGCAGAACTGCAAATATCCTGTACAGAGCTGTACAAATGGAAGTGCTCAGTTCAGAGTCTACCATTGGTGATCTCTGTCTTTGCATTTGGGCAGGAGCTGTTAAGATTTGTTTAATTATTACTTACACTATAATATAGTCCACAGAGAAAAATTAATTGCAAATTGTATCCATCTTACAGGGAAAGTAATACCAGCTAGGATAAAAGCTGAAGCTTTTCCAATTAAAGCTGCTGTCAGTAAAGTGCAGAATGTGATTGCAAATGCAAAAAAGCAGTTTAACTTCAGCTCTCCTGCAAATACACCGTGGATTAGATATGTGAACACCATCTGTCCAAATACTGGCCAAACTGATCTTTTTAATAATTATATAGATTCAAACACAGCCACCAAGACATGCAGCGTAATCTTACTTCGAGGTTCTTTGAAGACAAGCAAAATCTCTGTTTATCCATTGACTAAGTCACGAGGCACTTCCTGAGTATTTATTCAACCCACTGTCGTTCCACTCATTGGCAGTACATCTGAATATGGGCTCAAGTCAGAGCTGGAACAGAGCTGTATCTGCAATCTTGTTAAACCGCAAGCCCATTTTAGTCCCAAGAACAAACAGGCTCTGCACTCAACCGTTATTAATTGTCCTAGCTCCCACAATGCCATTTCACATTATCAACATGACATGATGAATTAATTAGCGGATGTATTTGTTTTAATCAATCATCCTCTGAACAAAACAAGCTACTGGACCAAATGGAAAGTTATTGGCTTTTTTGATCCAAAAATTATTGAAAAATGATTATAAAAATTAGTTTACCAACTGATTTTTTGTTGTGTGGAATTCTGTTGTAATTAAAGGGTGGTACCAGTATGTGAGCATTTCTAGATGGGAAATCTTGGTCCCATGTAGGTTTTGCTGATCCAGGATTTCATCCAACGCTTTCAAGTATGGAGCTGCAGATGGATCAAATAACACCTTCAACAAAGTTTTTAAATCACAGTCAGAGGTTTTATAGAGAAGATGCAGGATTTTGACTAGAATCTGCTGCTCCAAATGACGATCCCCTAGTAGGGAAAATATTGTCAACCACAGATCATGAAGAGCAGCTCTGCTTTCATTCATGCAGAGTTATTGTGTCAATTCACCTGGGTCAATTCAGGGTTCCATCTTTTGCAAAAAATGTGAGTTTGAGTTTAGTGTTATAGAGTCTGTGTTATTCTAGTTAATACCGAACCATAGCAGTTTCTAAATTATCTAAAGGCATGTTGCACCAGCTGAGAACCTACACTGCTAGCTTTATTCTATCTGGCAAAAACTAAGCATGTCTTTAAGGAATAGGGGCCTTTTATGAATGGAAAAAGCAAAAGCTGCAACACAAAAGATACACTGCAGTGCCATTAGGCGAGAGAGATGGAAGAGCAAACAAAGCTAAAAGCACACATTGAAAACTACCCAACAATGACAGCAGGTTTCTTTCTTAGCCTGAGAGAATTTGTTGTCTTTATCGTCCATTAGCAATGATGATCAACGAACCATATGGGATGTTTTAACCGTTACACAAAACAGTTATCTTGTATGGCTGCTTTATGAATGCAGTGGAACCTGCTAGTAAGATGAGGAAAAGCGTATTTCAAGAAAATGTGTAAAAAAGAAAATGTTTGGGCCAAAGTGCTTGGGATCTATTAAACTCTTACATACAGGTAGCTAATACAGAGTAGCCAGCCAAGATGTCTTGAACTCAGGAACAAATAAACTTGTAATTATATTGCAAAGCATGTTTGTATTATATTTGGCAATATATTCATTGCTTGTGGAACTCCCATCTTCAAGATACTCTTCATGCCATGAAAATCATTGGAATTGAAAAAGCCTTAAGAAACAGCAAGACTACCTGCAACAGTATTACACTGGGTTAATTAAAAATAGGCATCAACAATAAAGTCCCCTGTTATACATTTGAGTTGAGAGGGAAAAAACAATTTCCACACTGGGAAAATTATTACCGAACTATCTGGACGTTTTCTGAGGGGAAATATACTCTTCTTTCTCCAACTGTAACACTGGTCACTTTGTGACAGTATTTGATATCTAGCTTGCCTGAAGTAGCAAGACCATTGCTTTTTTCTTGTAATGTGTATGGACTCGTTTTCTTATACTAGATTCATGCTTCAGTGGAGTTAACATTCACCTAGATATGAAGAGAATCTGAGCAATGCCAGTATGAAACCTATATCACCCTCTCCCACAGAAATATGATGTCTAAGGCTATAAAACTTGCCATAGCAGCCAGGAACTGAAAGCCCCTCTAGCTTAGATGATCTGCTAGGCTTCTCCTAGAACTCAGTATGTAGGACAATTAATAGAGCAGAGATAKTCTCCATTAGCATTTACCAACTGTACACAAGTTCCCCATTCCACTTAAAAAACACCTGCACAACACCCCGATCTTCTTTGCAAACTCAGTGATAAAAATTTTRAAGCAAATTATTTCAGAGGGATTTTCCCTACCTGGATTTCAGTCATTTTAATGAAATGAAGATGTTTCAGGCACACATCTGATTCAAGCATATTGTAAATGGACAGTTGGTAGAAAAATGATTGGTATCACACTCACTATTGGTATCACTCTCTCTCACTCAGGTGAGACAGCAACTTTGGATTAAGTTACCCGTCATTCAACGAATCATTTTGAAAAGGAAAACTGAGGAAAAAAGAGAGTGAAAAAATAAAGTTGTCACTGACTTGCCAGCTGCTTTCCCTATATTCTTTAACAAGAAAAATTTAAAGCGGTGGCAGCAAGAACCTTGCTTTTGCTGATGCTGAAAATGCAAGAAATGTACCTGTTTGTACAATTTGCTTTTCTATAAAATCAAGAAAAAGTAAGTAACTTTACATCATCATTTGTCTGGTGAGGCCTTTATCCAGCTGCAAGAAACAGCCGTCTTATCCGTGGATCACTGTACTGTAGAATAAGGAAGAAAAAGCCTTCTGAAGGACCTCAAATCATTCACCACTTGCTGGTCATCTATTATCTTGATTACATTATTAAAATTATCATGATGCAATGTCAAGATTAGTTTTTATTCACCAACAGTTTGAGGCTTATAGTGTATGCTTTATTCCTCTGTATTAGGATGGCGCTTAAGTACTATAGCACATTTTTCCTCCCAATACAACTGTGCTATTTTTGTGGAAATAAATTAACAAAAATGGCCTGGGCATAACCTCCATCCTTATGCATGATTTATATGGCTCCATAATTAATAGCTGTGTCTGAGACACAAATTACTCATTCTAAGTAATGAAACTTTTCTTCAGAAAAATATGTTTCATTTCACACCAATGCACAGGTTATTTGGAGGTATTTATTCCTTTTAAATGACCAGTATGTAAAAATATTTCATAAGCACCATTTTTTTTTATCCTTTTAAGATTATTTTTATATACTTGTTTTCATGCATGATGGTTCCATTTTTCTTTTCTGTTTTTTTCTCTTTTATTGCAAATAAAAATATGTTTGGATAAATTGCACATAAAGTTGTTTATTGCTGCTTAAATCTGCTGGAGGTTTTAAAAGATAATTCTCAGTAATTCTCATTCAAATTGGGTGAAGATCTCACCTCTTGTTAAATACCGTGTTTTATTTCTTCCATGTCGGTATCCTGCAGCACAGACAATAAACAGAATGACCCTGACACTCAAGAGAGGTTTTGCTGCGTGGTGGCTGGTGTTCATTAACATAGATCCCGTAAGCATGAGTTTCTGTTTGCTTACAGGTCACGAARGGCGAAGATACTGCTAAATTCTTTATTTGTAGCTCCCTTTTTTCATTTACAATTCTTGAAATGAACCCCCTCCCGGAATGCTGTATGCCTGAGGCACAGAGGCAACATATAGACTAGCAAATAAAACAAGCTACAGACGAGTCTTTGACCTGAGGCCACTTAGTGTGGTAGAGCTTGCGTACACTTAGCAAAAAACAGGGCAGCCCCCTTCCTTGCTCGCGGGAAAAGTTGTTGCCCCCGAGTGGTGCTTGAAGCAGYGGATGAGAGATTGCCAGCTGGCACAAGCTAAAACCAGGCGGAGAGCGTGCTGATCATTAAACTGCACGGATAACTGCAGGCCAGTGCCCAAGCTCCCTCTTCCTCCTGGTTTGTTAATTAGCACAGAAGTTAGTCCAGGGCTCTGGGTTCGGACCCTGGCTGACGTGCCAGGGCAGCGACAGCAGCAATCCCTGGACGGGACTGCCCAGAAAAGCACAAGGCTGAACGTGAATGCAGCTGGTTTCCCAGGGCAGGCGATGCGGGTGGCTGCTTGCAGGAGCGAGAAAAGGTGGCAGTCCATAGGCTTTCTGCTAAGGAAGTTTAATTAAACCCTATCTCTCCAGGAAGAGGTAAATTAGACATATTCCTGAAAGGAAGAGTTTAGATAGTTCAAAWGTTTGTTTTCTGGGAACTGGAGTATATACACGTTCTATATTTTTCAATCTCCAGAAGGCACTTCTAGGAAAACTTTCCTGCTCTGAAAGAACTGCTCTTAGGGTGGGTCCACCTCTGGTCTCATGACTTACAAAATTCTATGCTTTAATGGATACAAAATGGTGAAGTTTTATGACTAGTGATTGGGGTTAGTTTCTGAGTGCTCAGATAAATATATTAATGTTTAAGAACTTTCTGAAAATTAGATCATGCTCCTGGAGAGTGGCTGAGCTGGGTCCCTGAATCACCAATCACTTTGGAAGATTTCAGGCAATAAATAGAGCTAACACTAAATATTTAGATGTAACCAGCTGATGACTCACCACCTTCTTAATATCTCATTCCACAGCTGCCAACTGGTAAAAATTCAGCAATGCCAAACAAATAAAATAACCCTTTTCAGAAGGTTTTTCCACGGAACCTGACTTTTTTGCCCATTGAAGTCAAYAGCAAAATTATCATGGATTTAAAGGGCACAGGATTAGGTCATTAGTGTCTCCTAATCCATTTGTCCTAAACCTCCTCGAGAGAGACAAGCGCTGTAACTGTAGAAGCGAAGACATTTGTTTTAATTTTGCTTATTTGAGGTAACAAAATCTGGCACCAAATGCATTTGTGCGTCTGGGTGTAATTATTCTCCTTTCAGAGAACCGCTGTTTCTCTCTCGCCTCAGGACCATTAAGGTGTTAAGTACAAAGACACTGCTTGATGGAAGGAGGCTCCAGACAGTCTGAGATGTGACGAATCAGCGCGGTGAGAGAGTCACCACATCAGGCTGTTGATTAAACAGAGGTAACTCAGTACCGTATCACCGACAGGGAGTGCAAGGAGGGGTGGCGGGTGGCGGAAAGAAAAGRTGACAAGCGGAAAGAGACAGAAAACCCTACCCATCCTGTTCTTCACAAAATTGTTCCCCATTCATTTTCTTCCCCCTTGACCTCTCTCAAGTCTGAAGTTTAATATTTCCATTGAACGTAATCACGGCTTTGTTGGCTGTGACGATTTATAAGGGAGAGAGCTGCAAAGACAGAAGCTGGCTGTAAAGGCTTCCGTGTCGCTAGCTGCTCTCTCGGTATGATCGTGGGTCTGCAACGCTCCCGCCTGCTCCCCCTCTGGTCTGCAAGGACGATCAGTCATCTCATCACAGAGCACCGAGACAGAAGGAGGCCTCTATCTTCACAACAAATTGACCTGGATATTAAAATGCAAATCTGTCATCGCAAACCTCTGGAAATTCACTTGGATAATAACAACGAACGTGAAGCTAGCTTTAGGCTTTGAATAATGAATTCGAACATAACAAAAAAGAAGCTTCCCCCCCCCCTTGTTTACCCACTTGCCATTAGTTTTATGAAGCCAGCCTCTCCAACAACATCTGCAGACTAACCTGTGGCAAGGGAGTKGGGGGGGAGGGAGGGGAGAAATGAAAGAACCAAATACTCTGGAGCTGTAAATCAGCCTATTGCCAGATTGATACAAATGGAGAAGTCTAACCTGACCTAGCTCTGAATGTCTGCCTTGACACCTCCAGTGACACCTTACCTGGGGGTCTTATTCCAGCTTCAAAATGGAGGTATGCACAGCTGGAAGTGAGTGCTGCCTGATACAGTCCCACTATCAGCTCTGTAAGTTCTTAGGCAGTCTGCATGGAAGATCTAAAGAGAAATGTTCAAGACGTATTGAAGTGAAAGGAAAAAAAAAATTAAATGGCCCCATGGCCTTGACTTGAGTAAGAAAATTCTACAATTTGAGAAGACAAGCGTTTCATGTTTATACATCTATGCAAACCAGGGTTGATATTGCTTTTCAGGCATTATAAGACTAATAAAGCTTTTTCTCAGTCACACACTGGAGGGGACTCAGTCATCTTTTGTTCTGGAGTTTGTTTTCTGAGGTTGTGTGTGTTTGTGTGCATGTCACGAAGGCCACAGAAGGAGAGCTTTGGCTTAAATATGGCTGTGGTTGTGAGCGGACTGACGGAAAGCACTTGTTTCTCCTTCTTTACAAGGACCCAATAAAAGAGAAAGTACATAAGAGTGGAGGACACAAGGCTGTTGCCAAGACCATGTTAGTTCTTCCGTTAAAAAGTTTATAACCTAGATAAAGTATGTGTATACCATGATAACACTCAGCTATACAGATCTCATATCTGCAGACCCTTTCTGAAAACTGTAAGAAGCAGCAGTCCATCTGGAACAGTTTCATCAGTCATGGTGAATACTGCAAGAATCTATATCCATGGAGTTGTTTTCCRGATCTGTCTCTAACTCAGTCAAATATAAACAAATATACGTGCAAATATAAACTCTGCAGTCTAATAAGGTAAAAGAATATATACTTATATATAGCAACTCCCACCTTTATATCATCATAATTCCTCTCATATGCATCAGAGACAATCTTAGAAGTAAGCGGATAAGAGAGTGGCCAAGGCATAAYGAAGAATCTGTACAAACTATCCCTCATGAGAATGGAAGCAGGAGGCATCCTCTGAGTCACCGCTTCTTGAACCTAACGTCAGCTGGGCAAACAGTCAATCACCTTTTCATTTGACCCTACTGAGTCTCCAAAAATATATAACCTCTTCTTTGCAGAGTTACAGTTCACTTAGCACAAAAAAAGTAAAATTTTGTCATGGGAATTTTGGCCTCCCTTATAATTGGCAGCAATAAATAGTATCATTCTTAACCAGAAGTTTTCTGTCCTTTTTAGTAGAAAGTTTGGAATATGGAAAACAACAAAGATTTTATTCACAAACTTTGATTCAATAAATATTTGATACTCTTTGATTTAACAGAAAAGGAACTTTACAAACAGTTTTCATGGTTTCCCAGAAAAAAAAAAAAAAGTCTCACTCTTTAGATTTTTATCAGGTAAAAGTCAACTTTTCTCCTTAGCACTCTACATCATTAAATCGTCAGCACATCATTACAAGGACAATGTGGTATGCTGAAATGATGGAAAGCAGGCTTGGATCCCACAAACAAGAAGTGTATTCTCAATATGCTATTGGATGAGCCAGTGGAGCAAAGACTGGCAGTGTACCTGTCCTGCTGAAAGCTGATTGATAACAGCAGTAGATTATTTATAGCAAGCTTTATGATATGACTTTTTATAGAACTTCATCCAGGAGAGTTCGAACTCAGCTCATTATTTTTTCTCATCCTGAACCAAGGTTCCACATCTAAAATACTATTGTTAGTGCAGATAAAGACCCTATTCTGACGGAGATGTAGTGTCCTGTGGCAAATCTGTTTCTTCCTCTGCGGGTGAGATCTTATTTCATTTGACTTGTGAAGAGTCGTCATTGCCCAATCTGATATTTTGAAGTTGATAAGGACACACAGCTCTGCCAATCCAGTGAATGTACATCATTTGACCCAGCATAAATACAATAGTTGCCATCTTATCTGTCATGTTGGAGGCTTAAGGACTGGAGAAAAGGTGAATTTCTATAGCCTGAGCTAAACAAAAAAGATAACCAGGTAAAGTTTGACAAAGGCTAGAAAGAGTAGTCAGAAGGCTATTTTATGATTCCCTGACTGCTAATAGGATCTCCTGAGTTGTGTGTGAAAATGTTTAAATGGATTTAAACACTTGTTGCTGGGCTAAATTTTTAAACACCTTAGAAAATGATTTTCAGAAGCTTATAAACTGGGCAGGATTGAATTGGAGAAGGCCTTAAGTACCAAGAATCTGGCCAAAGTTGTCTGGCTAGTAAACTAGAAGTAGATACCCCTCTACAAGTAAATAAGCAGATTAGATAATTAAGTAAAGTCCTAACCTTCTAAATGAACCTATCTTAATTCCTCCAAGAGCTATCAATGCTTCCTGTAGGTATAACCTCATTGTGTATGGCTCAGAGCCCAAGTTGTGTGTAGATAAGCCATGCAAAACCATCTCATAAAGACAGCTTTCTGAATACTTCCAAGAAAAGCTAAACGTCTTAATTCTTATGGGCATGTACAGCTAAGTTATTATTTCGTCTTGGTCCTGGTATAAGTTCAGAAATAGACAGAGGTTCAAGAAAACCAGTCTTCACTTCCCCCGTCTCTACTTTTCTATCGCCTGTCTTTAGGAGGAAAAAAATCCAATGTAAAAAGTATGTGAATCAGCTATAGCGACAAGAAAAGAAGAAAGAATTTGAAATAAAGGCAGTTTGAGTTGAAACTGTTGAAATACTCAAACTGTCAAAATAGTCTGAGTTTTCAGAACCTTGCAGTACATGAAGATTGGGTCATTCGCAGTAAGCTTTCTGGCCATTCAGCGTCTCTGGGTGCATTGCTACAGAGATTTCCCAATAGTATCCTGCTCTAGGGAAAAAAAGCAGAGAAATCTCTGTAAAGAGGGACCTACACTTGCTTATATCTACAGCTGTAGGGTAACATTGTGTTCTTTGTTCTTTTTGTTTTTTCTTTTTTCCTAATGCTTTCTATTTAAGAAAGACTGCAGTTCTACAGACCATGAAAAGAGCAGCCTTGTTTATCCTCTTCTTCCCAAAATGTACRTATCTATACAAGTAAAATTTATACAGAATTACAGTATTGCTAATATTATTCCTGTGCAAATTACAGTGGGGTCATTCTGCCCCCTAATGTGATTGCGTTAGATGGTGTACAAAAATGTGATGGACAGTATTATTCACCTGAAGAGCTTAGACAGACAAAAGAAAACCGTGGAGAAAGAATGATTTGTTTTCAGCTTATTCAGGAATCAGGGAAAGTTAAGTGATTTGGTCAAGTTTACCCAAAGAATCAAGGGTAGAGCTGGGGGCTGAATCTCAGAGCTGGGAACTGAATTCAGATGCTAGGCTTAGGAAACGTGTTCATCCTAAAGTCCATCTCTCTCTTGTGTATGGCGAAACTTCTGTACCACTGGTTAGTGTAAAAAATGGCTAATTTTAAAGGTGTCTTGGACTACTGAGCTGGCATCTTTTGAGTAGTTAGGCTAATGCTGGAGTCCCTTCGTTTGACCTTCAGTGGGTTGTTATGTAGTTGTTAGGGATGTAATTTTTGTTAGATAAAGCACAATTAGGCAGCTTTTATTAAAAAAAAAAAAGGTGTAACTGGCAAAAATAGCAGGACTAGACTTATCCAAGAATATTTGCCCTGCGACTCATTACACCAAACAACAGAAACAGTCCGGCGCAGTCCACCAACCGGTAAAGATCAAATGACCTAGAAGATGCTCTCCAACTCATAAAGCCCAAAGTGGGTGCAGCATGATTCTTCTACCTTCGGGGACACTTGACCATGAAGGACCTCCAGGGATGCCTGGGCCCAAGCTTGTGCGGCTGGAACTGACCTGCTCAGTACCCGCCTCTGCGAGCAAGCAAAGGGGAAGCAGAGAGAACCACTTTTCTGGAATTTTATATTCTTCTATGCATTAATAATCACTCTTTCACTGAGGCAATAAATATCCAAATTCCTTCACAAGGATCCTGTTACTGCACAGTAATTAATGCATGTGTTTAGTCTGTCTTGACCTAAACCACAACAAAAGGATGTGATCAAAATTTTAAAGGGCTCACTCAGCGTTTCTCACCACTGCAGATATGCAAAAATGTTTAATTAAATATTGAAATTAAATTAATTAATTAGAACATATTCACCTGAGGAACACACCATCAGCCAGAAATTGAGATTTTATTCTGGAATAATAAGATGTCTGCTTATTGAAAAACATAAGAAAGGGAAAAAAAAAAACATGTTTTGGAAAATAGGAATATTGCCCCATAAAAACTATGAGGCATTAATACGTTTGTTAGACAAGCAAAATTAGTAGGTGTGCCTTGTCAGAGGTTTAAGTTTACATGTATCTTTCTATAACTGTCATATTTAGAATTAGTCAGATATCCATGCACAGCAATTAAAGCTATAACAGCTCAGGAACAAAGTAATGTTCCTCAAAAGCTTCTCTCTAGCACTTACAGATATAAATTATTTTGATCACGGCTGTTGTCCAGTATCTTATGTTACATCATTTGGCAATCTATAGAAAAGCTTGGTGCTTTTTTACCAGTAGTGTTAGCCTTAGTCTCATGGATGAAACACCGTGGAATATAGAAAGAATAGCAAGTGGCTACCTCTGTAGTGAGCCCTGGTTTGAATATACCTGGATAATGAATCAACTGTTCTTCCTTTGGGAGATTCTTCTCTGAAAACTGTCTGTCCAAAACTGTTACCTTCTGATTCATCAGGAAGACGTTCTCTGTATTCACACAACGGCATAGGACATATATATCATCCAAGACTGAAATTTCACCTAACTTTAGCTACTTTAGCGCTAAGTCTAAGGCAGTGAGCTAAGCTCTTTCAAAAGTCAGTAGCAAGGGCAAGGCACTTCTAAAGGATGCTTCACCTCTTGCTAAAATAGGTCTGCGACTCTTTCATTGACTAAGGACTAGACCACGGACCTAGCTAGGTAGTAAACCCATAGCTGAAGTCAGATATAATAATCCTACCCTTAAACAGGCTTAAAAATCCTACCAGCAGACTTCTATTGCTGGGGGTGATTAGCGGCATAAAAACATGCTTCTCCGAATCCCAGGCAGCGTCTGCAGAGCTGCCGTTTGGAAAACTAACAAGCACCTTTTCTACTTGAAAACTGAATGTGTTTGATATGTAAATTTTTGACAACGGATTTTTCTCATTGCCATTTTTACGGAGTAACATTTTCAAAGCAGAGCCACATTTTAGCATTAGTTTTTCTGAGTAAATAGATTACAGGCTGAAATTAAAGATGTTGCAGATATATTTGTACATGAAAAAGTCTGATAAGCCCAAAGATATAGGTTTGGGGGCCTGCAGGTATTTTGATAAGCATGTCTTTGCCATTGCAAAATAGTAGCAACTCGCTTTTCTAGTTAATTCCTTCAAATACTGCCTCTCCTGTTTAAAAGTAATATTGTGGCAGTACCACAGTAGCCTTATTAGAAGAGCTGCAAAGAAAATAATTCTCATTACTGGCAAATCAGCCCAAATGATGCTGAGCACTGAATCATCATTCAACTTCTTCAGCAGTCTGTAAAAACTGAAGGCACTTCCTGGTGGTGAAATTCTCTTTACAAGCAAAAACTTCCCCAGTGTTACGGGTGCAACTGCTTCCTATGTGAACATCAGTCAATTTGCACAATTCTGTTTCCCAAGACCACCGTTAGCTCAAGGCTTTTCAGAAAGGCAGACAGGGGGACTTTTGCTGCCCCAAGAATGAGGGGCTAAGGTCAGGCTGCCCTTGTCAGCAGAAGTGGGTAAGCAAGGACAAAATTAGGATAGAAAGCCAGAGGAAGAGGCAGTCCAGGCAAATCCAGCTTGGGGATCCTTTCCACTGGCAGGGTGATGGAGAAGCTGGCGGAGGGGAAGGTGGGAGACAACAGCGGTCTCTCCTCCCCATGGTTTCCCATCGCCCTGGTATGGGTGCAAAAAAGGAACAGTGCCATGGCCGTTTAGCTACCGACAGCCAGCCCAGCGAGGACCCATCCCCAAAATACAGGCTCTCATAGTTCAGGGTCCATTCCTCAAATCTGATAAGAAGCAACGTTGGRTTGCAATCTCAGCACTAACCAGTGCAACGTCTGTGTGTGAATAACCTCATCTCCTAAGCTGTAATGAAGCCAGCATAGCAGAATTAGGCAGACTCAGTGTATTCTTTAGACTATCAAGGCACCTAATTGGAAGAGATCTAGTTGGATCTCCTTGTCTATAGGGCTTGGACATCTTTTAGCTAGCCTCTGACACCAAACCTTCTCAAAAGTAGAAGAAAGACACTTCCTTCTGGAAGGTCGCTTTCTAGGCATGGAAAACATGCTCTCAGGCTCTTTGAAATCCTGTGTCTCCTGATTCCTCCACATCTTTTAAAAAGAAAAACATTTGGACTGAGAGCACATAAAGCACCTGAGCAGATATCAGCCAGAATGTTCTCCAAAAGCTAATGCCATGGAAATATTTACATTTCAATGGGTCTGCAAATGCATTAGTCTGCTGCACATGTGTGTTAAGTAAATGATGATCCCTTTTAAATATACGCCCCTTTAAATACACAGCTATAAGAGATGGCTGACGTTCAGTAGTCATGATCTGGGTTTGTTTGATTGAATTTAGTTCCGTTTTTTTTTTTCATATTTGCAAGAACCGAACATTAAGCATAACCAAAAGTTTGAGGTTACAAACATCTTTATAAATTTAATAGAGTTGACTGCCAGGCTTCATGATTGCAGCTGCCCCCAACCCCCTCCCCCCAAAAAAAAATTGTTCTGAAATCCCTGTCAAAGGTTAATACAAAATCACTGTACCTAAAAGTAACTAAGTAGGATTTTGGCATAACAACTGCAAAAGCACTAAATCTGATGCTAGACCCTCAATATTAATTATGTTGGCAGCAACAAAAATCTATAGGTTGCAAGTGATAAAAATTGCTGAAGGAGCTTACATTGCTTTGCTGCTTACATACTTATTTTAAAAGTGTTCTGTATACAAACCCAGAGAATATATGACACTAAATCTAAAAGCACCATCTCATTTTTCATAACAAACTTGGAGATAATGTAAGTAGCATATACATATGCAAATATGAGCTCTTATAAATGAAAAAAGTGATAATCTTCACTTAAATAAGTAAAAAGCAACAAATTCACACTACTTTGCTACGCGTAGCATTTTGCTGCAAGTTAAATTAGACAAATAAGTTGTTTCTACTAGCACTGCATTTTATAGATAATTTATTTTCCCAGGGTTAGTGGCAGGCCCCAGCAAGATTTCTTATCTGATATGTATTATCCATAAGCATTTCTATTCAGGATATTTTTTTTTTTTCTCACTGCAAGTTTCTTAGTCATGAAGAATGCACTTTTTTTTTTGCCTGAATTATCATAGCATCTGTATATAAATCTTTCAAACTATTTATTCAGTCACGTGTGACCTGCCATTTTAATAAGGTTACAACAATGACATGTCATTATTGGTCTTTCATAATGCTAGCAATGTATTTAAACCTTTATCTCCTTTGTTTCCTCAGTATTAACAATAGTTACTCATTTTCTAATTCACCATTCTGGAATATCTGAATCAAGAGCCATGTCAAATGATGACAAAATGCACCAAGAAAGGAAAATAGAGAGGAGTAAAGCTTGCCAGGCATTTTTTGATTAAACAATCTAAAAAAAAAGAATGCCCATTTGCTGAGCCAGAAACATCTCATTTCGTTTGACACGTCTAGGTTTTGACAGACTTTCACTGAGTCCAAAGTAGGGTTTGGAGGGAACTCTTTCTGCCTTCCTGGTGCAGCTGTCCCAGCACTCAAAGACCTTGAAACTCTCTAACATTGACATTGCTGTCAATTGCACAAGCTGTGAAATTTATGATCAAAAAATGAGTTTTCTTGAAGAGCTCCAGGATCCAGGAAGTTTCTAATGAGCCAGAAATTATAAAATATTCCTAGTCAGACTGAAACTGAACCAAAACCGAGCACTTTTTTTGGCATCGGAAATCTAGATCTTTGTGCAATTCTCCTTTGAGAAGAAAAGGAACCGTAGAACAAAATAATGCTCATTTGAAGAAACTTCGGAAAGCTAAGTGTAGCCTTTCAAACCGTAGTACTCGATACGGGCTGCAGAGAAGCAGATGTGAAGAAAGGATTAGAAGAAAGGCAAGGAGATGGCTTTACTGGTCTTAATTAAAAGATCTTTCCGTACACCTTTAATTTAAAAGAAATGCAGAGATACTACCAGGAGTCTAATAGACTATAAAAGGAGAAGCCGTAGATGTAGAATTTGGGTCTGATATAATTAAAAATAACAGGTGGGGCTGAAGTAAATGATTAAAGCCTTTAAAGGCAAAGACAAAAGAACTGGTTTTGACATGATAGAGGAGAGCATGCCAGTTATGACAAGAGCAGACCCTATAGCGATGACTTGAGGGAGGGTATGTTGTTAAAGGGACAGCTGAAGAGAGATGATCCATTTGTACAAAAGCAGACCATTGTGCAGTAGCAGTCAGATAAGAAAGAATTATATGTAAAAGGTGAAAAACAGACACGAAGAGATCTTATTTCTTTCTCAAAATCTAGGGGCTCTCTGGAGAATGCTAACGCAAAGTTTCAAAAACATCGTTCTGAAACATACTTCAAGGTGTGAAAGAACAGTCTCAAAAACAGAACACTTTTGCTTATGATCAAAGAGGAGCTGCATGTGAGTTAATAGTATCCTTGCAACTAAGAAACTGCCTATTACAGTCAGTAAAAATCCTGGCCCATGTTATGCAGTCACACAGACTGGTCTCACCAAGAAGTATGCAATTACTCACCCTCTCCAGGTCACTCATCCACTCTGGTAGTCCGTTGTAGAAGGGAATATATTTGAAATGCATTAAAAGATTCAAGGTACTCCTTCACATCTTTCATACATGTTCCAGTTACATTATCTGCTTTAAATATTAATATTGACAGTGACTGCTAGATAGAAAATGCAAGGAAAAAAAAATTATTTATAAGACTTGGGTAATATTTTATGAACTAGTTCCATGAACCAATACCAAAACATTGGCTTCTCTGTATTTAATGAGGTTGGGTTATTTTTCTGGTGTGAGATCAGAAGTATTGACTAAGGAAAGAAGGAAAAATCCCTTGCATATTTTAAAGTAGAGAAATATGGATATAGAGAAAATGATGGAGAAATGAGGGTTTATTAAGTTATCACTTGTCATCTGAGCATCTGAGTGCCTGAGCACTGTATGTATTCTCATGGTCTACTCCAGTGGCTAGGTAAAGACGTTTAAGCTCATGCATTTTACCCTGCAAGAGAGCTTGATTAAGACTATGTATAAAGATAATTACAACGGTTCATCCTACTGGTGATAATATAGCATGTCACCATAACTCTATCAGTTTTGGCTTCCATGTGATTTAATGAGAAACACTGCAATAAAAGCAAAAAATAAACAGGTAAAAAGCCTGTTACTCCAGCCTTCATAGATCCATATTCTTCTTTTCGAGGGGAAGAATGATAGTTTGACATCTTGTGTAATTACCTCTAGCGTCTCAGCTAATGAATCTCTGCAGTGGCAGAACCATTTACCTAAATGCCCTATTGTCCATTCTTGAACTCTTGTAGGTTCCATACATAATTTGGGGGGTTCTTTTGCAAACTCAGCTTCTCTAATTTTAAATTCTTCTAGAAAATTCCTCCTTCCCCCTTACTACCTTATACTTTCTTCATACGCTGACATCAGTAAAGAAATGGGAGCATAAAGCTAAGATAGCAGAATAGAGAATCAAGACCTGTTGCCTGAAGACCAGCTGAAGACCAATTATACACTTTTTACTAGGCTGAAACTTATGCGAATCAAAAATGCAAAATCAGTCCATTTCCCTGGATGACACTTTATTATACACAGTAGATCAACAAATACTGATTAATATGTTTGCATAGGATTTTCACATACATTCCCCATATATTACTACCCACATCTTTAGCTAATCTAGGCACGTAATTGTATTCAACAAGCATCTGGAAAACGGATTTAAGAGTTAAAGTTTGTCTAAGTGAAAAATTGATAGTTCTTCCGGAAGAAGGTTTCACTTTTTTTTTTCTTTGAGTCTTCGTAGTAAAATCTCTCAGGACAGCTGATAAAAACGACTTGAAGTGTCTAATCTATAGACTTATAAAGAGCTGCAAATAACCTGCACAAGAAGTCATAATTCACAGAGGACAAAGAAACTGGTCTACATTTCAAGTAATGAATCAGTCTTTTCTTTTTTGGAACTTTTATTTAAGTTTGGCAGGTTTACGGAGTTTTGAAACATTGCACAAATTGATCTGGTCTTTTTTCTTTTTTTCTTTTTTTTTTAAGCAGTTGTGATTTAGTCTAATATATTGTCAGGATCTCCAGCAGGATGATATATGTCCATTCCTGCTTCTCCATAATGTTCAGTACTGGGGACCATTTATCTTCAAAAGATGACAAGTCCTGTTGCAGAAAGAGAGTCTCTTCCATGCCACACTGAGATTTTATTTGGCATTTCAAGTCTTTATGATTTCTTTAAGTTTCTTTTCTCCTGTTCAAAGCATTGACTTAGAGTTGTGYTTTCAGTCAGCAGAAGCATTTATTTTCATGAATCCACAGGATTAGTTTTCAAAAGCTCACAGTGTCAGCTTAAGCCCAGATTTTTCAAGAAACTCACTCAGGGACTGTGACATTCAGCATGGCCCCACACAGATTTTAGACATTCAGGTCTGGAAATGAAATTCATAACTTCAGGTGAAGACCTTAGTTCCTCATATGTAGAGGACTCTGGTAAAGTTCAGTGCTTAGGTTCACAACCCCCTGTGCACTGAACCAGCTGACAGCGGCACCAGCCGACAGCAGATAAACACCGAAATGAAAGCTTTGCTTGGAAGTCAACACCTCTCCCACAGAGATGTCTCAGTCTAGAACCATCACTCCAGATCTCTATGAACACATGACATTTCTTTTGGCATAGATGACTGACTCATGTCATCATCATCATGTTGGCACCCTCACCTACTCTTTGTAGGRTAGCATAGTACTTGGAGCTCTCACCCTGGAGATGGCAACATAGGATTAGTTCCCGCTGCAGCCTGAGGGGGTTGAACCCAAACCTCTCTTTCTAGAAGAGTGTTTTAATCCCCAGGCAATAGATAGTACCAGTATAGTGAAATGGATATATCCTGAATTTGATCAATGACCTGTGAATGCATTTTTTACATTGTCTTTACATCAATATCCCAGCTGTCAGCATTCAGGATTTCCACTATCATAAAATCCAGATTCGGAATAATTCCAGCACTTATCTTTCCAACCCAAACCATCCTGTTTTAATGGTATAGTGTAGGGGGGAATTGCTAGTAGGGGTTTCTTTTTGTTTACATTTGCAATATGACTTTGCTGGCATCCTACAAGCTCATCTCAAATAGTTAACTCCTAGTCAAGTAATATCCTGTTCTGAAAGCCTTTGATATGCTAATGCAGCAATGTAAATTCCAGACTAAAATTCAGATTAATGTACGGTAATTACTCACAAACACAGGTGAGGCTCTTTCAGTTTTACTGGCTCTGTTTACAGATCAAAGGCACAGCTCAGCCCTGACATCAAAGATGTGATTTAACCTTTTGAATTTTATCACAAAGAACAAACTTGTGTTACAATTAAAATCATCTTTAATTGTCAATTAAATATATATATATATATATATATATATAGTATTCAAGTAGTTGAAGGCAGAAACTCTGCAGAAGTGCTTAATGAGATGCATTTTATGTGAACTGCAGAGGTTTAAGAGTATTAAACAACAGATGTAGTGACAAAAGTAAAGCCTGGCCTGCAAGTAGGAAAACACAAACCAGATTCTTCACAGAGCTAGCCACAAGTTCCACTATGGGGGGTGGACTAAATTCTCAGAGCTGTATTCATAGAGTACCCCACTAAACAGAAAAACCCACTGATACAAAGAGTACTCACTACAGAGCAAAGAACTTTCTAGTATAATGTTGGCAGAACCTGATCTAGAATTTATTATTTAGGGTATGATCTTAAATACCTTTATGACTACACATTATTATGTGTAAAGGAGTAGCTTCATAGAAATCAGTGCAGATTACTCATATGAGTAATACTGTAGAATGTGTAAATGTAAGATCGGAGACTTATTTTCAATTTCAGGTTATTAAAAAGTTCAAGAACAAGCCCTGTGTTCTTCACATATACTAACTAATCTTCAGCACTGGCTAAATAGTTTCAAGCAATAATTGTCTTTCTTTGGTTGTCCATCAGTCCTTCACTTAAGATGTTCAGCACTTATATTCATGTTGCATACAGTCACGCAGCAACGCATTGTTTCTATTCCTCAGTGAGGTGTCAAAGGTTTTAAAGAGAAAAACAATGAATAGTCAGTAAAAAATATTAATTTCCAGCAGGCTTCAAATAAATTTGAATAAATATTTGAATAAATTTTATTCAAGATAAAAACCTATTAGTTCAACCATGAACAACAAACAATACTGTAATGGAATCACCCCTCCCGTGCGGGTTATCCTTGCTTACAAGCTGGGGCGTATTTTTCTGCTTTGACATCTTGGTCCTTGTATCCATGTAGTCTGTAACTATTGCAGTTTCTTTCTGCATGCCATGGGACCTAGGAGCACCAAAGAGTGCACAGAGCATCCTTTCTCTGCCAGTTCCTCAGCCAGCAATAACCAGTACAGCATGCACRCACCAAGTCACATGCTGGGAGGCAGTCTTGTTACCCCTCTACTTGCAGCCCCTCTACCCAGCTGCAATTGCATCCTCCTGCAACAGCTCTAGGCCTTGACCTTTCCCATCCTAATCACGCACATACAGCGTTCACCAAGATATAATTAACTCATGTTTTGGTCATTACAACCTCCTTTTCTCTGGCCCTGACAAGTGTAGTCTTGCACTACTCATGCCCTTTAAGAAGGCTGAAGAAAAGTTTATTTTCTTGGTCTTTTTCCTTTATGAAAGAGCGCCTTTACACAGTTCTATTGATTTCCATTTTCCAGCACAGCAAACGGAAGTTATGCTCATCCCCTTCAAAGCCTCTCATGGTTGAGCCCACTCACTCTTCCCTTCATTCCACAGGTGGCATTTGCAGTGTCAGCTCACATCTCTGGCTGATGATGCCAGCCTTAGTCATTTGCTTTACATGTCTTTGTCCTTTCTCCCTCTTACGCTCATCTATATCTTTTCAATCACTTAACCCTGATGTCTTCAAAATCCTTCCAGAAGAAGAGATTTACCTCTATGTGCCATGTTGAACAGTTGCACTGTTTTCAGTTATATTCCTCCATCTGTGGGTACTCATGTTTTCTGTCRCCTTAAACTACGAATTATTTGTTATGAAGAGCAGTTGCTTGATCTTTGTTTTCACAGCACCAATGGAGTGAGGTCCTCATCAATGACTAAGACCCTTGAAAGCTACCATATAAACTACAATGAATTCCAGGAGCCAGTTACAACATATTGAGCTGTTGGAGAGCTGTGCTATATTTTCAAAGCCAATGGGTCAAATCCTGCTTCTATTCCAGTCAGTAGCTTTGGGTACAATCTAACAGAGCTGCAAAGAGGGTTGTTTATTTCATCCTAAAAGCTTATAGTAAATAACATGCCAGAGTCATCTAAGATGCAAGACAACATTTTTACCTGCCATTCAGTTAGGAACTAGAAAGCAAGTGTGAATTGCCATTTAGTTTGGGTCAGAGATATCGTCATTGTTATAGAAGATGCCAGTCATGGCTGCTTTGGCATTCCTAGTAATAACATTGGTTGTGATTAACTCAGTTTATACCAAAATGGCTGCATTATCCTCTATATGCACTTTACTGGGAAGCTTCGTACAGTAATATGCATTTAATATCTATGAACAAGAAGAAAACGGCAACTTAAACTCAGCAAATTGAAAAAGACACCAAGATTATTTAGGTTTATATTTTCAAGTAGAAGAATACCTCTCATTACTGCAGAACTTACCAGATGACATTCCATATTCTATTCAAAAGAAATATCTTCACCCTTAGGAAAATGCAATGGGATTTTTACTTGTTGAGAAACATGTCTTGTACACATGACCTCAAGCCCCGGTGACACTCCCCTATCACCCATGGGAATCTCAGTGTGCGGTTCTTGCAACAGGCAACCAGTAGGGTCCAGACTGAGGTTTATCACTAAATTATAGACTAAGCTTTTAAATGATGACACAAAGATATAAACCCTCTTCTAACACAAAGGCTTCAACCCTACGCTGCCACCAGTGAAAAACGATGTAGAGCTGAAAACAAAAGGGTAAGTTTAGAAAACACAGGGCAGAAAATCTCCTTTATAGCCAGAGTCTTTACCAGGGTGTCAATGGGACTTCACCACTGACATAAATGGGAGCTGSATTAAGCCTTTCTTGTAAAAGAGCCAACTGATGACTCCTGCTTGCCCAGATCTGTACAGTACGGAGCCTGCTAAAGCAGCTCTATATTGGTTGGTATGTATTCCAGTAGAAGGGTATATTTAATATTGGTAATTCCAGCTCATTTCATCTTCAGGAGTTCTCAGAGGCTGCAAGGCTGTTTGTTGAAAGTATAGTATCTGGATGGTATTCTGCAGCAAACCTTGGCAGAGCAACAATTTGATAAAGGCTGAATTCAAACCTAGAGAGACATTATCACCAGCTCTTTGGGATATCCAGCTCCCATGCAATACTGGCAGGTGCAATCAGAAAAAAAAAAAAAAATAGTTGCATTTCAGCAATTTCTGTTCTAAGGAAAACTCCTTCCCTCCAAAGAGGAACACTGTCAAATAGACTGGAGATAACTCTTTAATTGTACAGGGCTGGTAGGCCAGGAATAAAATAAAATATAATTACATGTCACTGGGCATAACACAGTGGCAAAAACTTTTTACATAAAGTTGAGAATTTCTGCAAAAGAAATGCCAAATGCTCCTTGGAGGCATACTGTAGGATGATTTCTTACCAGGAAGGGCTCAGAGATACACCTCATGGATTCATCTGAATAAGAAATTCTCTGTTGTGCTAAAGGAAACCAAATCATGAGAGTAAGTATGTGTGACAGTGTTTTTGCCATACTTCTTTTGTGGTCCAGTTATCTTTAATGCAACACATATGAGTTATTAACACTTATTTTCTTGTCCAGTTGGACTGAAATGGTGACATTGTCAGAAGCATGATAAAAAAATGTCTTCTTAATAGTGCACACATGTGAAATGTAATCTAATCTGGCAGATTCAGCAATTTAGCAAAGGATCATAAAAATAACCAGATTTTATTCATATGCCTCTTAAGCACCAAGATTTCATACCCTGGTGAAAATTCAGGAGAAGAATTTTTATGGTCAGTTATATTCCAGTTATGGAACAGTATTTATAGGAAAGTTTAAGTCCCAAAACCATTACTATTATTTTTCATAATTTTTTAGTTAAATCTTCTACAAGGCAAGATAACCATATCCAGTCCAAAAAAAAAAAAAAAAAAGTTCAAAACCCTTAATGGAATGTCAAGAAAAATCTCTTCAGAGATAGAGGTATATATGCATCAGGCGTGATTTCTAGTTTTAGATTACAGTGCTTGTGATTTGTATTTGTCAGATGGAATTTGCATAAAATGTGAAACTCATCGACGTAATAATCATCCAGGGGGAAAAGAAATACTATCATACAACCAAGTACGAAAACTGTCTCCATCATAACATATGATAGCCCCACAGAGCCCACAAGGAGACTGCAGTTTTACTCTATAATACCAGCTGCTCACAAGTGAGTTGGATATTGTAACCCAGATCTTGAGAGCACGTTATGTTTAAACCACATGTTGGATCAGCCAGCTCAGATACAGCGGAGACATAGGACTGGGAGGAATCCAAACCTAAATCAATTGCCCAGTGATTAATATCACTTAACCTATGCACCTTTTCTCTTCTAGCTGAATGTGAAACAGCTTATCTTCCTATTTCTTTTTCCAGGCCAGCTCTTCAGAGCTGCTGTACATTTGGTACCAACAACCCTGCTCACTCCTAATCTATCTCCACCGATTTTGGGTGGCCCTGGGCTCAGAGCCCGGAGGAAATTACCCCATCCTTTTCTGTGAGCTAAACTCTGCTAACTGTCTTATATAAATTCTTTGACCACAGTGAACACAAGGTCATTTGACTTAACCCAGGAACCTCAAACTAAGCTGGTATGGTACCAGATACATATGGTTAATCAGATGTCTGTATCACTGTCATGTATGGCCTTCTGGCAAAATTTAGCACATATTCTTATTCCTACAGAACTAAAAAGACTGGATTATGTCCAGCATCTCTCAGTAGAACAGTGAAAATGGAGAAGGAAAAGATCTTCCCGCTTCTTTCCGTGTATGCTAGTTCAGGTRCAATTTCAGGTGCGTTTTTAACAAAAAAGAAAATCTAGTAATAGGAAAAAATAGGAAAAAAAAAACCCTCCTTGCTACATTTCCTACTCTGCTACCAGTTTCTTGTGCGACCTTGAGCAATTTCACCTCCCTCAGTTTCTCCTCAATTTCATCTTAGTTTCCCTCTGTAAAAACAGTATTAAATCATTTTTTTACAGGAACATGGTAAGACTTCCAAAGCAAGTAAAAAGCAGTAATATCCTTAGATATAAAAGTAGCAGAGACATGCAAATTACTGTTAACAGAGCTGTTTTCTTTTCTATCTCTTTTCCCCTTCACCGTTTCTGCCACTGTTTTCTGTTTCCCTCATCAGAATGAAACTCCAGAGCATATGAAGAAATCTTTCCTCGCCARTTACATCTCATGACTTTGGAGTGTTTTATTGGTTTGTTTATTCGCTTGGGCAGAGTCTTTCTGATGGAAATCAAGTCCGGGCTTTTCCTCCTTGTCAAGGTAGCTCTGTAGTGCATTTTTTAGTGTCTTTGTTATGCAAGAAATGTGGGCTTGAAAGAGCTGCCATTGGGCTGATTGAATTGTCTGGGATAGTGTTAAATTGTGCCCTGAGCTGATTAGGCCAGCCAGTGTCAATGACAGAGTAAGAGCAAAAGATATAGCATCGGAGAAATTGCCAGGTTTATCTAGGAAGAGAAGTGGAGCACTCAGCATTATTTGCTTTTAGGCAACAAATATTTTGCCCTAACACTGCTGAGCACATCATACATTTACAGCTCTACTAGACTAGGGCATGCACATGTGTTTTTCATGCTGCAGACTCTGACTTGCAATGTTTGTAATAACCTGAATTTTCTGGCTAGACTGAAACAAAGCCACAAGACAGAAAGCTAGACAGCCCAGCAAAAGAAGAGTTCATGGAGCAGTCATGGAATATGCTCTGTCCTCACAGAGGTCACCAGCCCCAAAGGACACAACCTCTAAGCATCCCTTGGGCTGGACATAATAAGAAACACTGTGAGAGCAAGCAAGCCGTATTTTTGCCATATTGTAATAACAGCTCTGAGTCTGCAGAGTTGACTCAAAAGCTCAAGGATAAGCAGAAAGTGGACACAACAGGGAATATTCTCATTGTCTAACTTAAGGTTCCCAGAGTCATCAGGGAAGGTTAGGCTCCTCATCTATGTGCTCTGAATCATGGTTCGGAGGAGAATACCATTGTCTTGGAATCAATATCCACCATCTGGATGTCAAATTACTAGTCTCAGAAAGACTTGCTTTCTGGTACATCCAACAGCTGAGCCGGGTAGGCTACTGAGGCCAGCCACAAGCATTTCACCTCTGCACCATTGCAGAGGCACCATGGCAGGCTGCCCAAAAAGACCCGCCACCCAGCTGCAGGAACATGTGGGACAGTACATTCAATCACATCGCTTTCAACACCAGAGCCACAATGGGAACCGCCTTTAGGAATTCAAAGTTGCCGGTCTCTCTTCTCCTCCCTCGCCCCCTCTCCCAGAGCCAATCAGAAGGAAAAAGCAAATTTCAGGTCCTCAGGAAGGTGGCTGTATGCACAACTTACCAGCCAAGAGGTACCACTGCTGAGAGTGCTATCTGTGCAGCTCACTGCCACAACCTGATGCCAGATACCAGAGCAATGATTACTTAGAGTCACCATCTGCAGCCACTTGAAGTCTGTGTGTGATCAGTGACCACAATCACTTGCAATACCGTGGGCAGGGAAGAGGACAGAGAGTCATAAAGGTGAGGTGGCTGTGACGGAGAAAGCTGCATTTCCAGATGCAGGAATAACTGTTAACTTAGACTCTTTCAACCCATATCCCCTTTTAGCTTTAAAACACTCCACTGTACACTTGCTGTGATTATTCCTGTAACACTGAATTGGGAAGACTGTTTGGTCAATAATCATGTACTTCTTTTCATTATATAGTGATCTTCCCTGATTGCCTTTGTTGTTGTTACAAAAATAATATGAAAGACACTATGCTTCCCTTTCTTTAATCATCCACCATTTCTCATTTCTTGTTTTTCTTATGACTCAAATTTCATAACAGCAAAGGCATAAAAGTGATTTTTGAGGGCAAAGCTGGTATAGACACAAATCTCTTCTTAGCACCATTTGCACCCTTCTTAGCACCAGGGATCAAGAGCAGCAGTGTTGGTGGTTACCCGTCTCATATCTTGTGGCACTARGCTGTGCCTTGTGGTTCTGTACTGTCAGTCTAAAGTTTGACATGGGGTGATGGAAAGTATTTTGCATTCTCTGGTGTGGAAAAGACATTTTGTAGCTCTATCTAGACTAACCATATGTTACTTGGCTGCATATAGTTATTGTGGACTGTTATCTTCTAGTCCCATGAACCAGTGTCTCCTTCTGCTTAGGTGTGATGTGGTGAGCTGGGCTTCAGTATTATCAAAACTGCTTTAAAAGTGTGCATAGATTTGATAGATATTTAGTAAATACCATATTTCTGTTCAAAAACATTTGCATAAAGATAGCTTACATTATCACAGCAATCCTGACTTTTCACACAGACAGACCATATAGTTTCTAGCTATAACTTTCACAATTAACATTATGTGCACCTGTAACTGTTGTTTTTAAGGTATTATATGGCAAGGGAACAGTACACTTAGCTTCTTCAAGCTTTAAATTAAGACTGCGATTGAGAGTCAGGCTGAAGACTGAATTTCATTAGTTATGGTATAAATTCATAATGTCCTGGATAGTTAASAATGCAATTGGGCAGGACAGACCAAGGATAGGAGAATAGCTATCACAGAGAGGTGAAACGTGCTGTTCCAACTGATGTGTAAGGTGAGTGGTTGAGCCAGAAATAGAATTCAGGTGCAGATCTGCTTGGAGAAGGCCATGGGATGACAGAGCCTATAACCCCCTCTTCTCTCAACTACCATTAGGACTGCTCAGCGTAGCTAATACAGCAGTAGTTTCACAGCTTCCCCTCACCCTGAATCCAGATTGAAACCAAGGACTTACAAGCCCCAGATCAGACTATCCTGTACATACACATTATCCCCAGTGTCACAGTCCACATCAGTATCAATGTGTGATATAAATATGCAGAAGAGAAGTAAGTCACAGAGATGTGGGTCTGTGAAATCAGCTAGACTTATTAAATAAATATTGACTGTTCCATTTCTGTAATACTCACCCTGTGCAGGAGCATCATGAATATATTAGGGATGAACACTTGCGTCCGGGTATTGTATTAAGACATTTGGACTGCTCCCCAACTCCTGAGCTTGCTTATGAAACTTGTGCAACACTGCCACTGTGCTGCACGCATATCCTAAATAACAACACTGAGATGTGTTTGAAATTAAGAGTGACAGAATAATTTAGTAGCAATGTGGGATACGATTAACTGTAATGAGATGACACTGACCAAAATGAAACTCTGAATTGAATGATTTCCTAATAACGGCAAAGGCTATTGGAATTCAGAGCAATCCCTCCATATGAAATGCTTTACTTTTTGAGTCATTTATTTGCTTGCAGTCACCTAAGCAGAAGCTGGGGCAGGACCAGAGGTTGCAGAAGAAAATAGTTTGGTAGTGTGCACATGACTGGTATGCACAGTGGGGAGACTGCATGTCTTAAATAATTGTTTTAATAAAGAACCAATATGTGTTAAAAAATATGGTGCCTTCTTATTACTCTGCCACACAATTCGTAAAATACTGTGGCAGCAGTCAGTCTAGGGACACTCACATAAAGTATGGAAGAACAAGCAAAGAAAAGCAGCAACAACCAGAAACTGGACAGATAGAATCCAAGGATTTCTGCCAAGCTTTATCTTCAAGGAAAGTATCATCAATAATCATGGAAACAGGGAAAAGGGAATGAATTGGGTGTACTGCCTGCAAAAATGGCAAAATTCCTGAAACAGTGATGAGGGGTGTCTGATGGGTCCTGTGACTGATTATACGAACTTTCAAAGAGATATATTAGCTTGTTTTATTCCAGAACTAAAATAAAATGGAGGAATCTGAAACTCCAGCATCTGGATGCAAATTTGGAAACATTAGAGATTCTCCAGTAATTGACAGGATGGAGTGTGGGACGCCTGATCCTGTATGACTCGAGAGACAGTTGGGAGAAAGATTTTACCCCAGAGAAATGTATTTAAGCAGTAAGGACAGCAAAGCTGTCTGGGGTACGGCTCCAAACAATGCCAATCACTAGTTCAGAACAAATACTGTCAAACTAAAGGTCAGAGACAAACTAATGAGCAGAAGCAGACTGACCAAGAGGACGGATGACAGTGTCCAGCTTATGCYTAATGGAAAGCCATACAAAAGCCAAAAGTCAAATGTCCAGACAGAGGTCAGCCACRTGGAAGGGATGGACCACGGCAACGTGGAAGAAGGAAGCAGAAGAATATGTCGTGGTTCAGAGCAAAAAACCTCCTGGGAAGAGGAGGATGGTGTCATGGCATGGCAGAAAACCTCTAGGTATTCAGTGTAGTGCTTGCTACTCTGCTATCAGATGGATGGCCAGTTTGACTCAACGAGGTAACAGAAATGAGTACAGCATCGTAGATGAAATGCAACATTTGTTTGGAAAGATCTGCTTTGATGTTAATGAGCTAGTAAAAAGCTTTCTGAGGAGACAGGCGAATGTGAGCTCTCCGTATGTAACTTTCTGTAAAAGAACAACTAGAAGAAAGATGAAAACAGAAAAAGCTAGTTAAACTAAAAGAAGAAAAAAAGTGTGATGAAAGCTGATTCACAGTGTCAGTTGGGCAACAACTGAAATATGCCTGTTTGGTTTCTTTTGACACAAAGAGGCTGATCTGATCTGCTCTGAAGTCCTAATGACCATTAAAAGCTGCTGAATTTGGACTAACAATGCCAGGACCAAACCTTTTTTTTTTTTTTCCCCCAGAAAGTTAGGAAGCAAATGGAACAGTGGGTTCGAAAAGGTTGGAGAATCTAGGAGGAGGTTCTATTGTCTTACCGCAGAAGATTGAAAAAACAGTTAAAAGTGTATAAAATATCTGATCCAAGCATTTGATGTGATTTCCTTAGATAGAATAATATTTAGAGAGGCATCCGAACCTTTACGTGCTACATTTTGTATTTTTTAAGAGGAAAAAGCAAACCATTTSTACTGTCAAGCAGAAAGGATAAAAAGAGACAAAGAACAAAGAATGATGAAAGTATTTACTGATGAAACAGATTCAGCTTAAACCCAAAAATGTCAGTACTCAATGTTAATTAAATCCTTAAAAGTAATTTGTTTTTAAAGACAATATTAATTAGAGAATCCTCACAAGAGAAGTCATTGAGAGTTGTACCTCAAATGATAGAGGTTTTCATTTTACAGCTGATTTTCAGATCTCACTGACACAATGAATCCCAAGGCAAAACATTCTCAAAAACAGCCTGCTCCACAGATCTGATTAAAAACAGGACCACAGTATCTTSAAATGCAAAACTCTATTTTATAATACATTATTTACTGAAGTTATTCAAAAATGGGTGAACAAAAGCAAAGTGAGGGATATGAACTTGGCAAATGTCTAGCTGCCAAAGACGTGTTTGGCAGCCACAAGAAAAGTCAGAGCTCTGAGTCTGCTCCCCAAAATACCATTCAGATATATGCTGTTTAGCACAGAGTTTATTCTCCTACTTAGAATCTTTAGGTTTTAGGACTAATTAGAATTTTAATTCCCAAACATTTTTTTTGCTGAGTCTTCAACAGGTTTTRAGCGTTTTAACACAGTTTCACCACTGAATCCAAGTCAAATTTTCTCAATAACGTATGCAAATATGGACATTGTACCCCTGCCTGGGAAAAAGCCATTTCTGCTCCAAGAAAGAGAGGAAGAGGAAAGAGGCAGACCCGGGATGATGAGTCAAAGATCCCTGAAGAACCAGTTTTGCTGCTCCTGCATACTGTACTGACGATGCCCCATCAGTCGAGCCTTTCTTGTCATCCTCAATATAGTTCTTGTTCTTGTGGTGATTTTTCACCTCTTGATGACACCTGCACAACTGACCTTCAGTCCATTGCTGAGGGCACTGTCCACACTTAGCTTGGGACCTCCAGTGATAATCAGTTAAATTAAGATTCAGCAGATTAAATTCAGATGTGAAATCTGCTGGTGACTATGCCTCCGTCCCTTCATTTACTTTTTGGAGATAATTTTTTTCACATAAATGACTCAACACTCAATATCTCAAGCTAAGATGATATCGCTCTTGATCCTCCTTTACTCAGCTAAGGTGTTCATTTGAATCATTTTTAAATTGGTAATTTCAGTTACCTTAATGTAAATGGCATGGTCTTGCTCCCTGCAAAAACGCATAGCTAGATCTTTAGATATCTTCCAAGACATTTAGATGCCTTATTTCTACTTAAAATAATTTTACTTTTTAGCTTATCCAGTTTTCGAAACCTCAGACTTCAGTGCTGATTTCAGAGGAACTGAGATGCCTAAACAGGATCCAAGCACCTTCTACTTTCGAGAACCTGGAGGTTAAACTTTCTGTTTCTCAGTTATCCCCCTATAGAATAGTCATAATATTGTATTATAGTATGCTAAGTTGCTAAAAGCTTATGAGGTGCAAAAGTATAATATTAATTGGGATTGGACGAATAAATAGTAGTGAATCTCATTCAGATTCTTTAGTTGGCCTTCTACTGACTTTGGTAAGGATTGCATCTGTGAGCAGTGTTTGTCTCCTATGAAGAGACCTTGAGTTCATCCCCCTACAAGAGCCCCAAACTTGTTTACTGCCTAGTGATGCATGTTACCTACCACCTGATTTGTACACAACGTTTGCACTTTTGAAGCTACTTCTGTTACACATCACAAGGCCTTTGTCTGAAGTACAGAGCAAGTACTGGCAATTTTTAAAAGAGCTTTTTTTTTTTTTTTTTTTTTTAGCACTCTGAGATTTTTGGAGAATTTATACTAATGGAAAATCAGATAAATGAAAAGCCTGATCCTGCTCCAGTGTAACTCATTGGGGGAGGAGAGGGGAAGACCTGAGCTGAAGGTGGATCAGACTTTGGATTTTCTGTAAAAAAATATATATATATAGTCACATATTCTCAGCAATTCTGCAATGCTAATTTCAATGCAAAGTCTGTTTTAATCAACACATTATAGAACCTTAATGACTGACAGACTTTTAACTACAGCAAAGCTGATGAGTGCCACTGAAATATATTTTTAAGTGGCTTGTCAACCTAATTTATGATTCAGTAGAAGGTAAGTGGTCACAATTGGCTTCCAACTGCCCCTTTCATTTATATATTTATTTACTGCATTTTAATTTTCCTGTTTTTTCGTAGCTCTAATTTCACACTTTCCTCCATCAGGACTCTTGCTTTGTGCTCTGCCTTTAACTTGAAATTCCAGTAATCTGCTTCTCTACTTCCTTCCTTGGGTACCAATAAAACCTCCATCTGTGTTAAAAAATTAATATTGATGTGCAGATTGAGTATAAAAATGTACCTAGACCAGCTTCAAACAAGTCCTGGTGATTTCATTAAATCTTTTTAATAGCCACTGTCAGTGGGAACTCTGTGTTCCCAGAGAAAATGAGTTGCTGTATTTCTTCCAAATCATTATTTGATTTTTTTAAAGCAAAGCAGCCCTAAGCTAAAATAATAGACAATTAGTTTGCCCACAGTCAAATTAATTAAGATTTGTCAGCTAAGATCTTTTATGGAACATGCAATAGATGTAGCATGTTTTACTTTGAAACAAGAAATTCCACTTTGTTGGTTACTTTTACCGATCGTCTTATTACAATAGGTTTGTCCATTAACTGGTTCAGTCACTGCTTTAACAGTTTTATCTCAGAAAGAGAAAAAGATTATACYGGTCCAAAGACTTTTATGGCCTGTTTTTCAGATTATTAGGAACGCTAACTGAACTGTGATCACAGTAATCAAACATTACAAATACAGTAGCTGGGCCAGCCTAAAATGTAATCTGGAAAACTCTCATGATTTAGTCATCGTGTTTTCCATGATCTGTGCATCTGATAGGGAGATAAATTCAGATGGCTTCCTCTGCACTTCAAAATGGGAAATACAGGTAATAGATTCCGGTAGGGAAGTGAAATAGTAATATGTCAGACTGCAGGTCAGGTAGCAAATGCACAAAGTTTCCTCAGAAGTTTTCAGRATGACTTGAACGTACAAATGCATCACTTTCTTCATTACTAATGGGAAAGCCCTCTCTCAGCTGAAGACTGTATACACAAGTTATCATGAGGTAAGGTAGGGTGTGGATTTATAAGTCCACCAGCTGCTGTGGGAGCAGCAGCTTTCTAAATGCACACGTTTAACCTGGAGGAAGCCTGCGTGGCCTGTTCCTTGAGGAAAGTGAGAAGTTGCTCAGAGTCCTTGTCGTGAAGGAAATCCCGTGCCTTTCTCCACAGTAACTTGTTTGGGTTGCTACGTGCTAAGTTACCAGCTAGAAACAGTAGACCTAACTTTTCTACTTCTTTCTACTGATTTCATTTTAGCCAACTCCTTTTGACTTCAATAAAGTCACTTTGGTGAAAATCCAGTCATCTCTTCTTTTTGAGTTATTAACCATAGGCTCAAGGACAAGCATATGTTTGAGTCTTGCTAAGTCTTGTGCTGACTGACTGCTAAAAGTAAGAACCATTTCACCTAATTATAGGTATTTACAAGTTAAACATCCAGTTTAAACAGCCACCTAGTATCCTTCTATCACCACTATGTCGGAGGACGCCGGAGTGGGAGGCGGGCCCGGAGTAACGACGGAGTCTCAATATGAGTATGATCGTTCTCCCTTTATTAGAGCTTACACAAAGTATATATAGACAAGCAATATAGTGCATGCGCTAGCAATAGTTACATGATTGCCTACAGTTTCTGTCTACGCGTATAAAGCAGATATATGATTGGTGCGAGGCTGCTGTCCAAGCTCCGTCGACATTTATGGAACTTAGTTCCGTCTAGACTTGTTTACCAGTTTTGTGAATACCTTCTTTTGTGGTGCTCAAGGCCGCTTCAAGGCTCGCTTGCCTTGGCCTAGATTCCTTCCCTTACCATGAAGACGGGATTGCTCATCCCAATCAGATCATGCCCTCTCTCGCTTAACCATTCCTCCACACCACTAGACAGGTGAAACCCTATTCCAGGTCATACCAAAAGTCCCTCTACCTTAATATGTTAGTTTTACCAGYGGCAAAAAACAAATTCTTACAGCAGGGTGGTATGAACAGAGGGAATATTTCCCCAGAATATTCTCCAAGTTTTCAAAGCTTTGTGCTCAGTGACTGATGTCTCTGTATTTATGCCCTGCATGGGTTTTCCTTCCAGCAATTTGTCCGGTATATCCTTGCACTGATGTAAACTTTTAGCATCCCAAATATCCCATGGCACAGAGTTCCCATCCTTAACCACTTCTTGTGTACAGAATCACTTCTATTTGTGTGCGCTGAAACTCAGGCCTGCCACATTAGTTAAATGCCACTTAGTTATTCTATTGGAAAGGCCAGTGAATAATCACTCCTGTTCGCCATCCCATAACATTCAGGGCTTTATAGTTCTCCACAGCACAAAGGCCCAAGACTCCTTCAGCCATCTCTTTTCCTGGCCTAATCTGCTTAGCTTTTCCACCAGTGGAAGCCATTCCATGCATTTCATGCACTGCATGTGTCCACCCAACATCCACATTGTGTTCCTCTGATCTTTCCCCCGATCTATCGTATGTGTTTGCAGATATGAAATGAAACTATGCACAAGGTGCAGATAAAACAGTGTATTAATGCAGTAATAACTGAACCATCTATCCRTCAAGGCATTACCTCTGTCAGTGTATCTCTAAAGTAGGTAGTACCATCACGCTCTCATCTAAGTTCCGACAACACACGCTATTGTAATACAAATAATAATAATAAAATGCAAAGGGTTTGCAATGATATGCACCTCAAAAAGGGTGCTGTGAAACAGAAATTAGATTTATAAACAGCTAGGAAAATATTAGATATTTTGAGAAATRAGCATGTATTTTAATCAACATATATTACAGCCCAGTCTGACTTACATTCAGGAGTCTTTATAAGGAGAGATTGGACCATGTTTATGAACGCTGATTTTAATAGTTTCAAAGGATTATTTTTTAAGGGACTTCTATTACTGAAAGAATTATTTTTATTTTCTACTCCTAGATGATACAAATGGTGCACTACTCTGACTAAGGACCACAAACAAATGTTGCAGTCACTTCTCCAGCATAGAAATTGGTTATTCCTGAATGCCCCCTATTGCAAAAATGATGCAAACCACAACCTTCAATCCATCATTGATAATGTATTGAATTCAAGGGTAATCCTGAAGGATCTGTGGCTTGCAAGAGCACAATAAATTTGTATAGTATATGTGGGTGAGTGCACCTGGCTTCTCTTAGACATAACTTCGAAAAAATTGTTGGAGAATTGGAGTGATAATAGGAAGCGTAGAGCTGACACACACACACACAAAAAAGGTTCATTCATGAGTGTTCAGTAGYACTTGAAGTTAAAGAAAAATGCTTAGTCTGCTCAGGAGTACTAGCATTATTCACCTGTGGAAATCTGAAGCATAAGTACACTGATAAATATGGTAGCTATAATAAAAACATAAGTGGAATAACAGCAAGCGGAAAGATGGAACAATTGAAATCTTATTATATTTCTGGACAAAAATGTTTGTACCACTTCTGAGGGCTGTTCAAGAAGAAGTTTCAAATCACATTTGCTGTATTTTAGCCAGGAAAAATATGTCGCTTTTGAAGCAATGAAGAATACATTATTGAAACAGCAAAAATCTCTTTTAAATATTAGTTAAAATGATAGAAAATTTGAAAAGTGTCCCTCTTTCAGGCTTGACAAACAGCCACAACTTGGGATACTTTCCAAGAACATATTAAAGATGCACTTTTAGATACATATTCCTGGCATAACAGACAGCTTTTCTTTTACTCAGAACAGTTACTGAAGTAACATGCTAAGCACAGCTTACAATTTGTGTACTGTACAGTGACAATTTGTGTATTGTGCAGTGACAAGGCTGTTGAAAATCTGCAAGGGCTAATTCCACTGGCACAAATGCTTGGGCAGGATATTTACTCTTCATTAGCCAGTATTTTATTTTCTAGTAATGCCGGAAAAAAACTTACCACTCAGGCAGCCAAGGGAGCTCATGCATTATCTAGAAATAGGCTCATATTTTATAACAAATATCTTAATGATCCTTCCACACTTTATCACTGCATTATACACCATTCTGCTCCATGCTAACAGATCTGGCTCCCATGTTGGCTACCCTTAGGCCATTGGTTGAATTTATCTGTGAAAGTGCATCTTTCCACATTGAGCCTTTCACACTGAGCCTTTCAAGTCTTTCTTCAGGAATTTGATGCCACCCACGGTGATCTTTTTCCACATTATAATGCAAGATGTTGAGCAAGGAAGAAGTGCGAAATCTTCCTTGGGACTGAAGAACAGTCTGAAGGATTCCTGTCCAAGCAAAAACATCCATTCACAACAAAAATTCTTCATGGATTTCAAAGAACAAATGTGAAACAACAGTTTTTAGAAATGTTTTTGATCAACTGAATTATGCTGGTTCTACACTCTCAGAAGAACATGTACAAATTTTATGCTGAAGTTTGTGAGTTCTTGTAAATTAAGCATTTTTTAATAATGTAGTAGTAAGTAGGAGACAAGGATCACATTCACTTTTGCAGTGTGGCTTCTCCTTCTTTCCAAGAGGATCATTTGAAGTGTGCTAAGATTCCTGAATTCAAGTTTGCAGMTTTATCTTATGTACATAATGGTTTTCAAAAAATTTTAGAAGTCGGTCATAATTTTTTTTTCAGCTAAAATGAGAAGTGAGCGATCCTACTTAAGTGTTAATAAACAGATGACTGAAAAAAAAAGTACCTCAGAAATTAGAAATAACTGGTTTACAAGAAAGTATGGAACAACTGGCTAGAGTTGTCTTTTTTTTTAGAGACAGAGGGAACTGGGAAAAGACTTCTTTCCCAATATACATAAYCTGGGAAATGCAGTGTGTTTGGTTCTTGTTATTTATTTCAGAATACATTTCATATGATCAACTCTAAAGAATAAATTTGAAGCAAGATTATTTCATGGATGTAGCAAAAACTGCCTAATAATTGCAAGAATTCATTAAACTGCACTAGCTTCACTAGATTCCAGGTAATCAGAAATATCACTTTTCATATGAGATCTCTGAATTGAAGAAAAAAAGAAACACCCAAAATGTTTAAAATGAAAGAAGCTGCTGAAATAAAGTACAACTCTAAACTTGAGAAAAAAATCTGTCTAGGAGTGTAAAAAACTAAGCTTAATGAAAAATAACATATAACCTTATATTCTTTCAATCATTAATTGTACAGTTTGTAATCCACTGGAAAAAATACGATGAATTCTATCATTTACAATCACAGGAGCCTTTTTCCTATCTAGGTACTACAGTAGACCCCCAATTTGGCATGAAATGAATCTCAGAAACTCACAGAGTTCTGGTGGGGTTCAAGTGTTGCTGAAATGGGATCTGAAACAATTCACTGCAATAATGAATGCAATATTAAAGGAAACATGTTCATGCATTCATGGTCTGGTAACTCATACTTTTGATTATTTTATTGCTTTATAACCCCCTTCCTTTTCCTAGCTAGATTTCCTGGCATCAGTAAAATAGGAGATTCAAAACCTTATTGAAAGATGATCTAACTGTTCYGTAGAGAAAGGACATTGTTAGGTGTCTTGTATGAACTTTCCTTTCATTTAAAAAAAATTGAAATTAAGAGCAAATTTTATTGCTTTATTAGAAGTAATTGTCTTCTCACATAGCTGCCATATCCCCTTCTAGTTCAGTGTTGCACCCGCTTTCAGATATGTGACTTAGTGAACTCAGTTAAAGAGGATATAAACATTGTTTCATACAAAAGAGGTGGAAATTTGTTACGGCTTGTCAGCTCAGCAACACAGATTGCTAAATCATTGTGGCACAGTCAGAATGCAAATCTGATGCTGCAAGTCACCAGGAGTAGTCCAAGCAGACATCTGGTAGGCGGTTCTTTTTTAGTATGTATAGGCATTTTCTTTTTTATTTATTTATCTTCCTACGAAAAAATGAATCTTTTTCAAGCACTTCTGAGGAAAAGCTATTGTGACATTTTTGTCACTTTTTTATATGCTTAGTGGACATGAATTTGTGCTTAGAATCAGTTCTGGGGGACAACTGTAGATGTCCTTATGGAGCTGTATATTCAAGGAAGTAACTTCCTCACCTAGATCTCTGGCATGACGGACCAGGAGGAAAATGGTCACCAGTAGGCCTTAAGTCTTAAGTATTTGGTTGGGAAGAAATCCAAATACAGTAAAAGATCAGGAATCAGGARGGCTGTCCACTCAAGGCAAAACCATAATTTTAAAGGAGCCTTATTTAATCTGCTATGGAAAAGGCACTGAAGGCAACTGTAACCAGCACTTGTTGTACCTTAGCAGTTCTAATAAAATACACTTCTCATCTGTGCCCAAACATATATCATGTATGAATTATATATATATAAAACGTTATCTTATTTTAGACAGATTTATCTTATTTTTATCTTATTTTATCTACATATATAGTTAGATATCTCCCCAAAAATAAAATATTAAGGGTCCAAATTCRCAGATCATTTTGTCTTGAGAAGCCCTGTTGTGCAAGACATTGCACAGTTTTCTAGGAAGAGATTCACTGTGCCACAGACAGCYCAGGTTTTAAATGGACAAGCCAAATGGACTGCGTTAGAGAAAACGAGGAACAGTGACTTCCCTGCTGTCATTCTGCGTAGCAGAAGGAGGTGTAAGAATAGCACCCAGGACATCCAGAAGGATATACTTCAATTGCTAYCATTCAATACCTCTAAATACCTCTACCCCATTGCTCAAGATCTTTTCTTCCCACTTTGCTGCTATGGCACTTACTGTTTAAGATAGTGGAGAAGAAAAAGAGCTTTGCGAGTGTTACCAGGGTGGCTTTTTGTCTAGCTTGGTTTAGTTTATTTAAATGATGCTCTCAGTAAAAGAAAGAAACCATCTAGCCTGAAAACAGGAATCTAGGCGATATTTGTACAGGAGATTTAAGGTGACAGACMGAAACAACAAGCTTTGCCATCTAATATCCTTCTATTTATCTAATCTTTAATAGAACATATAAAGGTATTATTGCAACCCAAACAAAAAACTCTTGGGGTAACCATGAGCCCTTGGTAATGTGCAGAGCTTTATTGCTTTGTTGCAGCTCCCAGACGAGGTCACAGTTTAATTTGAACAGTCAAAATCCATCTTTTTTTCCTCTCTAAGCTACAGAGTATAGGCAAGTTATGCTAGTTAGATGTCTCTCTCAGCACTTTCTACTTTCAGTTCAACCAAGTCTTCAAACAAATTTGAAATCCAAAGCAGCGTTAATGCAAGAATTTTCTGCATGTAAAGAAGAGAATATGTAAGTGTGTCAGTAGGTAGTCAGGGAAGCACATTTAGAAGCTGTTCCAGACATACAAATTTATCTAAGTGGCACAAGGGTCTCATTTATGTATTCTCTTAAAACTTCTTTCTTAGACCTTTGTTTTCACTTGGAAGCACAAAAGCTTTTACAGATGATCTCCAGTTGAGCAGCAATATCTCTTCAATTTCTTATTTCCATATTTATCTTTTATGTAATCTACTCTGAAATCATATTTTTTCTTGTTTTTAATTTGAAAAAGCAAGTAATTTTGCCTACCTTTCATAATTGGATTATTTTAGCCATCCCATCTGAGAGATTTTATTTTCCAGAGAGTAAAGTGTTTAATTTACCCGTAGCACAATTTAATTTCTTATAAATCCTTGAGGATCCAGTGCTTTTATGAATCTTATCTGAAGAAGATACATCAATCAGTATGGCATCACTAACTAGACTATGATATTTTTAAAAAATTATTAGCGGTCAGGGAAATCAAATGCTCTCTAACTATCTTTTTGAGGGCATCCCATCTTCTATTAGGAGTATCATTAGCTTTATTAAATGGTTTCTCCAAACTTTTGACGTGAAGAATGTCCTTCATTAAGAAAAGGTTATAGTGTTCTTTATCAAGGGAAGCACAGTCTTGCAGAYGATATAAAAATTGTATGTGATCTGGCCATGTTTAATGATCAAAACTTTCCTTGGTATAAAAAAATTACTTTTTTATAACTAATAAATATTCTGTTCATAGGTAAACATTGGGAGATTGATTCAGTAGTATTGCAGTGGAGTTACCTTAGCATAAAACCAACACATAGAAATGGTGCCTCCACTCCCTGGAAGCATAGGAAATGGTAAACAAAATGTGGTCTGTATAGAAATTTGCATGCAATTTCAGTAAAGCTAGGATTTGACCTTGAGGGTTCAATACTGAAGAAAGAACTACAACTTCTAATAAGGSTTATACAAAAGTGTCTTTTTCAAACTCCAGAAGAGAATCTGTTTCAGAATTATTATCTAATAAATTCCATGYTTATGCAATGACTTCTTAAAATAAAATGTATAATTATTTTGGAGAGTACCTAGTCAGCATGGCAAAATGCTTTATGTGCTCTCACCCAAAATGATCTGCTCAGCATCATTCAAGAAGATTCTCCTCAGGCAGCAGGGAAATAAACTCCATTTCCCCATTCAAGACTAGTATTTTTATTACTGAACTAGCACCTGTCCCTCAAAATCAAGTTTCTTCAGCAAGTTTTATCTCATTAGCTTTAGAAATTGATAATGCAGATGTCTACAGATGAGGTAGTCACTTTGGCCTCCTTCAGGAGAGGAGGAGAATCAACATGCTTTAAAAACATGATTCACTTGAATCATTTTACACATTTCTGCTTTGATAAGTGAAAACACATTCTATAAGAGCTCATTTTTCTCCACTGACTGTAAAGTAGTTCTACCAATTTCAGCTCTTGCAAACTGAATAAACATCTAACAACAGATGCCTATATTTTCCCATAGGATTTACAGGAAGAGCAACCTCTTTTTTTCATTCTCATATAGTATTTGTCTGGCAGCAGGGCAGGTTTGCAATACCATTTGCATAACTTCATATCTCACATTCTCACTTGCAGACTTGTAATTTACAGAAATGTGTTAGGAAATTCTCAGCAGACAAATCCAGGCGAAGACTTGATGGACATCCCTGTTCAAATTCAAAGAACGGTATTGCTACTTCAGACACTCATAGCATGAACTTTACATTTCCAGTAATGTGACAGGAAGGGGAAAAGAAACAGCAGGAAGCCAAATGCAAAACCACAGTGTATCTTAATGTAGTTAATTAATTAAAGTGGATATTTAAGCCCTTTTCCATGTGAACAAGGTTATTAGTTAAATAGATACAGCAGAGGAAACTCAGGAAGCAGAGGCAGTTCTAAACCTCAATTGCTTGGCTTTGCCAAAAATAGGGAATCAGTTTCAAGATGGCATGAAAACAGAAAGAGGTCAGTATTAGATAGGCCCTGGGATTTCTCACGGAGACCAGGTAGTCACACAGAAAGATGCTGTTTCCCTGTATTAAGTGGTCTTTTCATTTCACCGAGAATATCCCCCATCAAACTGTGTCTTTTAAATGAATTCATTGTTGCTGATTTTTGATTTGCATGCTGAGGTTTGCATCTCTCTGGGACACAAAATTTGCTATTCTTCCACCATTTAACAAGAATTGGCTTTGAAACAATTGCACAACAAAGCCAGGCTATAAAAAAGAAGCATCTTGAATGCAAAAGTTTTGAAAAGAAGGATCTCTGATAATGCAAATAGAAAGAAGCACTGCAAGCGATTAAAAGCTGAAAGCATCTGGGAAAAAGCAAATTAACTGAGCTTCTGGAGTGAACAGACGTGATCTTTAGAGTTTTGAAATATGATTTCCCCCTTCTCGTCCCCTAATGAAACAGACAGGCAGGACACTATAGCCTAATTTATTTTTCATATCTTTTCTCCTGAGCTACAGTTGCTTCTTTGTGGGGTTTATATTGAAGGTATCAAAGGCTTTATCCAGAAAAAAAATAGACSATTCTGAATATCCTTGATACCTTGATATGACTAGTAAAACTCAAGAAAAAAATATTCTTTTTTTTCAATCATTTTGATTGATTAAAAATATAATATAATGATCAGAAAGACACTACAAAACAGAGAATTAAATTAACACAATGAAAATTTTTTTGCTGGATGCTCAGCTGTARTATTGTTATCAAACCATTTTTATCAACAGATGTGCTGGCTCATCTTTTGTAAGCCTCATAGCAAATGCTGATCTTGACGACACATTTGAAACCAAGGAGAAAAAGCAACGGAACTTCTTAGCCAGGAGATAGAGACTGTTTATATGATTGCCGTTACTGCAGTAGTCAATCCTGAACAATTCACTGTACAGAGCAAACTCGGAGCAAAAGATCGTTTTAACTGCCAAATCCTGTTAGCCTGTATCTGCAAAGGGAGGACGGTGAACTTTCAGGAAGTTCAAGGTTCTAAAAACCAAGCTAGGACAAAGTTCTGTATTAAGTAAAGCATACTCTGATATAATTTTATATTTTATTACTCTCAATCTACTTGTAGATGTTATAGCAGCTCCTCTGAAAAGGACCTGGGAATCCTTGAGGACAGGAGACTGAACAYGACCTGGKAGTGTGCCCTGGCAGTGATGAAGGCCAACAGCATCCTGGGCTGTAACAGCAGGACCAGATTCAGTAGACCAGGGAAAGCGATCATCCCCCTTTATTCAGCACTTGTTAGACCACAGCTAGCTGCTGCATCCAGTTTTGGGTCTGTAATACGAGAAAGATGTTGAAAAAACAACAAGACAGTCAGTACTGSAGCACTTGCCCTGTGAGGAGGGGATGGAGGATCTGGGCTTGTTCAGCCTGGAGCAGGGATGGCTTTGGGGGTACCTAAAAACAGCCCTCTAGTGCCTATGGGGAGGGCATCAAGGAAATAGAGCCAATCTTCACAGCAGTGCATGGTTGGGGGCAAAGAGAGACAACGGGCATAAGCTGAAACAACATTCAGACTGGATATAAGGTAAATTTTTTCACTCTGAGAACAGCCAGGAAGTGGATCAGGTAGCACAGAGAGGTTGTGTGATCTCCATCCTTAGAGGTTTTCAAGACCCGAATGGATAAAGCCCTGCACAATCTGGTCTGACCTCATCTCTGCCTCTGCTTTGAGCAAGAGGTTGGATTAGAGACCCCCTGAGGTCCCTTCCAATTTGAATGATTCTGTGACTCTGTAGAGATAAATATATGTCAATATCTATATTTATATAATGGAAAAACAGTCTCAGCTAAATCTCAGTTGCTAGAATCTGTAGGCTTCTGATTTTATAGAGTGGCCCTGAATTTCTACCCTCATCTAATCTTTTTACAGCACTTTTTCCTCATATTATTAAGAAGCAAGTCAATTTATCATTAAAATAATTTTAATGGAACTAATAACTGATGAAGCTACTATAACAAGAAATTGTGTAACCTTAATGCTGAAAATCCCATCTGGATTCGTGAATAACTCATTTTCTCTATTGAGAATTATTATTGCTGCTTGAGATACGGTAAAAGGCCCAATCTTGGATAACTGTATGAGAGGACAAGTGTTCTCCTTGACTCTAATCAGATTGCTTCTGAGCTTAAATACACAGAAGATAAGTATCTGGAGTGGCCAAATCCARAAGCCCAGTAGAGGTCAGGGCTGCATGTTTCCAGGACCTGCCAGTAGAGAGGCCRAGCATATATTCCCAATAGGCTCACATACAAACATGTGTATACAGTACACGTACACATACATATGGCCAGCCTCAGAGCTCAAAACAGACAGAAAACACAGCTCTCATGCAAACACAAACAGCACCAACAGCCTCATCCCATTCTCCTCTCCAGCTGATCAGGATGAAAGCCCACTAGTGGAAAATAGATACATATATACCGTACGGATCCCCCAGGAGCTGGGCTACACTCATGAGACCCAGGAGCTGCCTCTAGATCTTCTTGTCTCCAGTTGCCTCATGCACAGAGACATGCTCATGCAAATGGGTCTCCCAGTCATCCCTCCAGACCCTCCAGTCTCCCCAGTAGCTGGCTTGGGACACTGGTCTCTCCAGCAGCTGACTCACAGACCCTCAGGTGTCTCCAGTATCCAGCCCAGATGTATGTCCACTTCAGTACTTGGCTCTCAAGGCACTTAACCTCCTCACCAGCTAGTCCAGCTTGATGCTTGCTAGCGATCACACACTGATACACACACCCACGCAATGTGCACATGCTCCGTTCTCTCTAGTTGCTGCACGCCAGGCTAACAGGTCCCAGCGACCCATGTCCCCACACTGGTGGCCGGCACTCAGACCTCCATAAACACCCTTGCACACAGCATAGAAACCCCCTCACAGAAGAAAATAGTAAGAAAAGGAGTTTAAGGAGAAGACAGGACAGACAGTGCTGGTCACGCACAGGACATGGCAAAACAAGCACACTTAGCAGCAACCTGTTTATGTGTGACCAGCCCCTTTTGTTCCCTTATCCCTCTATTTTCTCATGCTTTCTTCTCCCCAAAACACCTTGATCCCTCCCTTTTCCCTCCTGCAGCTCGTCCCTTCAACATCCCCTAGTAAGTCTTGCATAGTCCCCAAATCCTCCTCCCGGCATCCCATAACGAGTCCTACCACCCAGGCAGTGACCCCCTGCACGTGGGGTGCTCTGGAGAGCAGCTCCCATTGCCTCGTGGCGCCGGGTGTCCCCCGGCCCCGGGGYCGGTTGGAGGCTCCCTGGCTTTGGTTGGGTTATCAGGGTGCCCTGCTCACCGCTGTGCCTCTCTGCTTCTCTGTGCGTGTGGAGATGAGTCTTTTCTCTCTTAACTGAACGATATTTATTGCAAGACTGAGAGCTATAACTACACAATTTATCATCCAAAATTTGCAGGCTTTTCCAAAACAACACTAAAATCTAAGGGTTGGATCCCAAGCTGATACAAATCAGAGCAGCTCTCATCTGACCTTTAATTATATCAGTATATTATCATTTTAAATGTTCCTTTTATTCAGCTTTGCCACACTATGAAACTCATTTTATATTCCATTTTTCAGACATTAGACATGGCGAAATGGCAATATTGTCAATGTATATAAAGTATTATATGAGTGGTGGTTTTTTTTTTTGGAACTCACGTGTTAAAAATATTCTGGAATGCTGCATGGCAGAACAGTTACATGAATATCAGGCTGGATATTTTATGTYGGGATATGGAATCTATACATAAAGTCTTTGAAAGTTTTAAAATACTTTTTCCAAGTATTTCAAAAAATATATATACTCTTTTGTTTCAGAYACCCTTCCATTTACAACCAGTTCAGCACATCACTTCTGAAGATGATGTCTTTTTTCCCTACCAAACAAACCAGAAAGCTCTAAGCACCTAAATCATAAATTTAATTTTCTCTTCATCTTGAACTACACTTGAAACTTTGTTGTCTGACAATTGCGTCTCCCTCATTACCAATGATTTTGTGGTATCGCTTTACAGCTGACTTTGTTCTGACACATAAGAGCAGAAAAGCCTGAGTCTAAATGCCTAAGTCATAAATTTTAACTGTCCTTCAGTTCAAATGCTTCCTGGAGACTATTCTCCATTTGGTGATTTGTAGATGTCATTTTTTTCCCCCACYGTTATTACGATGCCCTCTAGAACTGCTGACAAAGATTGGCTGAGTGAGTTCACCCCATGTCGGCCTTTCAGACTTTTCCAAGTTGAAATGTTTCTATTGTCATTACCAAGAAAGATTCAACATATGTAGATGCATATTCTACACGCTATTATGCCTCCAGCAGCCAGTTCACTTCCTTTGTCATGCTGTCAGCTTTCTCAAGGCTCCTAGGATGTGCCAGTCTTTGCAGGTAAGACCCCATTCACCGCATGTGATATAGATGCTATAGGAAACAGTTTCTGGGATGTCAGCACACAGCTGTTGACCACTGGATTGTCCATGGAACAGGGTAGAAGGAACCCCCRAACCCCAGAGTGTTCATGGTTTCTGAAGAGCTATTTGTCACATTTTCATAAAATGTGGGTGTTGATGAGTATGCTGAGTAAATTCCTCRTTTCACTCAGCAACATACACTCTATGTTCAGGACATGACTGCAAGAAAGCCTGTGAAACAGGCTTTCAAAATGTTTAATCACAGCAATAACATCTGCTCTCATGTCATCTTCTCAGACGGTTTGTCAAATGCATGTCTAGGATCGTGCTCTAAAATACATGCTAAGATATCTGTGGAGAGCAAGAGGAAAGGAGAAAAGACCAAGGCTTAGACCAAGCCAACTGTATGAACATGACAGAGGGCTACCACGGTGAACTTACTCGGAAGCTGTATCTAAGGAAAAAGGCTGCTGCTCCTCCCTGAGAAGTCTCACAGTGGGAACCTGTGGATCAATGCTTGCTATCAATACACTTTTGGGAAGAATTCAGAGCGTTAGCACAATTTGCAAGCATTTTACGGCTTGGAACTGTGCACTACTCATGATAACTGTTCAATATGATGAATTGTAATTCGTTAGAAGTAAAAAAGGGTTTGCTGATGGGTTGTTAGATACAAAATCTTCCTTTTCTTTTCTTTCCCCTGAAACAGAAGCATGATGTAAAATAAAGGCCAGGTTTGGCAGAACTGACACTCTGAATTTTTTACTCTTTTTACTTATGACTGAGAACTGAAGAACTTGTTTTTTTGTCCTCTCTGAAGCTCATTTAACTTACTGATATACATTTCATGAGGTGGGAAGTGCAGTCTACCGTGTTCTTGATTCTGCTGTGAGATTAAGCTATATCAGGACAACCTAATTATGTTTTCTGAAATGGAAATACAAGACAAAATAAATGCAACAGTCATGAATGACTCTTTAAGGACATGAGCCAGGAATGGGAGGAAAGAGCCAGAGACATGTATAAGAATGATGGGGGTAACAGGGTATTTGACRGTGGGAAGATTAGACAATGAAAGAAAAGACTTGGAGAAAAAAATACAAGCAAGAATACTAGAGGTCAACAGTAGGGAGAACAAAGGATTAAGGGACTTGTGAAATAATCAGAAATGGAGAGCACGTAGACAAACAGGAGTCAGTAACTTGGTAAAGAAATTAATAGAAAGGGGAGAAGTAAAGAGGGGCAAGTAAAGAGAAGTGATGACTGAAGTCAGCTCAGCTATCACAGAATCACAGAATGGCTGAGGTTGGAAGGGACCTCTGCAGATCATCTAGTCCAACCCCCCTGCTCAAGCAGGGAAATATAGTATAATGTAATAATAATATAATAGATATAATAATAATAAATATATATAGTGACTCTTCTTTAYGACATACTTTTTGCAGACTAAGGAAACAGAGGCTGTAAACAGCAGAAATGGTCTCCAAGCTGACCAGCTAGGATGATAGTGTTAATTTTAATATTAAGATCATCTGTGTTATGGTAGCAGGCAAAAGCCTCACTAAGAATCAGTGACTATCCGATACCGTGAATAGTGAAGATAAAGTAACAGAACAGGCATTACTGCCACAGATATCTCCAGGCTGGCCCAGATACAGCAGACACCAAGATAACAACAAATACAACTAATAGACTTGAACAGGACAGCAGCAGTCACAGTTACTTAGTGCTCCAGTGATTCAGAAGGAAACTCTGCTCATTCTAGGCACTTTCACAAAGTGTGTAAATGAGCATTTTGTTTCCTTATCCCTGTTACTTCATGAAGAGAGACAACTTACCAGGCTAGCTCCCCATCTCCTGTTCTTCCTAGACCTACAGGTCATCTATAAGTTAATAGCAGTATTTCTATTTAACCTATTAATTTCCAACATACAGCTGAAAACAACAAGGGTTTCTGATAAATTTGTAACAACCCAGCTGATGTCCCAAGCAGGTCCTGCCCTACCAYGGAAATGCATGATGTATTAGGCATTTTCAGCCCCATATAAAGCGTCCTGGGTCTGCATATACCTGAAGKAGGAAAATATTTATTTGCACAAGCCCCATTCATGTAGAAATAGTRTAAAATGTTGACAAGTTTTGTAGCATTTTGCTTTTAATTTGAGGAAAAGTCAATTTTTCATTTCAACCCCAACAAAGGAAATTATAGAGGAAAAAAATATCCCATCTGGACACCACAAACAAAAAATCCTCTATCCACCCACATGTTAATAGTCCTTAAAAGCAATAAACTAAAATCAGGGCAGTATTTTGCAAGATGGATCTACTGCTTCCTTTGTCACCTAATGTATCATTTATATCAACTAATTCTTACCACCTCTTATCATATTGCCTCGGAGCAGCTTGCCTAGATTTACAACCAGGCACATTAGCCTTAGACCTCATTTTACCTCAGAGAACCTTCTTCATTTCCTCTAAATAGCACAGAAACCTTTTAAGGAAACTTGGACTCATAATGTCAGTTTCTATTGCAARGCTAGCTGCACGAAAGCTGTTTTTGCTAGGGAGAATTAAACATCTATTTCACTTTTGCAATGTTTTGGTATCATGCAGCTCATCCAGATCAATGGCTTTTCTTTAGAAAAGTGCATTAAGGCATATTCTCAGCTGATGTAAAGTGATAATTTGAATGTCAAGCTTTACCAGCTGAAGAGTTGATCAAGTAGCCTTAATTTCTATGAACTAAAAATAGCTTTCAATCCTAACTATCTAAACATTTATGGAGTGTTTATCACCATGACTTTGGAACAACTAACTGCCTGGTTATTCAGACACATGAGTTTTCATTTTCCTGATACGTGAAACATTGTTTTCAGGTGGGTGGTGTCATATCCTTACACTAAACTTATATAAGCCTAATGTCCTTATTTGTCAATTAAAGCAATCTGGTAGATTTTCAGGATGTGTTGTCATATAGACAGACATACCCCAGTTAGGGATGAAGCCAAGTGACAGATCGTCCTATGATAAGTCAAATGGCATATATCTCATGCAGACTAATGTGACACACTTGCAAAGTGCCAAATCAGGACCTTGCCCTGAGAGTGATTCAGAAGTTTAACTTTTCCTGATGGGATGTTACATAAATAAAGCTGGTGTAAAAAGATCTGGATAGTCCTTTGAAAGAAAATGTGGATTTAGGCAGGTTTGCATTAAAAAAAAAAATGAATTACAACCTTTCATTCACACCCTGACTTTAGGACATGAGATCAGGTGTGTAAGTTAGTATCATATATGTCCTGGGCACCTTGAAGAGACAAGGGAAAGAGATAGGCACCTCTGGGATTGACTCAATTCACTGCTCTTCACAGCTCAGGGTAAGAAAGATCTCAGCTAGGGCCACAGGAACAATTTTTTTTGCTGCTTGGAGCGTCTCATTGTGCTTTTGATGCAGGAGGATGAAAAACAGATGGTGGTAAAAGGTCATGTCCCCCGGGCTGAGCAGAGACCTGGCAGTGAGCTCATGGCGGTTTGGAGTATTACTGCAGGAATCTGGCATTCCACCACATCTTTAAAAAGGCTGTCTTGGACTGGACAACCCTCTTGTATCCCTGTTCCTGTGCCACCTCATCCTTTCTTAGGTGTCTCCGTTAAATGTCTACTACAATGAACGGAAACTCATTATCCAATCTGCAGAAAGCATGAGATGGGCTCTTCATTAAACCAGGTACGAAGCTAGGTTTCTAAAGGCAGAAATTCAGTGCTGTCCAAAGAACGTCATGTCTAGGTTTTCAGGCACAGCAATTCTTAATACCATCTTTATGAAATTGCACCTACATTATGTAAGATTTTTTAATTGCCTTTGTTAGCTTAAGAGGAGGAGGATATGACCTGAGGCATTCTTTCAAGACCACAGGGGCCAAACGAAGCATCACAGAAACATGTATGCAGTGGTATTTATTCCTATATATTCACTGTCCTCTAATTTTAAACCCAGATATACAGTAAGTTGACACCTTTCAAAAGATTTGGGTAACTGGGGCCTGCCCTACATTTTTTCTGTGTGTTTTGGAAGCAGGCACCAAATTACCATCCCCTGTACTGAAGAAATAATCATCTGATTCATCCAGTGAAACAGTTTCCTGTTTAGAAGAAAGCTCTAAAGTCAAGTAATGATGTCTCTCATCAAAGCAAATTCAAATGGAAGTCAGGGGAAGTTCTGCCAGATGAAGGACTGAATAAAAAAAAAAATTAGGTTCCAACACTTACTGCTCATAACTTCTGATTTAAGCACTGTTTTTACCAAATGATGGTAAAAACATGACGGTAAAAATGATGGATTCTTTGATTCAATACTGCACACCATCTTATTCCAGTTATTTGAAGAAGTGATCTGTGTAATGTTAGCATGATGAACCTAAATTGCAAAAAAACACTGGCAGTCTGCCAAGAATTTGAAGTGGGAGGCACTTATTTTCAGAAGTGCTTGAGAGCAACCAGCTTTATTTAAAGTGTCTCTGAAGGGTCATGCATGCCCTGGCTTAGAGACAGGGAAGGATGAAGTGGACTAAAAGTAAAAAGGTTCAGTCTTATCAGACTACATGAGAAAAATGCCCAAGGGTCCCTTGGTGACTTAGGACATGTCTGAGAAATGTCTCCTTACATTTTAGACACAGCCTGTTTTAATCAGATGTCTGGGCTTCTCAAAGAGGTTCAGTGGAGAAGAAATACGATGCAGCTACAAAGAAATGTCCCTGATATAATTGTTAAATACAGAAGAGAACTACCTGGGGCATTTACGAGTTTCTAGTGTTTATCTAAATTGATATGCTCTAGTTCCTAACAGTTCCTATTATCCGGCTACATAGAATCTAGTTTCTAACTAGCTCCTAGTTATCACCATATCACATTTGGAAAAGTCATCAAATATTGCCTGCTGTGTAACTTCATTTTTAGATGATATACCTCAGTCTGGCTGGCAGAGGACTGAGCGTCTAGAGGTCCCATTGGAAGTCCTATGACTCAGCAGGGAACAAGGAATCTCAGCACCTTCCGTTTCATCAGTTCAGAAGAAATTTTCTCATTAGAAACATTATTCTGTATATTCCTTCTTCAAAATACCTTGTACTGTCCCCTGGAGCATCTAGTCTTGRCTAGTGTTGGAGAAAGATTACCAGAGTGAGTTGGCCATGGGTCTGATCCAGTCTAGCAGTTTCTGTGATCCTCGCAAAGAAATGTGGATATATTTGAAAATCTGACATTTAAACTCATCTTATATCAGACTGTACTTTTTTTTTTTTTAACTGGAGATGAATTTTACAAAAGAACCTCACCAACGGTCATCAAGAAGTTTCCAGAATGTGACATACAGCTTAACAGTCTTGTTTAAAAAAAATTGTTCAGCAGAGTTCAGCATTCACAGGATCTGATTTTTACAGAAAAGTGAAAAAAAATAAAATGCTGTATTAGAACCTTAAGTTCCTCTTTTGAGTACTTAAGAATGCTGAAAAAGATGCTCTTCTGAAAGCCTTGCAAAGCACCAGCTGTTTAAATAAGAACCTATTATATAATACATGCAAGCATAATTTTCTGATGATTCTTCTTTAGCTCCAGAAAGGGAACATCTTATATTTTTTTATATTATATATATATACACACACACACATATATATGCATATATATACAAAAATCAGTTTTCCTCAGAATTTTTTCTTATAGGTTGTTTGGAGGAGAGCTCCTTTGTCATCACAATTAAGTACTAAAAAGTGGAACACTGGATGATAATGCCATAATTGAAACATTTATATATATATATATATATATATAAAAATTATTTCTCTCTGAGGGTAAACAGAATATAATCTATATATGCAGATTTTTATGGAGATCATATTTAGCTACACATGTATAGGCTCCATGTCAGCGATCAATTCAGGAAGAACATTCTGATAATAGGTATGTAGTAAAGGACCTCCTCAGAATTAAAGATGTGTGTAAAGCCTGAATCTTATTATTCATTTCCTAAGTGACACTAGAGAAGATTGTCCTGCTGTTCCATGAGATAGAATATTTTAAAATTGAGATCTCTTCTCCATCTCCTTTGTATTATTAAAAGTTTATGTTAATCTAGACAGTGTACTTTCTTAATAAAAATTCAATTATATACAGTAATTGCTTGACTTCCTTTTTAAAATGCAGGAGAAAAGCAGTTGATGTAAACTATATACACTCTTCAGATATTCAAAATTGCACATTCCTGCAAGGGTTCATGGCCAGACAGGGAAATGTCTTAGTTCATAGCAAGTAAAACTAATTAGTTTTTTTTTTTTTGTGGGGGGGGGGGCAGTTGTTTTTTTTGTTTTTTTTGCTGCTGCATTTTGTAATGATTTGTACTGACTTAGCAGTTAGAAGACTCAGTCAGAACTTGGATTTGTTTTCCCAGACATTAAAAAAAAAAACAACAGAATGAGACAATGAGACATAGCTTGTATTCATAAATGCTCGTGGTACAAGAACAAGCATTGTTTTTATGTTTTTACTGTATCAAATACAATTTATTTTTTATTTAAGTGGATATTTTTGTTCATCATTTTATTGAAGCAAAATTAAAATCTGAAAAACTTTCTGGAACTTTCTTTTCAACAAAAAATTGTCCTGCTTGTTTCCATTTAATGGGATTTTAGACAGACATAGATTTCTTATTTTATTTAACCCAAAATTTACTCAAAATATTCTATTACAAAAATTATGAACATTTTAACAAGAACATATTATTAGCATTTTCTGTTTTCCAAGGTTGAAATAAATTCCACTTTATTAAAAAAGTGTGTCAACAACTAGTTAGATAATATTTTGATAGCATTTTTATTTTCTTCAAAATACCTTTAAATTACAACCCCCCAAATATTTTATGAAACGGAAAAACACATTTTATCATAACATTTTAGAAAAAAATAAACTCTTTTTGTCCCCAGTAATATGAAAAGGTGCCATCAAGCTCAAATAGACAGGATTGTTATGAGCTGAAATAATGAATTGGAAGAGAAAGTGACCTGAATATAAGAGGGCCAACTGGGATGCAAAAGTCTGAGATTCACATCTGCCTCCTTTATATAACTGGATGACCTTGCTTAAGACACTTCTCCCACCTTCTCCATCTGCAAAGAGAGGATAATGATGCTGACCTTCATTTTAAAGTGCTCGGTGATTTACAGATGAAAAGTGCTGTACAAAGTCTAAAGTTTGGGCTCTTCTTTTAGGGTCAAATTCCAAAGATATTAGAAACACATGACCCCACTGAAGTCATTCATGTTAATTTGTGGAGCTCTTTGTAGAATATACAGAAGKGACAGGATGTCAAAATCTGCCCCACACCAACACAAACCAATAAATTATATAAGCATCAAATTGATTTCCTATGATTGGTGAAAATAACATTTTCAGAGCAATATATACAATGTTCCTTTACAGCATTAAAAGAAGAGCCCATTGAAATTCTTCTCCAGCTACCACTGAGAGTTTTATCCAGGTTTATCTGTTACATCTTCATGAAAAGATTTAAATAAAATGACTGACTAGACTAACGAATTTCTCTGAATACATTGACATTTCATAAATGTGACCTATGCTAAAATCAAGACAGTGGCCAGAGAACTGAGATGACATTAAAAATTGTAGTCTCTGTTCTATAAATAGGGAGACAGAAGACATGTTTAAAAACTGCTTTTAATTAGCACCAGTTAAATATCAACTTTCTGAAAGCTTTCTGACATTAAACAAAAAATTATGTTTGATCTCCTTATAGGGCAAAAGAAAAATAAAATCTTTTGCCACTGTGATGCAGTAAGGGAGATGAAGTGTAGGGAAGACCGAACAGATCTGCAGAAGGTCTTTGAACAACCAATTATAAGAAATGCAGTAAACTCCCAGTAGTTCTGGAAGGAGGAGGTATATTTAAAATAGCAGATGAGTAACTAGCTATACCTCTCTTGGAAGACTATTCCAGTGGTTTTCAAAACCATGGCCAACAAATAAGAAAACAGAGGGATGATACTGAGCAAACCCCGGGAGATAAATTAATATAAGTTATGAACAATGGGAAAAAAGCTGTTCTTTTCAGGAAAAAAAAATGGGACAACTTTTGAAAGTGTGCAAAGAATTTGTGAGCCTGAGATCTTAATAGTACTGTCACCAGGAGCTAATCTGTTAGTGCCATCTGCAGAGCCAATCTCACAGATCCATGTTCGTGAGGAAGTTTTATGTATAGGGTGTCACTGGGGCACTCTGCAGGTCTGATCTTGTTCCCTCTAATGCCAGAGAGAATGTCACCACTGGCTTTAGCAGATGCAGTAACATTCTGCCACATTACTGACCCATTAGTCTGGCCCGGCACAAGATAGTTAACCTGCCATATTATTACCTTTCCTGTGCCTGAGACCACTGAGGAAAACTAAAATGCACTTTTCGCGTTTATCTATTCATTTATTTATTTGAATTTGCCAAAGGACTAGCTGAAGTTGGAAAGAACAGATTTTTCTCAATTTTTCTTCAGTCTTAACTTTCCTTTTGAAAAAGACAATATTCTATGAATCACACTTGCAAATAACATCTTCCAAAAATATCCACATCCCAGCAGTGAAGCCTGCTTGAATTTTCAGAGAGCCTGAAACAACAGGCTCCAAAATATATACCGTTCCTTAATTCACTAGGTGTTTGTCAGTGGTAGTGACAATAACATTATCATTGTTACAGCTCATGAGAGCATGTGAGAAAGGACTAAAAAGATCTACATCRGCATTTTTAGTATTTTAGGCACAATTGTTTGAGGGAAACAAAAAATAGCTTCCTAGCAGATGATGTAGAAATAAAATTAGATAATAACTCCCCTTAAGACAGAAGGATTGAAGAGGGAGAAACAGCATAATCACATTTGTTTTCCTCAAAGAGGCATATTCAAGTCTTTGGGAAAGTGATTCCAATCAATGTTAAATGCTTACAATATATTTCCCCAGATGCTTGTAGTGTATTGAAATACACAGCATAGAAATATAATCGTGTTTGGAGGGGAACTATTTGGGTGCGGTTACACTRTGCAAGGGAATTTTCTTCTCTGAAGTGGAGGTGAAGAATTCATTTTCCRAAAGCTACAACTTCCGACTGAGACAAGGTTGAGAAATATGCCGTATAACCTCCGAAGCAGACATTGGGTTAGAACGTTGAGTGTGATGCTGCTGAAAAGTACCATGTCAATTTAAGTAGCAGAGCAAAGCCTTCCTTCTTCTTGAGTTGTTCCCTTTAGCCAAGAACACGCACTTCAACACAGAACAGAGGCAGAAGCAGTTGCCAGCTCAGTCAGGGGGCTACTGAGCTTCGCGATGGCATCTCATGACGTGAAAACCCCCCACATATCCCACTGAACTGAGCAGTACTAATGGCAGGGAGATGAAGGGCTGCAGTGCCCTTACCTCCAGTGGTAAACCTGCCTGCACAACTTTGCATAGACAAACCCAACCCATAATAGTGTTTCTTCCCAAAAGTGAGCAGCTATTTGCACACAAAGGAAAAACAGCAGGAAAGATATGTATACCAGCACCATCTAGTGATGTCTGCCAAATAATTGCTTCCTTGATATCAGGACCCAAAAGAAAGCTCTCTAACTATATGCACACCTGCACCAGTATGTACATGAACACCCGTATATGTTCTTCAGCTGTCTTTGAATTTTGTGTCATAATCTCATTTTTATACACTATAGATTTGCATGTTTTCAGTGATGACCTTTCCTCAAAATATAGACCAAAAACATCTAAATTTTCTCAAACCTATGTGATTGACAAGAGCACAGCTTGAAGTGATATAGCATTGTACTATCTCAATAATTTAAAAGTGTTGGCTGTGCATCTCAGAGGACTTGGCCTGGAAGCAAGCTGTTGAAACATTTATTCAGGAGTTATTAATTAGTAAAAGCTTGATGATGACTTTGAAAGATGTTTCAGGTTTATGAGGACCTTGAACATTCACACCGATCAATAACGAAATTTTGGACTTTTATTTTAATTCACCTGACTTCTCTGTTAACAAAGCAGCTTGTTATTATCCAGAGAGAAACCTTCATTTCTTTTTATCCAACAGTGGCATTACATGAAAAGAATAGTTGGCCTCCATTTAATGCTGGGGCCAGAAACGTATGAAGTATTTAAAAACATTGTCTCATAATAAACAAAAGCACTGTAATCCACGTTTCAGAAGGCTCAACAGGCATGATGCTAACAGGAGAGGTACCATATGTAGATCAGAGCTGATATATCAAAGCAAATATTGCAAGCATAAATTTTCCGAGGATATAGATGAGCCAACCTTAGACACAAACATTTAAATATAAGAAGTTTTCTTCAGGTATAAAAGAGTGTAGCAGGTGGGAGAGCACTGCCAGAAAAGAGGAAATGCAGAGCAATGATAGTGTGATGAAGAAACAGCCAGCCCAAATGCAAGACTTAACAAGACTACAGCAAAGCAGGGAGGAAAATAGTATTTTTTTTTTAAAGAATGCAACAATGCCCCAAGCTGCCATATAGCCTAGAAACAGGAAAGGAAACAGCCTTAAAATGATATCCTACCCTTATCCTACCATAATTGCAGCTGTTTCTTAGAAACGATGATTATCTGCTAACTCCAAAGCTTGGCTCACTTCCAGATGATACTTCATCATGGATGGAGTCTAGAAACAACTCCACCCCGATTAGGGGATTCACATCAGTATTAAACCAGCCAAGGAGCACAGAAATGAGTTTGTATTCCTTAGCTCAGTCCTTTCACACTTTTTTTGCCCCAGAATAAGTAAAGAGGTAGTCTTAAATGGCCTTCACCATTGCCACACCTAAAAATAAGGTGTCTCAAAGTAAAAGTGGAATTCACAAGTCTGAGCAGAGCACCTAGGAAAGTTTCTCCATTCCTGTGCTCTCTTACACTCCAATCAGGCAAGATAAAAGGTATCACCAAGCCAAAAATGGCGTGAGAAATGAACATGGTGCCAAATCCTAGCTAACTTTAGACTGCGCTCCGTGCAAGACTACATTGGTCACATAGCTGTTGGTTGGCTTGGAACAAGAGTAAAGCGAGTTCACACGTACCACAACATAGGTCATGATACTGGGCACAGATGATCACCGTTTCTCCTAATTCATGGCTAGTGAAGGAGGAGGTGGAGACAACAGTAATGTTTTCCTTTTGGAGATGTCTCTAACTTACTAACCTACACTCTTGGCATTCACTCATCATTGCTAATTTCTCTGAAGTTCTTTCTAGAAAATGTGCTCTTCTACGAAAAATTTGGCTTAGATTTTCTGCTGTTATTGAAAATGGGTATGCACGGCATGGTCTTCTTTTGCAGATGATTACAACTACAGCTGCTACATATACCTTAAAACTAACATTTTTCAACTGTGGTCCTTAAAAGCCTGAGAACTGAGCCATAGCCTAAACTCATAACTTCCACTGAAATCATGAAAAGAAAGAAGGCTTTATGATGTATTTTCTTGCCTTCTCTTTGTGCCCACATCTCCATTGTCTCAGACTGCCTAGAGTTCACATGATATATGGAATGCTTGGCTGAAACCCACTGGCTGGTTGTTTGATACCTAGCATGTAAAGTCTTAACAGCTCTGTCTTACATCACAAGCATCTTTCCAGGCGCTACAAGATGCCTGCTACATGACTGATGCTTAGGAAAAATCAGAAAGCAGAAGCAGCTATCTCCCCCTATACAGAAATATCCATTAATCATTTATTCTTTTTATGTCATGCTCAAAGTTCTACTTAATGTTTGAGCACCTGGATTCAGTTGCATAACATATGTAGCATACATGAAATGTCAAATTTGACTTATTACTATTTATTTCTCCAAAGGTTCCTAGGAAGTAAGATGAGAATAGTGACCCCAGATAGTAGTATCCTGGTTGGCTCTTTTCTTAAAAATGGGTACAAGGAGGCAAAAGAACATAAGATAAATATTAGGATATTGTTGCACATTGCATTCTGAAACTACTGTTAAAGCTTAAATTACTGCTGTGCTGTCCACTACCACTCTTTTTGCTAAAGGTGGTTTACAATTACCACCTTCACTTTGCCATTGATTGGTCTCCGGCAATCCACATGGTCAGTTAACAAGATGAAAATCTGTTTGCCACATAAGTAAGTATTGAAAACATCCCGAATTAAATGCCAAAGATATCCTGCTGGGGTCCCTAGCTCTCTGTACAATCAATAGTGAGAGATACATCCCTCTGGAGGATGATTCAGAGCATGTAAATTAAATAGATATGATAGGAACATAAATGTAGATGGAGAAGATGAATGTGTCTCTCTATTAACATCTGCTCCTGGAAAATATTGAATCCGTCTAAAGGATAATCTTTACTCCCCAAATAAAATGGCTGTAAGGTAATAACTTGGGATGGATCTTTGAAGGATAAAGGCAGAGCTATAGAAAGTTGAAGGTTTTATCTTCTCTTTACCTGTAGCTTCATATAAACAGTCATGTGCCCATGTCTCCCTTGGCTGGCCTGAGGAATCCCAGAAAGCAAGGCTGTGTCTCATCACTCACCCTGCCCAGGCGTGTATGGACTGTGGAGCACAGACCCTGTTCTTCCAACAAGGAAGCAAGTAGAGGAGGCAAATAGTGGGGATACTTCTGACTGTCTTCTCCCATGTAAGGAGCGTCATCTCTCTCTTTTTTTTTTTTTGTTATTATTTGGATAGGAAGCAGAGAATTTCACCCTGGTAGCTGTGTTAACACCTTATTTCTCCCCCAACATATGCATAAAATGGGAGGCAACACGTTTTGTACAGGCAGAACAACTTGCCTAATTGTATTTGTTATGCATCTAGCCACTTTTGGAGATAGGATAATGGACTAGACAGATCTGTGGTCTGATCCCGTAGACCTGTTCTCAGCATCATGTAATCCCTTGCCTCTCTCAGAGAGTCCTTTATGCTTTAGTCCTACATGAGGGAGAAAGGGTCGTCAAAGAATAGCATTTCTAGCTATAGGCCCATGCACAAGTTATTACAACAGCAACGAGGAGAGTAGGATTTTTTACTTTTTTTTTTCATTCTTTCTGTGAAAGTAACTTGAAACCAGATGGGATCATAAAGATAAAAGTAGTCCCATTAAGTGCCAGCAGAGATACTATTATTATGCTAATAGACAGATGTTTTCTTAAAGAAGAGATAAAAGATATAAAAGGTGTCAGGAGAATAAATAGACCTTTTTTTTTCCTGTGTGGAATCTAGCACAGAAATGACCAATGGGATAAACCAATTCAGTGAAGAAGTTTGTAAAGTCATTTTAGAAGTCTTGACAACATTGACTCAGGGATTATAGGAAAAGTTACTATTAAAAGTTTCTTTAATAGCCCTATATATTGGTGTCCCTGAGTGAAGAAGAGATGTTAGCTAGATAATGCCTTTCCACAATATAACTACATTCAAAAATTACATCCAGTGAAGTAGTTTCCAAAAGAATAAAGTGCCATAATGCTTCATGTACGTTCAATTGGTAGAAAACAAATCTGGTCACTAGTATCTTAAACCAGCTACTTAAGTTACAAATAACAGTCCAATAGGTTTTTTTTATAAACAGAAGCTCCTTAAAACTAGATATATATTTATTCATTTTAATTTAGATATATGTCAAAAAGCCATTATCACGTCCATAACTCAAGCCTTGAAATGCTGCCTGATCTTTTGGTTTGCTTGCTTTTAATTAAGTCCATTCAGGTCTGAACTTGAGAAAAGCAAAGCATTATTACCACACAAAGCAGTTCCCTATATATCAGGTGATAACTGTACCACTATGAAGACCCTCACAGGAATCGTGGGTTATAAGCCATAGCATTATTACATTGTATGAAAAAGAAAAGTGTTGTGTTTTTTTCCTCGAGAAAGCAAGAAGTACCTTGTAACTAAGCATGTTGTGTCAGGCAACAGCATGGCTTTGATTCTGACTCTGCAGATGCAGAACGCAGACGTTTGCCTTGTTCTAGGAAATAGCTCCACTGAAACGACCCACAGGAGCAAAGAGATCCACATGCCATGCCATTTGCAAGATCATTGCTTGCAGTAAGCAGTGATGGTCTGTTGACACATACCCAAATCCTATTAGTGGTTCAGCAAATGTAAAAACTGTGCAGGAATCTGCAGTTGTGGGTTTTACAAACTGATGGACAGGATTTCTAAGGCAAGCGCTCAAGGCAGTGTACATGGGGTTGTTGGCCCCTGGATGGTCATAGAGCCTTATTGCAGTATTGCTTGAAAAGCACACTGTGCAATTTGTGTGGTGATCTTCAGCCATTGTCTTTACAACACCTGTAAACTATTAACAATGAAACAGATTTCAATTTTTCAACACAAGGCATATACTCATGTTGCCTCATGGAATGTAACTCCTGGGGGCTTTTTATTTGAAAGTATTCAAAAATATAAGACTGGAGCTCAGCAAATCTTGCTGGACAAACTTTGGGTATAACTAGTATAGCCAAAGCCACTTAATCAATGGACTAAACTTGCCTCATTTAGGAAACTACTTTGCATTTTGCAATTGTCAGTGGAGGCAAGTTCTTGTTTCTGTTGAATTTGCTACCTGTGCTGCCCTAATACAAGGAATGGAGTCTCATGCAGCTTTGTGTCACTCGCAGCAAACCTGACACAGGGTATTACAGGAGAAATACTCCCTTCGTACAAAGCTCTTGGGTATCCAGACTTGATCCCTATGCCAGCTACCTTATAAGAGAAAAGAAGGGTCAAGTGGGGGGCACTGTGGAAGCAAAAAAGGGCATATTGGAGGGTTTTTTTAACTGCAGTTGAACCATTGTTAGAGTTGTGGAGCTAATGCAGATGTACTCTGAGAGGTCATGTGTGATTTCTGTAGCTGTGGACAAGTCTTACTGCAATCTTCTCGGGAGAAGTAACTCAAGAGTATTATGGAGAAGAATCCAGAAACTTCTATCTATCTATTTCTTCTATGTATCTATCTATTTCTTCTATCCTCCTTTATCTTGAAAAAAGGCGGAAAGCACACTTTCTAAAAAGCATTGATTTTCTGCTGTGATCCCTCAAGGCAAATTTCAGTCTTTGTTTTCCTCGCATTGCTGTTTTCTCTGGTCAATTTTACCCGTTTCCCTTTCTTTGTCTATTGCCTTCAGCTGAGTTAAAACCTACAGAGTTCTGCAGAATTGCRTTGTATCCCACAGTTATGATATGCAACTTATATGTAGGATTGGATAACTTAGTAGGAAATTTGGGGTTATAATAATAAGAGTATAGAAAATGGCACTGTAGTTCAGCCTGTATTCCCAGCCAAGCTGCTATTTTGCCTTTGGAGAATAGCTAAAAGACAATATCTTGGGAACAAATTTCATTTGTGTTCCAACATATTTATAACTATTAATTTAATTATTATAATTCTAAATATTCTTTTGGATCATAGATAACCTCTCAAGAGTCTTTACTGGGTCTAAAAACCACTTTGTAATAATGAGTTCCACCATTAAGCAAGCTGTTAGAAGAAATATTTCTCCCATATTGGAGTTTTGCCACCACCCAATTGTTTTGTGCCCTCTGGTTTTGTAATGTGCAGATAAGCAGAACAGAGGCTTCTATCTTATTGTGTAGACATAGTTTCAATAATATTTTATTTATTTTGTCATATTCTTTCTTACTTGTCTTTCATGAAACCCATTTTCCACTGACCTACATAGGATACATTTTTTTCCCCCCCAAATCCCATAATTTTTCTCATTGCATATCATACTTCAACCAGATTTCAAAATAAGAAAACCTTCTGTGAAATGGAACTAGCCTTCTTTTATAGACCCAAGACCCCTTTCCCAAAAAGATTTTTTCCCTTTGAATCTACAGTTTGACTTTCACTGTTAGTATACTGGAAAAGCTTCTCTTTCCAAGTCTTCTCCTCCAGAGGAACCCTGTCACCATCCCTGGCTTCTTTTATCCTTCTTGTTTCAATGAGTGAAATTCATGAAAAAAGCTACTTACATAAGTATGAAGGAACTAGCTGAAGACACATAGCTGAAATCCAGAAGAGCAGTCACTGCAGAACAGTTATCCCTATTTTCCTATGTAGAAGAGTTCACAGCAACACCATAACCAGGAGCTTTTGTTTCTGCTACACCTTTCCAGTTCATTATCATTCTGTACTATACTGGCCATTGCTGATGGTCCAGTGGGCTTTCTGCCTTTATCCTGATGAACCTACTGCTATTTCTGAAAGTATTTCCTATCATTTCTACTTAGATTCATAATAAAAAAAAAGAAATTTCAAGAACATTTTAAATTTTTATTGGAATGTCTCTAATTATTCAAGACATAATTCATATTAAGGTTCCATGTGTAAAGACTTAAATTAAGATTAACAGGCAGTGTAATAAATAGTAAATCAGTAGAAATTGTTACAGAATTCAGATTACTTATTATTTGGGTAGCCATGGTGTACAAACTGCATTTTCATGATCAAAGTATACCAGGTACTGTACAAACACAAAATATAGCATGCTCCTTGTCCCAAAGGGCCTGTGAGAGTCAGTCTGCAAGACATAGATGCTGGGTCCTCAGAGCTGGCTTGAGTCAGCAGTATTACCTAAATTATGGGTTTGTGGGCAGACAGAATAGTGGTAGTGTTAATAGACTGCTAATATCCACAGCTCAGAATAATCTAATATATCTTCTAATGAACACATAGTAACTATTTATAATGCATATCAGTAATTCTGCTTATAATGGCTATCAATTATTTATGAAGCCTTTGCAATTCTCATATAAATGAAATCTTTATTAAAAAGTTACCTGTTTTTTTCTATTGCAAAAACACCAAGTCACCTTGCATTGAGATCAGTCCCCTAGTGTATGGTTAAACAGCATGAGGGGATAGCTTCTGCACCAGAAGCTTGTCACATATGTAGGTGGCAAAAGACACATTTTTTTAATCTCTGTTTCCCAGATGGAGGACTGAGGTACAGAGAAACGCAGACTGCCTCTTCCGTGTTCCTGTTCGGATATTCCAGTACATAAAACCCAGCCTGGGGGAGTTAGACTACCAGCTCTTTCCAAAGAGCCATTTAAATCTTCTGCGCATTTACCAGGAGCAATCAGAAGTAGCTGATAGGAAACGGTGAGGGATGTGTTTGAAATCTTGACCTGTTCAGCACAGGCCTCGCTCAGAGCTGCACATTCAGTGTCTCTAACCTGACCTCTCCACGAAGGCACTGGCTGCCCCCTCTTTTAAGCAACTAGAGAAGGAAGAGGATGCGATGGTGGTATCTGGCTCCCTGAGCCAGTGTGTAGGTCTTTCTTAGAAAGGAATAATGGGTGTGATTTCTATTCCTAATATTTTCATCCAATCCATTTTATCTAATCTCAGGGAAACATAAAGGGCATAAGTAAGTCAGCATAGAGCAAAATCCAGGATTTCCCTCATTTTCTGCTCCACCTCGTTTCATCTTGGCCTATGACTTTTGCATTCCTCGCTCAGCAGTCGCCCACCAGACGGCACGCTTCCCCAGGGAGCACCAAGAGCACCCTTTCACCTTGCTTTGCCATCGCAGCCCACGGGTCCAGTGAGTAGGGCATTCCCATGAGGAAACACTGCTTTAATCCTGCTCCATCTCACTGAGCACCTGCATCCATGTCTCTCACTTCTTCAGCAGGAACCATAACCCAGAAGTGCTATGAGTAATAATTTGGGCAGCAGACTACCAGATTTACTAACAAATGGCTGCTGAACTCAGAACAGGGGGAACCTGCTGCTTTTGGACCCGACCATATTGACAGGTCCGCTCTAACAAGTATTTATTATGCAAATCAGGGTCAGCGGTAACACCACTTTCTCTCACTGTGCATTTTTGAATGAAAAATGACCATGACTGATGTGTTTTGTGTTGAACTCCGTCCTTCTTCAGTTGATTAGGCATGGTCTGAGCATACCTAATGAATCGGGTCTCTTCGGGGACCTACTCGTTCTGATTTGTGGCAAAACTTGGCAATTGCAGCGCTTGCACCACAACACTGAGCGTGTCTGGATTCATACCTTTATGCCCTGATTTACCTCCAAATGACGTGGCATGGTGTGCAACCGCTCTTTGGTCTTAGGTGCTGGATCTGCTACACAGAATTGGAAAATAAGTGTTCTACTTCCCTCTGTAATACATCAGCCAAAAGTACATCTAAATTAGAGGAAATTCAGATAGTCAAACCACATCTCCACGTCCATAGCTTTGAGCCTGAACTGTGGAGCCATTCTCATGTACCTTTGTGCACTATCTCACCATACTACCTCACCGATAAAAAGCCACACGCTACCAGGTAGATAAAAAGATATGGAAACATTTGAAAATGTTTATCTATGGCTTAATTTTTGATAAAGAAAACATGATAGGTCAGAAACAGTCATTAGGTTCGTTCTGGTTTCACATAATCTGCCTGTTGTTTTCTAATATAACTGTTTTATGAGTTTGTTACCATGAAGTTTAGAATTCAGGAGAAAATGATATGCATAAATAGTAACAGAAAAAAAAAGTGAGAAAACTCTCCTGTTCGGAATATGTGAGAATTAGATAAACTTTAAATTGCCTGAGCTAGACGTGAGAAAACTGTGTTTACCTTTGTTTACCTTCAGCTATATCTCTGGGGCAGAGCTGCACCTATTATAAATTAGCTCAGCCAATCTGAAATCAGTGAAGCTAGGCAGATTTATTCTAGGTGAGGTTTCTATCTTTTATATCCTTCATTCCCAGCACTAACTCCACGGAGTTGTGTAGAAGTCCCATACAGAACTGACAGTTAATTTGTCTTGGTATTTTTCAGAGTGAAAGGGTAGAGATAGACAAAGGTAACCTTTAGATCACTGGATGCAATATTGTATGTACTCTGTTCTTCTTCCCTGCTCTTAAATTTTCTTTCTCACAAACAATTTTCGTTTGCCAGGCTGTCTGATACAAACTTCTTCAAATGGCCATAGCTCAGCAACAAAAAGACAATATTAGAGCTTTGTGGACAATTAGTTGGGGGGCAGTTGCTGCTGGACCTCCCACTAAAATATAAAATATAAGTGAATGACTTTGCATCAGGCACTCATCGTGCTTCACTCCAAATGAAATATGGAGACATGTTTTAGATGGTTTCATTGTGATTTAGATAACTGAAATTCAATATGCAACTTGAAATGTAGAATCAATGGGTTTCTTAAAGTGTCCGGATGAAGTGGTGCAGCTTTTTCATGAAGAACTATTTTTCAGGTGGAGCTAATGGCTGATCTTGAAAGTTTTTGGTAAATAAAATATTTTATTAAAAAAAAATCACCAAGCTCTCAATATGAGAGATAATTTTATAAGAAGAAAAATTATTTGATGAATTATTATCCATTCCTCAAAAACTGCTCTGGTGGGAGGTATGGAGTGTAGACAGAGCAAAATAAAGAGTCATGTTAGACTCATACTGGCAATGCAACAATGTCCTGCTCACAGAGTCTTCAGGTAAAGCAAACAACTTTCAGTTTTGTAAATATTGCCTTTTATTACAAACGCCTCAACACAAATCATTTCATTATGGGTCAAATGTGACCCAAAAATATTTTACAAATAAGATGGTTAGTTCATTTTAATCTGTTCTATGTATAACTCTGCTTGTGTTCTAGGTGTCTGGTACTGCCAGGACATGGTGGAACTAGTTAAGCCCTATTTCAGAGGTATATAACTTTGTAAGAGCAAAAATAAATCCATTTCTCCTGTTCTTCCATGACACATATCAGAAAGGTTCATATCAGAAAGGCTCGTGTTTTTATACAGCAATTTTCTTATTGCTCAGATGTTTCATAATGTAATTGGAATAGCTGTAATTTATGAGGTGTTTATGATACTCTTCCCCCCGCCTTGTCTACTTGCAAGGTAGTGAACAGTACCTATGCTTATGAGGCCTCAGCATAACCCAGGACTTTCAGTATGTGTTTAGTTACTTTTTATAGAGATTAATGTGTTCTGGTTAATATCAGAGGCTTGAACCTATAGCATTTGAAATATAACTATCAAAAAAAAACTCTGAGAAGTTTCAAATCAGTGTTTGAAAGTAAAATCATGGAGACTTATTTTTTTAAATATGAAAAATGGTCCACTTTAACCAAGGCTGCATTTTTTACACCTTCAGATATACTGGATTCTCCATCATACTAACCTTAAACTAGGACTGGGTGTACTTCTTAAGGTAGGCAAAAGCAAACGGAATAATGCTTATGCTGAAATTATAGAATGACATCTTTTTCTTTGCATTGCACAAGAGATCAGACTTGTTTTATGCTACCAAAATCTCCTAGAACTGTGTAAGTTCTGTGCCTTCCTGGCTTTAACATTCATCCTTTGATGAGCCTTGGTGCTGCTCCTCATCAAAAAAGACGCACTTGTAGCCTTCACTACAGCAGAAAGGATTGAAAGCAACAAAATGTGAGGGAATGCAGTGCGTTGTCATCTTTGGGTTTACTAGCAGCAGAGCAGCATAAAGAAGAGGAGTTGTGAGCTATCGTATTTGTTCCTAATGGTGAAATTTAAAATGGTGAAATTTTTCCTGATGGTGAAATTTAAAACTGATCAGCTCTGTAAAAAATAAACAAAGAAGTAAATGATGTAAAATTGGTTTGTTTTTAAAAAATAGGCAAACTGGAGCTATTGCATCAAATATATGATTCATGTACCTGCATGACTCAGTTGAAAACATTCATATTTCAGTACCAGAAACAAAAAGGATTTACATTACAATCAATGGAACAGTTTAACAAGAAGTAAACTGAACAGTCTGCATATGGGAAGAAATAACAAACTGTGGTAATACTGAACCGAAAGAAAATATCAGGAGACCTTCTCTCCAAAAGACCTTCCAATCTATTGAAAACAGATGCAGGAAAATAGTGCACATTAAGACATCTTTCCAAAGTTAGATTTGTTTTSTCTCACAACTTAGCCATCAATATCATCAGATGACTAATTCCCCATGTGGAAGCTATGTTCATGTTAATTTATAGGATTTTCACTTCATTAGAGCACTAATTTTGACAACACATTTCAACATCCCTATGCAAAAAAAAACTCAGACAATTTAAGGTTTTGCTTAATTCTAAGCATATGCCTAAGTCCTGTTAAAAGCCAGGAAGATTTAGACATGTGCATAAGTCATTGTTACACTGATATAGACTTAATGAACCACAAGACTTCTGTAAAATGGATTAAGACCTCTGTTGATTGAAATGGTTTGTAGGTCAGGGTCTAGACTAGTCATGATTTTTCTCCCCTCACTTTTTATAGACACTGCAGTATTTTTTCATTTTGCCAAATGCATTTTATACACTTCCCTGCTGAATGAGTATTCTAATTCAGAATAACTTACTAGGTGCTCTTCTTACCAGGAAAGTATCTAAGTGCCACAGCACAGGACTGAAAATGTTAAATTCCTGTCAAAAAAAATAAAAGCTCCTTTCTAGCAGTCACCAGAAATTACTGCCTCAGGTACTGACTGGAGTGTTTTTAACCTTAATATTTTTTCCATCCCTCTATTTAAATCAATCTGATTGAAGTTATTAAAAGGTGTCTAGAAATGCTTAACTTTATAAGGTAGGTACTTACCTTATCCTTACCTGTGATGTGACTTTGTGATAGAAGGTGATTTTATAAAGGCTACAAACATTATAAAGTAGACCATATTTTAATAGTAAATTAGAATGATTTGAATGTGTAAGACAAACTTGTGTTCACTGATTATATTTTCTTTCCATTCAGTCATATTCTACACTCCATTCCATGTAAAAAGTAGAAGTCAACAGTAGTTCCACAGAAAAAGTAAAGGTCTGAACAAAAGGTCTTAAAAATTGCTGGACCATATTCCCTACTGAAACAGTTTCGGGTAAGGTTCTCAGTGCTGAATGTGCAATTGAATTCTGCACTGCAGAGGAGAGATTTGCATCCACAGACAGATTGAAAAAGAGTRTTTTGGCATGAGTTTCTAATTAGTTCTCCATGGGCCAAATTTGTTCTCAGTTGCACTGGTCATCAATTTTGCTATTCTCCGTTTATACTGGGGAAACCGAAAGAGGAAATCTGCTCTCCTAATTTTGTCCTCATTTTCATACTTTATTGACAAATAACCTGCAAYATTCTAGATATTATTGAGCTTCCCCTGCCTGTGATTTTCTGAGTTTTATTTGTAGCATTTTTTTTAGGAGTAGATTTGATTTCTTTCAGCACAAGCTTTCTACTCTCAAATTTTAGGAGAAGGAAATCCACACTGTAGCAATGTTTAGCTGGTCCTCTATGATGCTGAGTTCCCATGGCAATTTGAGAACATATTTTCATTTTAGCCTAGCAGCTCTTTATCTCCTTGGGGTTCAGAAAATATAGCAGGCTTCCACTAGACCTCTGCAGCACTGAAAGTTGCAGGGTGATTTAAGAACAGTTTTCATTTCAGGTTTGCAGACTCAAGACTCCCAGGAACTGGAAAATATGGAAGGCTTAGCTGTACGGCTGCAGCTCCAATTCCCAGTGTTATTTTTGTTTCATTTGTTTGTTTTAGAGAAGCTTTTTATTTCTAGTATTCATGTAGTTAGGATTAAAAAAAAAAAAAAAAAAAAAMCCCAAGCTTCCAGTGAAAGCTTGCATACTCATAATTYCCCCAGTGATGGAAGAAGAGATTTTGTTTTAATTCTAGGGTTTGCAGATTTGCAGGACATATAAAAAATAAAATATGATTTTGGAAAAATAGTGTGGTAAGTGGATTATGGGGCCCACAAGCAAGCAAAGGAAAGGAGAGAAATTGTCACAGCTGCCATACTTTACGTGGCTGTGAGGGGAAAGGAAAATGAAAGCCAGACTTAAGCATTTGGGAGAGTAAAAGAATCAAATGAAGTGAATGTAGTGATTCTTAGGAWTTTAAACATTTAGGATTTGATATATTCTTACTCAATAGAGTGAACAGTGTTGTATCGCTGATGGTGGTGAACAAAACATTCAGAGCTTGAGTTCAGTTCAAGTAGAAACCCAAGAATATGGCTGGGCCTGTCCTCAACTAATACACAAAAAGGTCAGCACTGTGGATGTTTGCTGCTTGCACTGGATACTCAAGTCCCATGTGGAGCTTAAGCTATGGTGCGAGACACGTACACCAGCAAATTTCATGGTCACCATACCAGAAGGCCTACCCCTACTTCTTTATTTTTTCTTCCCTTACAGTGCAATGGTTTTCTGGTCACTGTTCATTCATGTCACTCCTCCTTGAGACACTTCAGGTTGACCACGGCTTCCAAGCACAGAGGAATCCAGAGCTAACCAAGAGAGTCATGGAGAGGAACTGTTTACTCATGTATTTTCTGACTTTACTTTTGGCTCCCAATTAAGCAAGACAGCTATACATTCCTTGTCTTTAAATGTGTGAATTAGGTCTGCTTGTTTGCACACAGAATCACAGATCAGAAGGGACCCTGGGAGGCCATCCACTCCAGCATCTGTCTCAAAGCAGTCAGCTTCACAATCAGATCAGGTTGTTCAAGACCYTGTCCCATCAGGTTTTGAACATCTCCAGGGAAGAATATCCCACAAACTCTCTGGGCAACCTCTTAGTATTTGACTACCGTTACTGTGGAGAATTTTTTCCTTGTATCTAATCGGAATTTCCCCTATGGAAGCTTATGTTTCYTGTTTCTGGTTCTTTCATTGAGGAAAGAGTCTGGCTCTGTCTTCTCCAAAACCACTCATTAGGAAGTTGAAGACAGCAATTAAATTAGGGCCTTTTAGCCTTCCACCCTCTGGGCTGAACCGATCCAGCTCCCTTAGCCTCCTCTCATGTCATGTGCCCTTGTCCTCTAACCACCCTGGCTGATGCTTCTCTAGATTCACTCCAGTGTATCAGTGTCATGTTGAAAAGCTTTGCTAAAATCAAGGTAAATGATATCCACTGATCTCCCCTTATACACGCAGCCAGTTATGACATTGGTAAGCTTCCTCTGCACCCTCCCATGCAYCTCCCATGATCTACTGCTCTGCTTAATTTGGAGGCCTGAGTTGGGACACAAAGACTAATATCACATTGATGTTTTCCTCAGTAGACCCTCATGTATAAATTTACACTGCTATAAGACCTCAGACTTCACCACCTTGCTGTTCCCGATCAGTATCTATTCCATCGTATTAACGAATTTCAATTTCCTTTCTTCCAGTTGCATTTAGTTAGCATTTCTTCAAAGTTGCTATTACCTGACCACATTTCAATAAATTGGATTACTCTCCAYGCTTCAGAAATGTGCAACTCATCTGCAAATTTGACTGGAAAATTGTTTATTCCTGTTTCTAGATCACAGACAAGGTGCACACTTAYGAATAAGATAAACCACAGAAAAACCTCTTTATATTCCCCAGTCATATGGCCATGTCCTTTCTTGTCCTCTGAGGTCCAAAAACATCATCTCATCTACAGCCCACTAAGCCATTAAACACCACAGTTAGTGGGTCTATGAATCTTTCCTTCCTTTCGTTTTTTTTTTTTTTTTTTTTTATCTGTTAATACCACACCACAAATACACTTGCATTAGAGCTAAGCTTATTCACTGGACTGAAAAATCAATGTGTTCACATCTATTTGACAAGCTTAATCTGAACAGTTGTTTATACCTACTAAAACCAGTTTTCATATACTGCTTGTCACACCTAAATCTCAGATTTCTCCCAGAAGAAATCAGTATCATTATCTTTTGCTTTCAGAAAGCTAACCTGAGTCACAGATAGTTACTCAGGTATACCAGCAGGCCAGAAGCAGAACAAGAATGGTAGCCCAGCTCCACTAAATACTCAGTCCAATGTTCTTTTTCCAGGCTGTCTTAYGACAACCTTCCTTAAAAGTTGGCCAAAACACATCAAAAGTTTTTTTGACTCTGAGTTTGTAACCTGAACACTATGAAACGTGGACTTCTGTTCCTCTAAACCGATTGCTAAAACTGGGGCTTGAAAGTTATTTTAGGCATCTTTGGGAATATCTCTTCCTACTGTTCCTGAACCACCTAGATGTCATTATGCAATAATCTAGATGTGATAGAAATTGTAAGCTTTATGCTCCATGATTAGTGATATTATAGTAGGATCAACAGTTATAAAACTTCAAGACTAAAGGATGAAGTTCTTCCCATACCTCCCTCTCAGCAGCTTACCTGGCCATATTAATTGCCATTTTGCACATTGCATTCTGTGTCTCAGCTACCTCCTGGTGTACAAACCTGCTCTAGACATCAATTATTTTTGTACATTTTAGGCATGTATCATATCTTCCCTTATTTGAATCCTTTCTAAGATAAATAGTCCAAATCATTTTCAGATTAAATAGGACTGAAAAGATAAGTGAAAAAATTTTCACTCTGATGCACAAAAAGTGAGTTCCTTTCTCATTGCAACCAAATCTATTCATCCTTACTTAATGCAACATATAAAACTCCTGAAGATATGGAGGACTTCATATGAGATTTTTTTTCCCTTTTCCTCATTATTTAGCATATACATAAACAGGAATTTGATAGCTATGAAAATATACTCTACAAATTAGAGAGTTAAAGGCTATTCACTGGCTAGATGGCATGACTTTTTATTTGAATGTTCATTCCCATTCATCTTGCAATCCCGGATCATGTGAATTACTTTTGGAAGAGTTTATTGTGGAGAGTAATAAGACTATAAATCTGCAAGCTGTTTACTAAGGTTCCTGGACAAAAAGAACTCAAACAACTGTCACGCTGTGCTGCTAAAAAGGCAAAACCTCTTTCTTTTGGATTACATATCTGATTATGCCATAGCTGCTTATGAGCTAATCCTATTGGTTATAAATTTACAAAGTTTATTTACATTTTTAATGAGAAATCTTCACAAGAAATTATGTCTCATTCTTACTTAATTTATATGCAATTTACAGTTCTTTCTTCCAACAGAATACCAACAATGCCTCTTTCAAATAAAAATGCCTTTGGCTGGACCGTTAGATTCTGACTCATACTAGGCTGAAACTGGTGTAGTCTTCCCTATGCCAAAATTATAATCTAAAAATAAAATGAACCAATACAATTTCATCCTTCTAGCTTCTGCTATATTTGTAAGAATTTTATTTGCTCCACCAAAGGTGCAACTACTACCACAGGAGAGATGCTTTTGTAAGAGTTGACAGTAATTTGGAGATTAGAGCCCTCAGTTTGGATGTGTCTCACATATTGCCAGGTTTTTCTTCCAGACCATCCAGAGTATTTGGGTGCCCTAACCATTTACTGGATAATCCAACTCTCTTGCACAATGAAGGCATAATTATTTACAGAAAGGAAAACACAGAAAGGAAAACAAGTTTGCTATCAAATTAAGTGAGAGGACACTGATCTATAATGTAGAAAAATGGTACCAGAAAGACAAACAACATAACTTCTGGACTGGAAAGTTATCTAACTGTGACCAAATTAAAGTTTAGTATTTTTGTCAATACCTGCAAGGTTTATGCAGGTATTAATGGCTCAGTATGTATGTATTTTTTCTCTATTAGTTCATGCAATTCATATCATAAGACCCGTCATGGACGGTGTTCCAGTGATCCTCTGACTATMTGACAGTCCGGAGAAGGAGAACAGTCTCAGACTAGTCCTGTACACCTCTAGTCTTTCAGCCCAAGCTATTTCTAGTTGAATTGTTTTTTCACACTACACAAAGATATCCCAGAAGTCATCAGTCATTGGGGACCCAATTCAGCTGAGAAACCAAGCAAGGTTTCAGCTTAAGGCRCTGTCACACACATGAAGGATCTTCTTAATTTCACCTTCAAAAATACTTCAGCTAAAGTTCAAGCTAGGTCAGGAGGGAGGAAAGAATCGTATTTTTTTGTCCTGACCTCATTTGCCCTCCCTGTCTCTGGCCTGACAACACAACCAGGCTTCCAGTAAGGTGTCAGTTCCATTTCACTGGAGAGATCAAGGACTGAAAACAGAGCAGACTAACTTCTCACCTTTAGTTGTCCCTTCCCAATCTGTGTTGTGACACARTGACTAGAAAGATGAAGGACTTTCTACTGCCTTTGTTTGTATCTCTCCATGGATAAAGAAATAATCTTTTCTTCATGTAGTACTGTACTGAATTAACTTCAGACCACTGTAGGACGAACTTTTGGATACCACCTTCCTAACAACACTTCCGTTCTCAAAAACCTTGTGTACCTACAGTATTTTGAAAAAATAAAATATTTGATATTAAGGTTCTCCCAGAACAGGTAGGGGAACAGGTTAGCCCCCTGCTGACTGGAGGGGGCTAAGCAGCTACATGTCCTTCTTGGGACATAGCATAACAGTCAGTGATAAAATGGGGTAGGGGTGAGAGAAATGGGAGAACCTTCCAGCTATGTTAGTCTTCAAACAAAATGTCCATGCCTGTGAATCCTTCAGATCTGCAAGATCAGTCATCTACTATTCTAGCCGTTACACAGGTAAAACAGAACATTATGACTGAAACTTGGTTTTAGAATCTTTTGATTTATGTTGTGAAGGCATAATATTAAATGTGTAGCTGAAAAAAGTTAGAATTAAGTTTCAGTTAAACTGAATTACTAAAAGCTAAATAAAACAAATTTGAGCTTATTAGATAGTCTTTATTTCCACTGCAGGTGACATTCCCATGCCTGTTCAGATCCAAGGTGGCTGTGTTCAGGGAAGCTATTACCATGATCCCATATAAGCACTTTTTCATTTTCGAAAGGACATAAGCATTTGAGTCAATATACTTTGACTTGATTGTGACTGGATGCTCACAGACATCCAGTAAGCATATTTAACAAGGCAAAGCCTGATGTTTCACTTCCTACATTTTCCACAATATACGATGCAGTTAGCTTACCTGGAGGAATAAAGAAGTAGAAGGCATTCCCTGACCGCAGGTTAATTAGTAGCAATGACAATGCATGCAAATTAAAATAGTAATATCTAAGCAGTCAGTAGACAGAGCTTTCAATCCTTCAATGTACTGGCCACCAGAGACACACAGATGTATAACAAGAAATAAACTGTTTCTGGGAGGATGACAGCTTCTCTGATCCCTTTTCTGCATCCCTTCTACACTGGATGGCTACTCAGGATGTTGCACAAGATGCAGATGCATGGATACTGGACAGCTGCAAGAGAGGAGCGAGTGTCAGGTGCTGCAGAGTCTCAGTTTCAGGTATGTGAGTAATTCCACATTGTTTCAATAAAAACATCTAGAAATAATCTGAATATTAACCTTTAATGAAAAAAAAACTTAACTTTGATCAAAAAGCAAAAGGCATGCAATAATTAGAGAATAACATTTCAGGAGTATGGTTGTAGAAGAAGATGACTCTCTTCTTGGATGCACATTTTTGCAGACTGCAATTCATGACTACTTCTTTACTCTTCTAATCTCTTATTTTCACCTTCCTTACAGATTTCATGTGTAGCCACTGTTAGGTTATGTGGTAAAAAGCTCTCCACGAGCACAAAGGAGCCCAGAAGAACAATGGCAGGTGGGAGAACCTGAATAGTACCTTGCCCAGGCCCATCAGAGGAGAGCCATCAGATCAGCCCGCCAAGGGCTCATCTCCACAAGCACAGAGGAGCACAGAGGTGCAGTGGCAGGTGGGGGGACCCAAATTACTAACTCAGAGGAAGGGACACTCTGTGCCGGCTCCTCCCAGGCCTGTTGCAGGAGACCATCAGCCCTGCGGTCCAGATGTGAAAACCCAGCAGGAGCAGTCAATGGCAGCGAGTCTCCACAGCACATTTTGGACTGAGGGGGGCACTGCGGAGGGATGTGGGACACATTGAGGGATGCAGGGCAAGAGCATTTGGGGATTGCACAAGACTTATTACGGCATGTTCAGGGGTGAACCAAAAGTGGAGAAAGGGAGGAATCTAGGTAATTTGGGGAGGAACAAACAAGGGAAAATGGAGGGATATGGGGAAAAAGACGGGCCAGTTGTGTGTAAATGGGGCTAGTCAGTATATTTGTCTGGCCATGCCTTATGCCTGATCGGTGCAGTATGTCCTGTTTTCTTATTTCTGCCTTTCTGCCTATTTCCCTGAGTGAAGGACTCTCTGTGCTGTGTGCACGGATGTGCAGAGGTCTGAGTGCCTGCAACTGGAGTCAGACCACGGGCCATGGGGACTGTGTGTCTGGTGCCAGCAATCGGAGAGACCAGAGTGAGAGAAATTAAGTGCCAGTGACTGCAGTGGGACCGCAGGTCAGAGGACCTGTGTGTCCATGGTACCAGCAGCTGGAGCGAGGGAGGGTCTGCAAGTCAGTGTGCAATCGCTAGCGAACATCAAGCCAGACTGGCCAGCGAGTAGGCGAAGTGACCTGGGAGCCAGGTGTGTGKGGGTCTCCAAGGGCGAGACCACAAGGACAGCTGGCTGCCAGAGGGACCAGGGCAGTCCTGGCCAACTGCAAGGCAGACCGTGGGGTCTGAGCATTGACTGAGACCTGCTTTTGTGTGTGTGTGTGTGTCTCCAGGGATGAGGCACCTGGTAGAGCAAGGATCCAGGATCAGCTACTGGATGGACTGCATGTCCAAGGCCAGCTACTGGACAGATCTACCGTGTGTGTGTGTGTGTGTGTCTGTGTGTGTCTGTGTGTGTCTGTGCGTGTGAGTAAAGGGGTCTGTACCAGCAGTAGGAGCAGAGCTGTGGGCCTCAGGGGCTCATATGCCCAGGTGCCACCAACTGTGGAGACCTGGGGTCCAGGGACAGCTACTGAATGGACTGGGTGTGTCAGCCCAGCTGCTGGAGGGAGCAACATTGCACAAATATATGTATATATATGTCCTAATAATGGACCTTCCTCCTGATTGGCCAAGGGGGGAATATGAGCATATGTATATGGTGTTATGCATGTTGGTGTCAGTGCCTACTGGGAATACCTGCTCAGCCTTACTACTGGTTGGACCTGGGGACATAGAGCTGTGGCAGCTTCAACCCATGGGGCAATCAGGCTCAGTCTCCTTACCTAACAGCCACCACACAAAAATGTATTTCTAATGCTCAGCTGCATGTCCAGGAATACTTCACCTGCTCAACTACACTGAAATTGTTATCGTTACATATCCAGCTAAAGCAAAAAATGTGTTTGACAATCGCTGCTTTGACCCCTTTCTGCTAATTAGGCTCTTCTGCATTCCCCAGCTAGTGAGAAAGCCAGGGAAAAAAAAAAAAAAAAAGCCCAAATCATCTTCTTTAACTTTCACCCAAATTCAGTGAAGATGTGATAACATTTGTATTATATGGAAGCTCTTTCTTTGCTGCTACAGCAACTTTTGTGCAAACCTTTGGTGCAGGGATTGAAGAAGCAACAGCAATCATGGTACACTTGGAAGTTTCTGTGGTGTTTGTTTCTTCCTTGATGAACAGCTGTTACAGCAACTTTGCACCATTAAAATTGTTTAGTTATTTTCTTAAACACTAAAAGCAATTTCTGCAGGGAATTAATTGCCTCTCTAAAAGCTTTAATGATTTTTTTCTTTTTTTACATTTCATAAATGCTTTCACCAGCTACAGGTTGAACACCAATTCTTATACTGTCAAGATTATGCATTGACAATGACAGGTCAGTAAAATTCTGCTTATCCAGCAGGATGAATTTCATTGCAATAGTTCAAATTCCTGTTAAAGACATGTCTCTCTCTGCAGGCAGCAGAGTAATCACGGGGGGATGAAATCCAACCCTGCCATCTGGCTGAAGAAATTTACCTTTCTGAAGAGGAAGGACAGGATGATCAGCACAGCTTTTGCTATGAGATGAACCCATGAACAATTCATTAGCTGTGTTCCGTATGATGAAGGATATCTCAAAATCTCTGCCAGGATATATTCCAAGACCGAAAATGCTAGGGTGTTCTTTTCTGGGTCAAATGGAATCACAGCTTTGACCAGCTTTATTTTAGAAGAAACTTCTGTCTCATGCTTGAAAGAGTGCAATGATAAACACTTCTTCCATTTAGTACAGTTCTTGGCAAGTTCACAGCAGTCTTCAAGGTCTTTTTTTTACTATTATTTTTATGATCTGAGCTGCAGCTAACAAATCTACTGTTTCCCTAGGAACCAAACTGGAAGAAACTGCTGAGAAAATGAGATAAAACAAAGATAAACCCAAAATAAAGTTCATATTTGGTTCCATAATTATTCGTATTACAGTAGTGTAGGACTTAGAAACTAACATTAGATATCAAGATTATATTGTGCAAAGAGTTATGCAAATGTATTTCCTAACTGTAAATAAATTATAAAAATATTCTAAAGAATGACAGATGGATGCAGACAGGAGGACATGTAGAAATAACAATAATAGTGGCTGGACAGCAGGCAGTGATACCACCCTACCAGTAACCTAAGTAGTCAGTGCTTTTGCAGACATAATATCAAGGAAAATTCCATTACAAAATATTCAACAGAAGCAAATACTTATTTTTGCAATGTAATCTCCCCAAGCATGGGAGTAACCATAGATACTCTTGTTAAAAGAGGTAATAGATTAAAGATGAAAAGTAGCATTATAGAACAACCTGAGACATCGGTTCAAACCTAAACAGTACATCAGAAAAGATCAACAGGGATAAGTAATGCCTAGAAAGGGATCTGAGTGCAACGACAGGTTTGCAGTCCAGAATTAGCATGAAGCTTGTAGTTTAAAAGACTCAAACTTTTTGTAATAAAGGCTATAGAGCACTGGTTTGTTGCAAAGAAAATCATTCTCTGTAAACAAGCCAAGACAGGGTAGTCTCAAAAGATATACTTACAATAACCATGAGAGAATTAAATACTAGTGGCCAATTCCTCTAACCTTCCAAGTGGAACATTTCTGGTTTTATATCACAACTTTTCCCACAGTTTTCATATATTATATTGTGATTGCCTATAGTCTAGGCTTAGAAAGCAATAAGCTTCCTTATGATTGGATAAAGGCTAATGCAAGGGATGTAATCACAGATTCTCATGCCCTTGTTGAAAGCACATGGATACTTAAACTATGCCGTATACAACAGTGCTTGGCTAAATGAGATAATATTGTCTTTCATCAAACCTGTTAAATGATACAGCATGTCCTTTTATTGCAATCTCATTGCTCACATTCAATAAAGCTGTATTTATGTCAGGGAAGAGGTGGTGTTCTTAGTTAAGGCCTCAGATTTGAACAATTTTATTAAGAACAAAGTCAGGAAACTGAAACTGAGTCTCAGTCTTCCAAACTAATGCCCTAGCAATGAGTTTTTTCTCTGCACTGCAGCTTCTTGGTGAGTGGAAAGCACAGGGGATCCAGGCCTTCTCTACAGGATGTGTCTGAATTGCCCCCAGAAATGGAACTTGAGTTTCCTGCAGGGCAACTCAAATAGCAGAGCAACCCGACATTTTAATCCAAGACTACCTTTGTTAGAAGAAAATTAATATGGGACTCTAACCCTAGCTGTATCCACCACTGACTGTTAAATATGTCTTCAGGATTTTGTCATTCTTACTACACTAACTATATAAACCTCTTAGTATCACTTTGAAGAAAGAAGGCATTTCATATCTATCAGTAGTGTCAGACTGCACAGAAAGAGATGAAGGGTGAAGTTTGGTTTACTTTTAAGTGATCCAAAGCTGTCTAAATATGTATGATGCACCTAAATTCTCACTAAAGTCAACAGAGTCTTTGTTAATAAAGTCATGGAACCTACAGAGCTGGCTGACTGTTAGGGACAGGACTCATTTCTTTTGCTAGGCACCTTAGATAATCTAGATATTTTAGAGTACCTAGGATGTTTGAACAGGCCAGCAAATATGGCACAAGGCTTCTGGGATACCCATGTTTTTTTCTGATGTGGCAGCTGAATACCAGGTAAGATGTCTGAGGCACCTGAAATGAAACTAAACACCTATATTTAGGCAGTTGAATTCCACCCTAGGTGTCTACTTTGGAGGAGCAGTGCTCTTTAGACTCGGCTGACTGTATTAAGAGGTAGAAGTGAACTGAACGACACAGCTGAGGTGTTTGCTTGGACTGAAGCAGAAGCTCTCAAAGTCAAGCAGCAGGCTGATGGTAGTGACCCTGCTGCAAAGCCCTGATTTTCCTCTTCCGTTGTTTCTTTCCACCGTCAGCAGGACAGGGGTGACCATTTAACAAATTCAAATTCCCAATGTTTAAGGCAAAGCTATGGAATCAGTTCAGGAGAATTATTTCTGTACAATTACATGCTGTGCAGCCATTTGTGAAAGTATAAAGTCAGCTTAAAGCAGAGAAATTGATATGTCACCATCTATTGATAGTGGCCCTAATAAAAGGCAAAGGACAAAAAACAGATTTATGTAAATGTTACTGTTATCCTCCCAGCTAAAAAAATTATATTGGCACAACTCTATTTTGTTTATACTGGGTAAAACACTTGTGTCTGTTATGCTCTAGAAAGAAGTCCAGTTTAAGAATGACAAAAATAAGAGGACAAAGATCAGAAAATATCTGTGGCTTATTCAATTCACATAATATTGTAAATTGACAGACCTAAACACAAAAGTGATACTTTCTTGATAACTCGTTGACCTTAACATCAAAGCAATGAGATTCCAGATTCTTCCCTCTGTTAGTTTCTTCAATGGTGAAATGATTTACTTGTGCCTCCCTGTCAACTTGCAGTTTGTCTTTCCAGGATGCTTTGACTTCTTTCCTCACCTTGAAGAGTATTTTACTTTGTCAGTGGTCCAGTGAAACAAAGAGGAATATATGGCAGAGTTAATGCTATACACATCGTAATTATAGCTATAATAACTGTTTGCAGTATTCTGCAAATTCTTTAAACATTAGGCACCTGGAAAACGTTATTCTTCCGAGGGGTGACACTTACCCCAGTGTGGAACATCTTAAGTCCCTATTTCATGAAACTCATTTTCTCGGTTGGTCATGTATAAATAACAGAGCAAATAACCTCTTTTATCCAAAGGATAAGAAAGGCATGAATAACAGCTACTAACATTTCAACAAATGTATCTGTAAATTTAATTTAAAGCTGTCTGAGGGAAATGGTTTATTTAGTTCTCCTCCACCCAATCCCATTGTAAGAAAAACTATAATGTTATTCTCAACAGATGTCTGGCTAAATAATTCTTTAAAATATCCAGTGATGCAGATTTTGCTACTTCTATTGACATTCCTTAGCTATTCTACCAGAAATGTTTTCCTAATGTCCAATCTAAATCTCTCTTGTTGAATATTAAGTCTATTCTTGTCTTGGATGACMGAATAGAGAATATGGTTATTAAACATGAACATGCCAATACACAGCTTGAAGAAACTGTAAACGTTTTGGAACTCAGAGAACAAATTATTAACTTCCACTTTGCAACTTATCTGAAAGTGGTTATCAGGCCTTCCTGCAGTCTTACCTAAACTACAGCCCAGGCCTTCCATATTTCCTCATTTTTCTAGACTTCTGAACATGCTCTGTACTTTTCCTAACTGACACAAATCTTTTCTGAAGTTGGAGTACCCCAAGTTCGAAGTAAGGAGCTTAATAGTCCCATGTAGAGCAAAAGGACTATTTCATGTGTCRTACAGGATATACTTTCAGTACAATGCATGTTGATGTCACCGATTCAAATTGTGGTACACTGTATGAGAATATCTCCTTCCTCTGAAGCTGCTGTCTAACCAGTTGTGCTCTACCCTATTCTGTTCCACTAAAAATTTCTACTTAGAAATTTGCACGTCTTTAATTCTGCATTTTCTGCAGTTGTATTTAATGTGTACTCTGTTTTCTATCATCCACATTGGTAACAAAATTATTGAACAGTATTTAAGAGAAAAAATCCCTCAGAAGCCCCACCATAAAGTTCTATCCCAATCTGTATTTTCAACAACTTTTACCTGTTCAGTTTAGTAGTTTAATCTATACCATGTTTCTCTTGCTTGCTGCTGAGAATATAATGTGAAACAGCATCTACAGCATGAGATGATAGTTTAGATTGCTCCTATATTTAGGTCTTGGTTTACCATTGCTACTTATCTGAATGAGACAGTCATTATCTGCTAGTTATCCATCATCATCTTGCCTTAGGAGAACAAAACCTCTCCATAAAGTGCAAAAAATAATTCTTCTGTCTTCAGGCAATTAATATTTCTAATAACTATTAGATTTATTTGGATTTTGATCAAGGAATAAAAGATAAAGTCAGTTTCAAATCTTTTAACCAGTTTCATTAACTCATCCCCATCACACAAATCTGATATATGCATGCAGATATGAGCTGAAATGCATGTATGCAGAGGTAATACAACTGGTCACCACTAAAGTTTAGATTTATGTAAGTTTTGTACAACTGCTGTTGAGTAGGTGGCATTAATTTTTCAGGAACATTTCAAATGTCCTTTTAAAAGCCAATCAAAGATCCTCTCGATAAGTCCATTTAATTAGAAGCTGAAAAAATTGATGCTTACACCGTTGTCAGGAGCATATTGCATGCTGGGATTGAAATACATTTGATTGGCTCCTCAATGTGTAACTTCACCTCAAGCAACAACGCTAGAGCACAGATAATTGGTGCCCTGCAGCTTTCCCCACTGAAAATCAATTGAATTTCCATTACATTTCAATTGTCTTGCAGTGGGAAACCTACCAGGTTTTGCTGGTCGGTGTTTTTTAATGTTACCTTCTGCACTAGAGGATAAAAGTTCTTAATGTTTTTCCCTAGGTAATCTACTAGCAACACAAGAAAATAATCAGTTCAAACAATCTGCTCTCCGTGATACTCCCTTCCCAAAAGGGCAAGTAATCTCCTCCTATACTGTACTGATTTTCCCATACTTCCAAGCCTTGCCTTAACCACCATGGTCTGCAGCTAATTTTGCAATGTGTTCTTCACCTAGTACTTCATCTAGAAATGTTTTTCTGTATGATTATTCACAGCAGCAAGTATCATACCCCAGAGCAACAAGTCTGTAGAGTAATGCAGTACTTCAAGTTTGTACATCTCAAGAGGCAAAGAAAAAACACCTGTTTCACTTGTTTACAGCCCTGTAAATAACAGTACCATCTCCCTACTTCCTCCTTTTTCTAGCAAAAAATATGTTGCCATATAAAGCTAAATGCAGGAAAGACTGCAGCAAAGACAAGGAGAGTGCTTGAAGGCTTCACCACTTTGTATTTTTCTTCTCTATTTACAACAACAGCTTTCAACTTATTAGATCAGGCAAGACATGGCATTCGTGTGGACTCTTTACTATTCTTTGACCCCAAATAGCCAGTGCTGCAGAAAACTCTTATAACCATCCTGAGAAAGTTAGAAGAAAATTAGAAGAAAGTTAGAACATCCATCCATCTTATCAAACACAGATTTACCAGGCAGAAGTACATGTCCCTGGCCTTCCTTATTTTAGTGACGTTCTTTAGAAACAGAACAGGGTGATATTTAAATATCTGGTCAGAACAAACATGGTGACATTTGAGAAATAAAGTGGGAAAGGGAAAACTAATTCTTTATTCGATCAAATAAATTGAAAGGGATTGTTCGTTGAATGGGGGATTGTTTTATTAACAGCAGTCACCTATGCCTTATTCTGATATTGTTATGAGACTTCAGAATCTGGGAAAGGGAAAGCATTATTTCAAGCTGTAGTCACATACCAAAATAAAGGGTTTCTGGGTAGAGAAAAAAAAATATTCTGTGTAAACAATCTTGAAATGAAAGTTCCAAAAATATGGTTCTCAAACCTTACCTTCAAATTTATATCTAAAGTGTATTTATACTACACAGAGCCAATCCATATATTCCTTCAACTTATAATAAGACTTTACTAGCTTTAGCTTTTTTTTTGAGTAATATTTTTAACTTCTTCACTGATCAAGTTTATTATCTGAAATGCCACTGAATTTTGATATTCTAGGAGAATACAGAGTTGCATTATTCCTGATCTCCAAACAATTTTTGGCATTTTAAACATGCACAGAGTTGTACAGTAAAAGGTCTTCTCAGCACCTCAATGAAATACTGCTCAAAATCACCTGGGCACCACTGCCCATCAGGTGAATGCCTACCCATGCTTTTTAATATAAAGAAGCAATATATGTGATTATAAATACTTCACTAAACATTGTCAGGTTACTGTTCTGAATGCATTCTCCCCTGTAATGCTGAATATTTAGATGAAAGAACGCTTGCTTCTGGAAAATTCAAATATGTGCCAAATTCCAAATTTAATTCACAAAGTATAACCAATGACATACTAATGGATGTTACATTAATATAGCTATAGAAACAACATTACATTAATTAGAACTTTGTAAATGCTGTAATTAAGATATTCAGTGACAGCTGCCTTTCCTGTCCCTTAGCTTCACCAAGAAATCTCTCAGCACTACTTATTTTGGAATCGTCAGCTGCGCGAATGCAGGAAGAGCCATCTGTTGGCATTTTTTAAATGTTAACTGACAGAGGTTTCAAACAATTGTTTCTAATACTTTCTTTAAAAATCCAAAATATAATTAATTATTTTTTTTAATTCTGTGTCTGACTTTGGGAGAAATCGTGTCATCAGCATTTACAAAAGCATGCATTTTGGGCTTCTGAACTGACTGCTGTACCCTATCAACTTAGGATCAAAATATTACCATTGCCTTATTATATGTAGCTAAAGCACTGATGTTTTATCCTTGGCCATATTAGTAAAGCTTTATCACCCAAAAGAGATTCAGTCACCCACCAAAGATGTGGATACTTTTGCTTCTGCTTTGTGGAGTCAAGGTTTGTATTTCCTCACGTTTGGGACTTCCGTGGGTTCAATGCAGAGACCATTTTGATTTCAGTCTTTCACATGATCCTTCTTTCTCTTCTCTGCTTTAATATCCCCTTAGCCAGGCTGTCCTTCCAGCTAGTTAATATGGGAAATGCAGAAAGCTACCCACACCCTTGTATGCTACAATCTTTGCTTTCATGTGAGTTTAGTTAGTCTAATTTCTTACTGATCTCAACAGACTTCAGATCTTGCTTGTCAGGACTCTCCCCCCCACACCCCTGAAATCTAGCATTCCTCCTCCGTTCACTTAATCCTACCATACAAGGCACTTTCCTTGTGAATAACATTCCTCCCTCCTTGATGTTTACACCCTCTGAACAATCTGTTGCTGTTATCAGACCTGAAGGAATAATGAATTCAGTGAATTACACATTTTTCCCTGTGTAAGCAAGCAGATGGCAAAATTCTCAAACTCATTCATCATTTGAAATTACGTTGGAAGAGCCTTCACTTTTGCTGTGTGGGAGCTACCTGATGACAGACATTCTGCACATCCACATTATCAAATAACTCAACTCCCCAGTTAACTCCTGTGTCCCAGTGCCCAAGTCATCGACTCTACAGAAACATTAATTTTCTCCTGAAATCTTTTGCCGAGGGAATTAACTCTCCGCTAATCAAAACGTAGCTGTAGCTGTGGGATAGTTAACTCCAGGGATGATGTGTGACAGTCAGTATGGATACGATGACATCAGGTCTGACCTCCTGCACCCTGCACAGTTCTTCAGCACTAGGGAAATAGGCTTTGCAGCTGCAAACGTGCTCTAAAGTCCCACCGCAGCCGTACACTCAGTACCATGCCATAAAAACAATGTTCTGGTGGGATGTAGCCCAGCTGTCATGTTATTTCAGACATGTTTCAACTAAAAAGAAAAAAATCCAAAAATACTGTTACATTTTAGAGCCAAGGGGAGCTCAGAAAGGGCACAGAGAAGGTTCAGGGTTATGGGCTATGTAAGGCATACATATGTCTGGGATGCTGCAAAGTTTGCAAAGCCTTGAGCGGTGTGGATACGCCCAGAGTGAACGCAATTAGCAGTGTAAGTGCAGTCATTAGGCTTCGAACACCGGAGTCCTTCCACTCATCCAAGCAAATGTTCTGCAAGGGGAAGGGCTCCTCATTTCGATTTGTCACTCTAGCTCCTCAGGTTGAACAGGAGCAACTTCCAGTTCTTCCACCAACAGAAATATTTAAGGCAGGATCGGGAGCACGCACAGAGGGGTGCGTGAAACTTTGGCCTTTTACCCTCACAGAAGCAGAAGAATTAGGACAAGCCTGTAGAAGGCAACTTCTGAGTTGGTAAAATTGGTTAGGATTGTGCCCAAAGATACAACGGAGTCTGTATAGAACTTCATTAATAAAATATCAGTGAAAACATAAATAAATCACTATGCCAAATAATCCTATTGAAATGTAACAGCTCCTTTGCATGTCTAAGCATATCACAAATTGTTTGTAAACCTGATGCTGTGTTTTTTTTACAGCAGGCTCTTATTTTTAGCAGCTTGGGGCATGCTAAGGAGTTTTTTTTTTTTTAAGAGGCTAACAGCTAAAACCAAAAAGAGATCAATACATCTCAGAGCCTAAATTTTCAATGCCAACTTCTGTAGTAGAATCTAAACCCCTGAATTATGGGGCAGAGGAATCCCCTAAAAATCATGAGGAGACTTATTCTTCCTAGAATAGGACATGCAGGAGCCAGTCCGTAGAAGGGAGGACAGCTTAAACCATTCATCATGAAAGGATGTACCTCAAGTCCAAAACCAATCTGGGACATACATCATTTGGGACTAATAGTCCTGGATTCTTTCCACAAATACAGTACCTAAGCTCTTTTCCTTAGGAAAGTAGAGCAAGATGTCATTTATTTTAAATTGTTGCCAGAGTAAGTAGAGCCCCTTTCCCCTTATGCTCTACCTCATTATTCAAAGCAACCTCTGAAAAAGTGGAAAACCCAAGTTTCATTCTTTTCTCTCACGGAGGAATTCAAATCTAAACAACCTGTTTCACAAGAAGTCAAACTTCTATTTCCATACCATGCAGGGGGTTAGCAATTCATCAATATTTCTTTATCCAGTGATTTTTTTAGCATAAGATATAGAAACCTTTGTTAAAGAAAGGAGTAGATTGATGTATCAACCCTACTGTAACTACAAGCCTACAGAATTATGTTCATTCCCTCTGGCTCAGTGAATCCTATAAGCTGCGCAGAATGAAGCTGCTTTTATCATAGGCTACCTATACTCCGTCCGTGCTAATGAGTATAACAACAGTTTTGAAGATTAGTGTTGTGGGTTTACAGCTGAAACTGGATCACTGAGATAAGTACTTGGATCTATGTTAAAAGGGAGATACCATGTGTGTGTGTGTTTGGGTTTTTTTTTTCTTTTTTTGTCTTTTTTTTCTTTCTTTCAGGTTAAATAAGAGGAGGAATGCCTTTTTTGTGAAGTTTGACAGGCTTGGACATAAAGGAAGTGTGGTTGCTCACACAGTTTCAAATCTGAGCCAGTTGTGGCCATGGTGAAATTCTGAGTTTCCAAGAAAATGTTAAAGTCCATGGTCACCTATGGTGAGATTAATCTAACTTCTGCATCTGAGTTGGCCCTAAGTGATGAAGCAACATTTTTAATGGCAATTATCAGAGCTTGTGATCAGGGGTAAATACAGGAAATATGAAAACTCTTCCTGATCATAAGAGAATTGATTGAATTCTTCTCTCTTCCATTAACCTGGAATGTATCAATAGCACTGAGCTTGAACTACACAGCAAAGCAAAAAAAAAAGTATTAATTATTTTGAAGACATCTTTTGAAGTTAGAGATTTCAAAATTCTTTAAAAAAAATCCTAGAAAGGTATGTTATAACCTATGGTATATACTTTTCATTAACAGCATTACAAATACTCACACAAAAGTACTTTATCAAATTACATTCCTTTGGAGCAGAACTACTAAATCAATAATCCACTATGTTAAAAAATAGAAAATTCTTCAGTAAAATTTATGTCAAAGAGTCAGCAATGCTTCTAGCAAAACAAGCCATCAAATGAATATAACAAAGACACCACAATCTTTATGAGCTTCCATTTACAACTGATTTATTCATGTTTAAAAATGGAGTTTCGTAATATAACTCCATTATGCCCTGAAAGGCATTGGTAATATGGGTAAACCAACAATTCATAGTGGAAATAAAAGCAAAACTTTTAAAACTTACGCGAAAAATTTCTCATATGGATAAAACACTTTGCAGGCTTGAGACTTTCCGCCCTTGTAGGTTCTCAGTATCAGCGAAAGAGCGTCAATGTCATTAAGTAAAACTATTTTTGCTGGTCAATAGTATACCAAAGCAGAGAATAGTACTAATTTAATGAGAAAATTTAGCACCCAACCAATTAGGGACGTATTAAGGACATATTAATGAGACTTTAGAAGACTAAAAAGCCCTACCCTCCATCTTACCAGGAGCTAAACCTGAAGATAATTTTCTCTTCTAATTCTTCTCTTCTAACTTTCTTCCTCAGAGGAAACTTGAGAACACCAGTGCTGATGAAAGAGATTAAATGGGTTTAGTATGACTTTACAGAGCAACTGTTTGGGATTCCAGATTTTACTGTTGGCATTAAACATATTCTAATGAAACAACAAGGTGACAGAACCCTGTCCTTGAGGGATTCATGGATAATTTCAGAATAGTTATCCTTCCAATTCACAAGTCTGAGGGGAAAAACACTTTTTTAATCAAATAAGGAGAACTTTGTTAGTTATTTGACAGTGTTCTCTGTTGGTTTAGGCTACAGCGCAACACAAAGAAGCTGTAACAGCAGAGGATTACAAAGTGAAACACGCCAAGGATCAGTGTAATCCAGACTCCTGGCTTTGACTGTAGCCATAAACAGATGCTAAAGAAGATGAAAGAACTTAATAACAGATAGACGAGAGAAAACACATCCTCTGCACTCAGCCTCATCCCAGTTTCCAGCAATTAACACTAGCCCTGCAACACAGCATGCTGCACCCTTTGCGATCCCGTTCTGACGTTCATTAGAAAATGCCCAAACTAGTCTGACAAACATTGATATATTACCCCTTTGGGGAGTCTTACAAAATTCTTAATTTGATGAAAAGACAATGGGTTGTTACATTTCCACAGAACCATCTCAAATTGGGAACTGTTTGACCCAGGAAAACAGCATTTAACCTTCTTGCTTCCCAGCTCAGCAATACTTGCAGGTGAGCAAAATTCATTCGTTACCACATACTCCCAGAGAAGAGTTAAGAGAAGATAGACATAAACTCTTCTGCTCCAGCATATGCATCAAGGAGGGATGAAATGTGACATCCTGGGTTCTAGTTACTCTGCATGTATGAGACTGTAAAATCTTCAAGTAAGGATATGTTTAGCTATACACTGTGCCTAACCAAAATAAGGGTGGAAGCATAGGAACATGTGGGTGATATTATAGTACGAACATAAGCTATAAAGTTAGCATAACCAGCTTTGATACCCATAGATAATACCTTGTGAAAAAAGCTATTGCAATCAGGGAAGCAAAAAGGGCAAATGACAGAAGATTAAAAGAAAAAAAAATTGATGCATCCATTATTCTTACAGAAAAAAAAAATCTGAACAGCAGCGAACAAATGTTATTCCAGAAATATCTTACTGACTTTATGGAAGTATATGTTTTGTGGAAAATTTCTCCAGCTCTATTTAAAATAGTTTAAAAAAATGATATAGAAATGTATTCTACAGCTCCGTTAAACTGAATTAGACCCTAACTTGCTACACGTCTTTGTATTTTTTAGTTTTTAACTCTTTAACCATAATTGGGGGATATTTATGGGGAAAATCTTAGAACAATAGTTTTTTTTAAACTTAAAATATATATTTTTTTAAACTTCTTGATACATTCCTTGGTTTTGAATTCATTCATTTTTCTCACTGTATTTTCATCTGTCTGAAACTCAGGTCTAAACCAAAAGCACTGAGGTAAAAACAGTGTGCTTTTAAATAGTTTCCTAAATTTCTTCAAGCAAAACATTATGTGCTTCTAAAAGCTTCTGGGGCAAAGGCTTTGGGGAGATTTCAGCTTGTTTCAACACAGGGTAAAGGTAATCACAGAAAACAGTCAAACTGCTTGACTTGCCCACAGTAAACATAACATTCACCTGATTAGCCACAATGACAGCTAGCATTATGATTAATATTACATTTAATTATGATTTTCAAATGGTTAACACAAATCCCGAGGACTTTTAGGTCTAAAATCATCAGTCCTTATTCCAGGCAACTCTAGGAAATGCCACCATAAGCTAAAGGTATTTTCTATAATTCGGGAAATTAGTAGTATATCGGAAGCTATATATCTACACAGGACACACTAGAGGTGGAGAGCGAGGCACAATTGTTTGCTCTTAGTTTGTGATATCGCTGGCTCTACCAACATTTGGGAGAGGCAAAAAAACTACACACACACATTTTGTTCCTCCATTTGACACCAGACATAGCTAATGTCCAACAGAGAAGGCGTTTGCCAATGCACTGGGTCCACCCACCCAATACAGTAGAGAGCAAAACTCGTCCTTTGTCTTGCCGAAGGGTTCCACGAGTTCATTGCTCATGTTTAGATACCAGCACCTGGACACATTTAAATCTCTTGATCTTCATTTCTTTAGAGTTCAATTACCATCTCTAAAGATGTGTTAAGTCTTATCTTAAATATATATTGGAATAAATGCATAATGATTGTGAGGTCTTTGGACACTATGATAATCGAATTGATAAAAATATGAGGTCTAAAGGAGTGCCTTTTTCTATTTTCTCTCCCAACATTCTCTAGAACTTCATTAATAAATATTAATGCTATTTTAATACTTAAACATATTCTACCATGTATTCCTTATACTTTTTACCTTGGCACCTAAGCTTCCCTTGAGAAATTATAATAAATTTCTAAAGACTTCCTCAGCACATCTTCCCATACCAAGCAAGCTATCATTATTTCCCAATTTACTGTATCTTCCTCTGTTTTAATAATATCCACAATGTACTTTCCAGAGTACATGTAATTGATAGGTAGTTCATTCAATTAGAAGTGTGCAGTTTGCTAGATGATATTTTATAACTGTTTACATCACTGAACAGGAAGAAGCAGCAAAAAAAAAAATCCCTTCTTCTGCCTTCATAATCAAATACACAACCCATTCCTTAGAATTCATAATTAGTAATGATTTCTAGAACTGACTTTCACTAAACAGTCCTTAGGACCTTCTACACTATAGGATTGCCTGCAAAACTATTCTTTCTTATCAGTTGGTTAGTTTCTAACAATTTTAAAAATTAATTGTCTCTGTTTCTTAGAAACCATTAAAAATGCAGGGCCCTGTTTCCAGGTTGGTGTGAGGCTGTACATACAAAACTTTTCATGCTGTGTGTCTAGGAGATGTTTCATGAGTTCCCGTATTATAACAAAGATTCGTAACAACTGGCTATTTCTTCAAATCAAGTAATTATGATAGTCAAGCTGCTTTAGGGTTCAGCCAAGATTTTATTGGAGACTTAGTTTTACCATACTTTCTTCTGAATGTAAGCTATGAAAAATACTACTGTAATTGTCATTTGTTATTGAATATTTCTGAATCTCACTGCTCATAGTCATTCCTATTAGCAAAGCAAGCCCGATGATATAAATCCAGAGTGCTCTATGTTATATGTATTAGATATTATATATCTATATTATACGTACATAATATATAGACTATAATATAGTCTACTCTGTGAATTGTGGAAGAAACCTGCTTCACTTCTTGCTGCTTAGGTGGGCAACATCTTGCACATCTATGGCTGCATCTATACAGGTGAATAATATGGAAATAGTGTAGATTGCACCCCTGCAGTTAAATGTTTTAAGCATTCGATTTCAAGCACCATAACTGGACTTGAACTTTGGAGATTGTCTGCTGGCTTCTAAACCTGCCTCAGTCACTGTCTCAGACAAAGATGTTTAGGTACAAATTATACCAAGGTATATGCTAACCATTAAACAGTATCAGTAATTGTGCTTAAACTAACTTGACCCAGATTAGTCTATTAGTTTAGACATACTCTAAGTATACTCTTTATGTCCTTGCAGCAGTCCAGTGGAACTGAAAAACTCAGGGAGCTGAAGAAATAATTCAAGTTATGAATCATGCATCATTATTAACTAACTCAGGACCAGTCCACAGGACCACTCAGGTCCACTCAGGACCACTTAACCTCAGAGGTGATTTTAACTCCGGTGGGTTGGCTTGGAAAGGGGACAGAAACTCAACCCYAGAGGAGACAGAGCTAGCCAGCAAGCACATCTACTGTACAGCACAGCTACGAGTGCTGCTGAAGTGCAAGTTATCTGTCTTCCTGCGTGCAAAAGAAGGGAAAAATCCTGGCACGGGGGTCCAAGAGGTATGGTCGTAGGGGGATGGCCAGGAACTGCTGAATTACAAAGTACATCGTACAAAGCACAAGAAGCACAATGACAAAGAGTCTAAGACAACTGGCAGCAATTAACAGGCGATTTATCTGAACACAGAGGAGACCATTCCCCTGCTGACAGTTGATTATTACATACCATTTTTGAAGAGCTCAGAAGCCCACAGTGAAGCACAACAAAGTGATGCTGATCAGACATAGGATCAGCAATTAATTAATTTCAGGGAGTGGACCACAAACAGATCGACACTCTTTGCAAAGGACTGTTGTCTCCCACGCACCTGGTTATCTGTATTATTTCTTATCCAGTAAAGCAGCAGAACAAAATCTGTACAGCTAAAGAAATAATAAGCTTTGGATTACTAAATAACATGCTGATAGAATTAGGAATTTCTGGCAAATATGCTGATACAAAAAAAAAAAATCTAATTAGAAATGCCTGTTTTTAAATTCCCAAATAAAATAAAAATATAACTGGCTGGAAGATGAGGATTAAGATTTTAGTTCTTGTAAAAATGCCAGAGCACTAGGACTTTTCACAAAAATTTCAAGGGCAGTGATCCATGGTATTTTGGTGAAATAACAGGACCAGCAGAACATCCCATACTATATATGATAGAAAGAAAGCAAATGGAGAGCTATTTAGGTGAAACCACAGGGAACTAGTCACACTGCTCTAGCTCTGTCTGACACAAGAAATGCATCACAGGACAGCAGATGCAAGAAAATGCAGATAGTGATAGAACTGCCTACCCCTCAAAGAGGAAGAAAAGAGATAACTTAGGTATAACCACAATAAGCCCATGTGACACCACTGTCCCAGTGATAAGAAACACAACTTACCCCAGCCGCAAAAAAAACCCAGAAGGTATTGCAATATGTACTGTTGCTGTTATTAAGATTACATCATTCACATCATCTAGAGATTTTTTATGTTCTACCAGGGAGGAATGTGTTATATTCATATATAGTTAAATAGTGCACTGTCTTAAAGACAGCATAGGGGTTGATGCAGTCGCTCCAGTCTGGCTGGTTTACCCTATATTGCACAGTTCACCATCGCTGCAAGTGATGTGAAGTAAAACAGTACAAGAACGAAGCACAATACTGAACTGAGGCAAAACAAATCATTCTCAAAACATTTCAAGCGAGACTGAAAGCAAAGGGTATAGGATATCTCATGTGAAAACACAGTTCACAGGAGATTTCCAGATGAAAGCAGTTTGGATGCACTTCTAAAGAATCTCCAGGATTGAGGATACCTTTTCCTTTTTTTTTTCTTTTTTTTTTTGCTACTTACACGAAATGTCATTTAAAGGAGGCATAAACACAGAAATCAATGGTGATAAAGAGTGACCAAGAAATTGAACGAAATATATAGAGCCCTAAAGCATAGCTGGATGCATCCAGGGAAATTTCTGACTAACTTAGCCTACTCAAAGACAGAAGCATACATATCTGTTTGCCTAGATACCCCAGTGATAAATGCTTGAATAAACACAGAAAAACAGAAGCTGCCTCATTTGTAGTCTAGGACTAAAGCGGCCTGGCCTGTTGCAATGGTGCACATCAGAGAACAAAAAAGTAGCAATTTCCTACCTCTCAGAAGGGCTGAGGGGGAAAAAGGTCAGGAAGCGTGGGGTCCAAAAATATAAAATCACCTGAAGTTTGTGACTGTTCCCGTGACTGGTAGCAAAGTACTAGGATTTAGCTTCAAGGGTAGATTTATCATGAGGGAAGGTAACTAATGGGCCGTAGCGCCTCTCCCATTACATATTCACATGTAGTACCGTGCATAACTTCTAGCAGGGCACTCACCATGAAAACTTCCTGTCCTCATTACAGAGGCATCCTTCCTACGCATCCCAGAATGGCGAAATGCCATCCATTTTCCAGTGGCGCTTCTGAGAACTGTAATTAGTCCTTTTTTCAAGACACCACAGGGGTGTAAGGAAACAGCAATTTCTTTAGGTCTGACTAAGTCAAATAGAACTATTTTGTGTGTGTAGACTCCATTTTGCTTACACGAGTATTGGGGGCAAAACAGACTCAACTCAATTTTTACTTAATTAAATTTGTTGTCAGTTAAGACAAATTTCTAATTTCTGATTCAGGTATTGAAAAAAGGAAAACATAAACAATTAAACAAACATGTCCAGTCACTGTCCCAATCCCTTTGGTCAGCCAAGAGGCAGTGCAAGAAGTTGGGATCACATGAGTCACCCCTGGCCGCAGCCCCCTCAGAGGCACACCCGCTTCACCATGAAGCCCCCCCATGGTTTCTTCCATGAGAATCACATTTGAGTRTAATCAACTGGATGCTAATGTGATTGTAATATGCAATTTACCCCCCCCCCCAAGAAATGGAGGGAGGTTGAGCACAAGCAGGATGGAAACTCAAGACTGAAAAATCATCCTGCAAGTTATAGGAATCCTTTTGTCTCCCAGCTAACATCCCGGCCAGCAAAACATATAGTGCCTGGTTACTCTGTTTTCTTATATAACCTGACAATAAATCGACATGTCCTACATGACATGCCTACTCAAAGGGAAAGACAAAAGGCCACCAGTCCTTCCAATCATGCAGTTTTGGATACAGGCGGAATCAATACAGCTTTATGAAGCTTGAAGACCACGACTATGGTGAAGGCACATTATAAGCTCCATGGCTGCTTTATTATCTGCTCCCTGTACGGTAGTGCTATCGCTATACATTGGACCACTCAGGTACTTTGGTGTCAATGCAGTTCATTAGGATTGATTTTATTTTCACTCAAATTTTATTTATTCTGGGAAACTGCACTGCCTTCAGAGGCAATGTTGTTGACTACAAAGGGCTACAAAGATGGTTAGGGGACTGGAGCATCTCTCTTATGAGGAAAGGCTGAGAGAGCTGGGCCTGTTTAGCCTGGAGAAGAGAAGGCTGAGAGGAGATCTTATHAAYGTGTACAAGTATCTGAAGGGAGGGTGTCRAGAGGATRGGACCAGACTCTTTTCAGTGGTGCCSAGCGACAGGACRCGAGGCAACGGGCACAAACTGAAACACAGACASTTCCATCTGAACATGAGGAAAAACTTTTTCACTGTGAGGGTGACAGAGCACTGGAACAGGTTGCCCCGAGAGGTGGTGGAGTCTCCTTCTCTGGAGATATTCAAAAGCCGCCTGGACGTGATCCTGTGCAATGTGCTGTAGGTGACCCTGCTTGAGCAGGGGGGTTGGACTAGATGATCTCCAGAGGTCCCTTCCAGCCTCAGCGATTCTGTGATTCTGTGATTATATGAGAGTGACTGAACTGTACCATGTGGTCCCACTTATAAATCCATAGCAGACTAGGGTGCCAAATGTGTTAGGAGCAGCTGTGATTTGACACACTCACAACTTCAGCTAACAGGAGGCTGAGTGAACAGAAGGATGCAACTGAGAATTGAGTCCATGGTCCATAGGTTTTCAAATACAGCGAAATTTCAAAGTAGAATCATCATCTAAAAATTGTTTAAAGAAGAAGTAGATTCTTAGCAGTTTCATGTTCTTCTGGGAGCTGGACTGAGTCAATAAGATGCATTTATAATTCAGATACCTTGAGTATTAGTCATATTTGCTCCTGCTCTACCAATTTTTGCTCAATTTTTAATAACTCATTGGACTTTGATCAATTTCAAGGTCATTCCCCTTGAATAATCTGGAGACTTTGCCACCAGCTTTCCGGATGTCATTATACTCCGCTTCAGAAAAATAATTTCTTAGTTAGCATGTGAAATGCTAAGTATCTTTCAAATATTCAGGGCCTTGTGCATTCAGAATGATTTGTGCGAGCCCAAACTATTCTCCTGGAGAGAGAGCCATTAGAAAAGGTCGTGCCGCAGTTGCTGTGATGTGGGAAAGGTATTTCACTTTTCTAACTCCCAGAGCCTTTGAGCTATATTCACCTGTAGCTTCTGTGACACCGAGTACCGGTCACAAAGGCAGCTCCTGCAGTTTGGCTGAGCGCAATATGACAAGGCACCAATATCACCTTTCAGCCGGCACCCCATGACTGACCAATAAACCCCTACAGTGGAAGAAGGTTCAGAGGACATGGGCAAGAACGATGTGTCCATGAAGCTCAGGGAAGAGTGTAGGGAGAGGCTGGCCACAGCTGCTGCAAAGAAAGCTGAGTTTATCTCAACACAAAGGTGTCAGAGCGTGGCCTTTGTTTTAGATAAAGGGCTCTATCAGTTGAGTGGATCGGTTGACTATATCACAGTTGAGTGGATCAACTGGTTGGGTAAATGTTTTTCCCTGAGTTCATCAAAAGAGTGTGAATGTCTCCCTGAGTTAGCCATACCAGCACTGGGGAGTGTATACATGGCTCAGCCCAACATAAAGTATAAAAACTGAACAACTATCAAAAAGAACTTTAAATGAGCAACAGGCTTGAACTGGTTTCAACCCATCTATTCCTTCCCAGTGACTGGAGATGCCCAGCATCATAACGGTGAGCGTATTATAGAGACGGGTAATGACAATGACATTTGTATTGTCACTCAACAGTATATTGCAATTGCTATATTGTGCTAAGTGTAACTTACACTTGTAGTGTGATTTCAACATATTGCTGTATCACTCCGCTAAATCAAAATCCTGCATAACATCAAATATCTTCAAATGAGTAAATCTGATACTAAACATTAAAACTTCTATGTGTGGAATATCTAAAAGAACCCGGTCAGAGAGAATTGGACTCTGATGTACCTGCAAGTGGGCAGTTTGAAATAAATAGTAGATGGCATTCAGCAAGGAACAGACATGATCAGAGCAGGCCAGGGAGGTACTTTTCAGATCCTTACCCCTACTCCTGATGGAGAAGACCTTATACAGCACTAAAAGTAACTTCAAGCATAGCCCTAAAGTAATGCTTTTGCACAGAGGTGAATCCCTTACAGAAATTTTCATGATAAACCCAGCTTTTGAATTGCTTACAAGCATCACAAAGTCTATCAGAGAAGCTTGCCATCATGGTGATGTTGATAGTCAGGCTGGTAATGTTTTGAGTGTATGAGTCTAGTGTAGGCCCCTGGTGCATTGCAACCCCACGCCTGACATGACTTAAGTATAAATATAAGCATAAGCTGCTCGGAAAGGCGTGCACAGACAGTAAGCCAGGATTGCAAGTCAGAAGGAGACTGTGCTACATGTCAGCGAGATCTCAGACTAGATGGTCAGAAGATCAGGACCCTTGGATGCTCTCCCTCATGCACCCTTATCTCAGGCAGGCTGTGGCCCATGTGGCCCTCTCTCAAACAACAAAGACTATATTTATATAGACCCAGTAATAGAGGTGACCTGAAGAAAAGTTAGCAGCTAAAGAAAGGACAGATCACAGTGAACTACGATTCCATTTTTGCTATCAACTTAGGTATTAAATGAGTGGCAAGAAAGACCTTACACAAACCTCACAATCAGTTCAAGTAAGGAGTTGTTTACATTTTTTCAGGCTGTACTGATCTGACGTCAAACTGTGGATACAGTTGTATATACCAGAATGAAAGAAAACTTGTGGGATAGAAACTGAAAATGTTATGCCACAGAAAAGAAGCACACAGTATAATATCTATTTGAAGCAGTTTTACCAATAATTCTGCTGAATCACTTTTAAAACTTTAAACATGCAACATAAATGAATATATTAATACAGTAGAAGGGAACACAACTGGTAGAGTTATTTTTCTTCAGGATGAATTTATCCGGAGTAAAGTATCCTATAGCTGTGTTCACCAGTTTATCAACCCAAGGGACTATTGAATGGACATGTCATAGAACAAAGAGGAAACAAGTGTTATATCACTAAAATTACTCATAGTGTAAGTGGACAAAACTCAATAACATTTTTTTGCCTGAAATACCTTCTACTCCACCTGTGTCATTATAAATAATATGTGTTCTCTGCACATGTATAATGATATACCCACAAATTATATTTCAACAGAACAAATTGGATTCTCCAGAAATTTATAGCAAGTCCATTATATAAGTTTGAACTTTAAAATATGAATTGTATTTTCTGTATGTCTAGTAAAGGTGTAATTTTTTATTCTAACTCTTCCTAAAAAATAACAAGCAAGAGAAAATGTAATTCTAGAAAAGAGCATAAGATCATATACAAAGTGAAAAGCAGGTTAGTGACCATAAACAATTTGTCGATAACATAACTCTTGTGTCAGGAACAGATAAGAAACAAAAAGAGACACAGATTTGCAACACAAAAAGGAATCCTTTGAGGTTTGATATAAATAGATGACATATTTCAGATGGCTGCCACTAAATGTCACAATCACTGAATTTTGGTTTTCTTATTTGTTCTTAGATGATAGATATACAGTTTTCATTTCTGCAGTCTTTTGCACAGTCTGATTCCATTCAGGACTGAAAATGGGTTTGATGTAATATCCACCTTCTTCCCACTACACCAACACACCCAAAATAATCTAGCAAGCTTTCCAGGCTTTGCAAACACAGGAGATACAACCGAGTCAGAATCCATCCTGTTTGGGGTGTTTATCCAACCCACACTCCTATAGGTGGCTATATTCTCATCAGTCTTTCTCTGGCAAGGACACAAAACTTTCTAGCTATGCACAAGTCATGTCTACTTTGACTTATTCAGAGCTGTGTTTATTATAAGAATCAAGGAGATTTGATGCATTTCTTTGAGCTTAAAAGCTCAGTACTCTGGTATTTCAAAATAAAATGCCTAAGTGAATTGTGCCTACTTTTGTCTCAAGGATATGCATTATACATCAAAGATATAGATGTGTTAAATTAATGCGCTGCCATGATTTCCAACATCTGCTTTGTCTATTAATTAGGTTTGCTGACAAATTAAATACCTTGGCTAAGAAACATAATACAAAGCCCTTTTTAAAATAAGTCTTGTTTTTCGCATGGTGATGCATTGCTTTATTGACTAAAACATGTTACACTCCAAAGCCTAAATGTTTTCTGCAGGATACAAAGTTCTGGCAAACAGAAAAAGCAAATTAACTCCATGTTCTGAATTTTTATCACACTTAGTGGCTAATTTGCTCTTCAGAATGTACTTCTTATTACACATTTTGCCTTCATTTCCCCCCAATTAACCCCAGAAAAGGCAAATTAAGTTCAATGAACCAATGAAATGAACCTCTTGCAATTCTATATAATTTAAGGYTTCTCTTTTTAAAAGTATCAGTTTTTATTCTTTATCTATAAATACCACTATCCTCAGTAGTGCAATAACTTCATAGTTTTGTCTAATCAAAAGTTACAGAGGAAGAAAACTTAGTCCTTTTCTGAGAACTGCCTTTTCTGACCTTAATAAGAAGTTAGCAGATCTAAGGAAGAACTCAGTTGCTTAGCATGGAACATAAATACCTAAATTCAGAGTAAGGCTGAAATTCTGATGCTGGAAACCCTTTCCAAGGCACTGTGTAAATGTAGATGCAGCCAAACTCAACAGGAATCTCCCTATTTGACTTCAAATTTCTCAAAGCATTTAAAATTTTATTTAGGTGTCCACACTGAAGTTCTTCAGTCTTGCTCAGTTTGGCTGAAGAGCTTGTCTCTTCATACCTAAACTCAAGATTTATAAACAAAAAATGATCGTATTCAAGCTCCTTAAAAGGATCTATCTAAAMGGTATTATTGATGAATATGTATCACATTGCTAGGATCAGGCTCTTCATAAAATCCAGCAGTAAGTCTGCTTTCTTTTAAAAAATGGATAATGCAGCATACCATACCATCCTTCCTCTCTTATTAAATAACAGCTCATTTTTACAAGCAGTCATGGAGAAAGTGAAACACTATTTAAAATCCATGCATTCTATTTACATTAGTATTTTGCAAATACGTGCTGTAGATGGGAAAGGGGAAGACAGTTGTCCTATTCTTAGTGCTGTTTAGATAGTTTGTACTAAGCAGCAACTACATAAAAAGCCTGAATGAGCTTTATGACAGAGATAAGAATTTGACACAACGCTTTCAAAGGGAGTTCCCGACTCTCACGGCTACTGAATCAGACCTCTAACGATGAAGCCCTGATGGATGATGTTCCCTCTATCCATCCTTAGATGCTAGTATCTGCCTTTTGTTTAACAATGTAGTGTCTTCTATTAATTTTATCATAATCTCTTGCACAAGTTAAAAAATTTATCTTCTCATTTAAAACAATGCACTTCAAATTTTCCATGTTTCAGTAAAAAATTTATAGTGTAATTGACACGCATTTAGTTTACTTAAAAGAGGTGGCTCAGTTAGAAGGTTGATGTACTCTAGGGAGAAAAACACCATATACCAAAGCTACTGTAAGCTACCTAAGAAAGTCTTAACAAGAACAAACATCTTGAAGAAGAAATTGGATAAATGCAAAGATGTGCAGTTTATTTCTAATTTAACACTAGTAGTGATCAGTCATTAGAATAAACTCTCCAAGGACACAGGCTCCATCACCCTGTGTTTTCAGAACAAAACTATGGATGGTTTTATCAACTTAATCAGATGCAAATTATTGATCTCAATACAGGGGTTTTATAGACTTAATCAGACAAAAATTATTGGTCTCATTACAGGATTAAATGAGATTATATGCTATGACTGGTGTTATACAAAAGGGCAGACTAGGTGCTCAGTTTCTGTCCCCATAGTCCATAGATCTGTACATATGGTAGAGCCCTGAGCTGACACTGAATGGAAGGTTTGAAGTAAATGTCAATATAATTGAATCCAATTTTTTTAAGTTGAGTTAAAGTGTCCTCAACCAAATTCATTTTTTTATTTTCATCGAGGCAGCAAATGTGCATAAATTATATAGTTCCATCTGCATCGTCTAGTTTCCTCATGCTTCAAACACATTCCCAATGTTTTTACAATTGCTATTAAAACCTCATAAATGACCCAGATGTATATCTTCTCTTGGGTTTACATTGTGTTGACAAAGATAATACAAATTTGGGGGGATCTCAAAGCAAAATTCTATCTTATGCAGATCAAAATCAATGTAAGTTTTTTTCAGGAGTGACTCCAATAAATATTATATAGAAATTGAAAATGTCTCAAGGGAAAGAAATAGAGAAGCAGAACAGCTTGACAATCAGGTCAGTGTTCTGAGAGATGAATTGTTTAAGTATCTTCAGATAAAGGCAGGATTATATTTAACCCTGAGCAAGCACCCCAGTCAGTTCTTATCATGCAAAATGTTTGAAAACTGATTTTTGAGAGATATGGTCCTAGACAAACGCCTTCAGAATTACAGAAAAAAACATTTGGTGACTTTTGCTTAGTTTTAAGTTTCCTGAAATGACAGTTTCCATAAATGCATTACCTAATTATTCAAAAATCAGTCACTTAGGTTACTGTGCTCACCATAGCAGTGTCTAAGTGATTAATTCTAAAATAGAACACAACTGGAATCTGTAATAACTTAGCTAGATTATAATGTAAAAATAGTAGCCAATCAATAAAATGTCTAGATGGATATATTAATTTTTAGAATCAAAAGAATAACCATCTATGAAATTTTATTTAAATTATAAAACCCAAGTTACATTTTATTAGTAATAAATTTTAATAATCTATGGCTTATCTATAGGACAATAAAATGATGCAAGGAAACTATCTTTCTGAAAGTTACCATAGATAATAGCCTGGGAAAATCTGAGTATTGTTAGCTAAGGGGAAAGATGATACTGTTGAAAGAACTTTTAGAGGAAAGAAAACCTGAAAAAATAGGTGATTTTTTTCAATTCAAACACAGGGTTAGAATCCCAGGCAGACTGGATATTGCTAATTGGAAGGGCTTTGGAAAAGAGGGAATGGAAAGTTTTATGGTTTAGGAGCCATCATCCATAGTGAAAGACAGAGGAAGTTCTCCAAAAGAAGTGTAAGAGACGGCCTGTTTAAGGTCTGTGTCTGCCATATAGGGAAGTTCTCTTTGATTCCAAATACCTTTAATCTAGAAGATAAAAAGGCCCAATAGAACCCAAAGTCTGAAAGGCAGACAAACTCAGATTACAAAGTGGACACAGTTTTTAAATAATCAGTACAGTTAACCACGGGGTAAAAAAGCTTATCATGAGACCTAAAGGATTCTGCATCATTTGAAAGCTTTCAAAAAAATAAGTTATAACCCAAAAGTTTCGTGCAAGAGTTGTTTAAGATACCTTTGGTGTCTGATATACAGTGCCAGGGCCCAGAGAGCACCCTTGCTAAGCTTGCCCTGTGCCCAGGCAGCTGAAGCCCCAGGAAGAAGGTGCAAGGAGAGCCGAGGACAGGGCTCTGTCTGGTGAGACCCTGCCCTGCCACCCGTGGTGTCACCCTTACCTCCTGGCTCCTCTTCCCATGGGGAGCAGCTGGCCCTTGCTATCCTTGACATACAGGGCATCAGATTAGCTGATCATAATGCTTCCTTTGGCTGCTAAAGGCAAATGATAAAAGTCTGCCTGAATTTTTTTTTCACCTTATTTTTCAATAAAACAAAATAAATTTTCCTGGAAGTATCGTCTTTTGAGATGATCTACCCCATATGTTTACTCTTTTAGGAATTCCCTCTAAATTTGCATTATTCTAGCCAATTACAGCTATGAAATGAACATATTTCTGAAGATCCTCAAACAAGAGTGTTGTAAGATCCTTCAGATAAAAGGCTTAGTATCAATACAAATTTAAACTGTTAACCATGAGCGTAAAAGATGAATGCACAACCTTTCATGTCAGTCAGGAAAACTGTAATGCTTAAATTCAAATCCATATTTAGAAACTAAAATGAGAGTCAAAACCAATAACTTTTGCAAATAACCAGATTTTTGTAGCAGAGCTGAAATACAAAAGATATAATCTGGAGTGGCTTTGGAAAGTCAAAATGAGGTCTGTGGATGTGGATCTTTGGAAAACCAAGCCAAAGAATCACAGAATCACAGAATCACAGAATCACTGAGGTTGGAAGGGACCTCTGGAGATCATCTAGTCCAACCCCCCTGCTCAAGCAGGGTCACCTAGAGCACATTGCAAAGGATTGCATCCAGGCGGCTTTTGAATATCTCCAGAGAAGGAGACTCCACMACCTCTCKGGGCAACCTGTTCCAGTGCTCTGTCACCCTCACAGTGAAAAAGTTTTTCCTCATGTTCAGATGGAAGTGTCTGTGTTTCAGTTTGTGCCCATTGCCTCGCGTCCTGTCGCTGGGCACCACTGAAAAGAGTCTGGCCCCATCCTCTCGACACCCTCCCTTCAGATACTTGTACACATTGATAAGATCTCCTCTCAGCCTTCTCTTCTCCAAGCTAAACAGGCCCAGCTCTCTCAGCCTTTCCTCATAAGAGAGATGCTCCAGTCCCCTAATCATCTTTGTGGCCCTTCGCTGGACTTGCTGCAGTAGTGCCACATCCCTCTTGTACTGGGGAGCCCAGAACTGGACGCAGTACTCCAGATGTGGCCTCACCAGGGCTGAGTAGAGGGGCAGGATCACCTSCCTCGACCTGCTGGCAACACTCTTTCTGATGCAGCCCAGGATMCCATTGGCCTTCTTGGCCACAAGGGCACATTGCTGCCTCATACTTAACTTGGTGTCCACCAGCACTCCCAGGTCCTTCTCAGCAGAGCTGCTTTCCAGCAGGTCAACCCCCAACCTGTACTGGTGCATGGGGTTATTCCTCCCCAGGTGCAGGACCCTGCACTTCCCTTTGTTGAACTTCATGAGGTTCCTCTCCGCCCACCTCTCCAGCCTGTCCAGGTCTCTCTGAATGGCAGCACAGCCCTCTGGTGTATCGGCCACTCCTCCCAGTTTTGTATCATCAGCAAACTTGCTGAGTGTGCACTCTGTGCCTTCATCCAGGTCATTGATGAAGAAGTTGAACAAGACTGGACCCAGTACTGACCCCTGGGGGACACCGCTAGCTACAGGCCTCCAACTAGACTCTGTGCCACTGATCACAACTCTCTGAGCTCTGCCATTCAGCCAGTTCTCAATCCACCTCACAATCAGCAGGGGAAAAATAAGTTATCCAATTTAACGAACACTTTCTGCTCCAGTCCCTGGGAGGCTGGAGCACTTGACTGACACTAACAACATAAGAGAATGAAGACTCTGAAAGCAAAGCTCCTTTCCTTTGTATCCATAAACATGGACTGATGTGCCAAAATATAGATGCCTTTGAAAAGACTGGCCATATTTTCTTCTTTGTGTCTCCCCTGTAAAAACAGGAATGACCATAGYTATCTACAGAACCGCACTCGTTGGTGGTTTTAAAATGTTTAGGAATCTTCAGAGTACTCCACACAAGGAGGAATGAGTTAATTCATTTTAAAATTACCTCCTCAGAGACAATATCTCATGGGGAAGAAAAAAAMGTCACTGTAATGTCTTTAAGGGATATTTCTTAATCTTGCCCTGATCTCACAAAATCAGCCATACATAAAAGTGAACAAGGACACATGTAATACTACCAATTAACAGAGAACATCTTTTCCAAAGGGGGAATGTTACTAGCTCATAATTCTTATGCTAATACAGACTTTATTTGAACTGTTCTAAGCATGTATTACAATGTCTAAATTACGAGCCAGAATGTACTTCGATCTGCTATTTCTCTGAACAGTAGTGACTGTAATAAGCAATAATCTCTAATATGTTACTCATGCTGGGTACAATTTGATTATATCCTTGAACTGTACAATTCTATATGTTAGTGGTGTTTGCCACTATAGAACTGCACCCAACTTCATTTTAAATAAAATGGAATAGGAAATTTGTCACAATGTAAAACTGCAGGCACCACTAATCCAGTTAAGAAAAAAAAAAAAAAAAGACTTTCCTTGACAGTAACAATAGAGAATCAGAAGCCAGGTTCACTAATTTAAATTAAAAGGGCATTTAATTTAAACTTGTATTAGTTTCCCCGATCTCCAAAATAAGTTTCCCTCTGAGCAGAGGAGAACTTGAGAAAGTACAGAAGAAAACTTGAAAAAATGCAGGTCTCTGTGTACATGTGAAGTTTGCTGTATCAGACTATATTTTTTAATGTCCTCAGTAATACACTGATTCAGATGAGAACAGGACTGAAGGACATCACCGAGCAGCCTTCCCCTAACTTCATTAGGATCTCAGTGAGGCTCACAGGACAATACCCAACCAAGAGCTATAGGCGTTGCAATGGTCAGCACTGCAATGCCTGAGATGTTAGGCACTCAGCTCTGAAAGTAAAATCCTATATTTAGCTATATTTAATAGCCAAATATTTATATATTTATGGCTATATTTAATATACATTATATGTGGGAGAATTAGGCTCCCTATCACATTTTACAAGAACTGGTGCTCAGATGACTGGAGAGGAGCCTCAGACTTWCCAAGAGTGAAAGCCAGAAAGGAGCATTTCACTGCCAGAAGCAAGGAGTCAAGGACCTAGCAGCTGCAGTTAAACACCCCTGTGAAACTGGAACATGGAGCCAAATCTTGTCAGTGGATCTTTTATAACCGGTGTTGATCTTTTCTTCCATCCTGAAGGGCTTCTCACAACAGAGGCCACTGGTGAGATGAGTTTCCTGTTTAGAAAAAGATTCCATTTAGAAACTTTTCTAATTCATGTTATTGCATTTAGTCTCTTATATAAATAAACATGCCTCCCCATCTTTCAGTCTTGTCATTTTAACAGCAGTCAGTTCCAAACAAAATAGTCTAATACACACAAAAATATGCTGCATTGCTCTAAGCCATGACATGAGTCAGTAGGCAGTAGTATGCTATTACAATATCACCATTGATTTTCTAAACTATTGCAGTATAGTACATTTAGTACACCCATAACTATTGTCAATATGTGCCAAACCCGCAACATTGCACCAATTTGACCAAGAAAAATGAACAAAATGATTAAATGAATAGAATACACAATAGGAATATGCTTGGGCTTTTTAGAACTAAATTTAATGATTTCACAGCGTTTTTCAGTGGCYGTACCAAGGATCTCAATCACCTACTTCTTAATAGTTTTCCATTTTTTTCCAGGTATTGATTAGCTTATACACACACTCACATATCACTGCAGCTATAAGTCAAAGAACATCCACATTCTGGAATTACTTTATTCAACAAACTTGGGCTAAACTTAAAACCATTGCCAGAAATGCCTTTAGCAGTAAACTGCTGTAAAGGTAAACTGCTATATTTAATTAAACCAAAGGACAGCTCAATGGCCTGTAATATCCACTTAGAGAACAAATATTAGAAACCAAGCATGAAGAAGGTGATTCTAGACTCCATCTTCCCGTTTACTCACCACCAGTAGTAACCTTCATTCGAGAGTTTGTCCAGTTTTAGAGACCTTCAGAACTTTTTGAAATGACGAGTTCCATAATTTATGTTCCATCTTTGTGAAAAATGATTTAAAAAAACCCCTGCTCCCTGATAGTTTAATTGCACACCTTCTAGGCCTGTGTACTGTGAGGCTTACCTCCTCCACATTATTCCTAAATTTATAAATCTCTAGGCTGAAGTGTTCTAGTTCACCTATTCTTTTTCAGCTGAAGCTGTTCCATACTTCTGTTAATGTCTTTGTTTTTCAATGCACTTCTTTGTTCTACTTTGTTTTTTTGGAGATAGGCCAAAAAAAAAAAAAAAGACATAGATGTAATGACAGAATCACTATCAGAGTCAATGTCTTAGCTATTATCATTATAACACAATTCTTGATCAGTAATGTTAATATAGACATAGGCTTAATTTTCCTATATGTGTGGGTCTATGTGGGATGAGGATACTTCCCAGATGAGAGGAAGAATCCTATGTTCTGATCTCCATTTCTGAGATTCTTTATGCATTTTACCCAGAGACTGTTTAGTATAAAACATATTAAAGTCAAGGATGCAGAGAGCTGTCTTGGGTCTGAAGAACGGAGGCTTTAAGATGCATCACTTTTTAAACTGGTGAATTTGGGCATCCAGGCAGCATGCTGGCCGTTGTGAATACCTCCCTGACATGATTAATCCTCTCCACACATTGTGTACACAAGTCAGGCTTCTCAGGAAATAGAATTCCTTTTTGGGGGGGACTAAGGACCGGTGAGAGTTACCACACCCACACTTAATTGGGAGTTTTCCCAAAAGTTACACAAGAACTGGCAGAGCAAGGACTCTAATAAAGAGTAACTGGGAGAACTAACCATAAGTTACCCTTCCCATGTGCAAAAACCAATGCAAAAAGCATCTCCAGTCAGGCAGGAGTGAATTAAGCTGCCTAGGACTATTGGCCATTTGCTGATTTAGCAATTTATGAAATTAAACCCTATAGAAGAATTCATTAATTTCTATACTGTAAATTATTTCTTCAGAAGTGTATTTCCCATAAGTAAGATGGTTTTGCTGTGGCCATGAATAAATCAACAATGGAATAATCTTTATACGCATTGCTAAAAAAAAACTGACTCAGGAGGGAAAACTAAACATAAATAACAGAGAAGAGTTTACAAAAAAAAAAAAACTCATTAAAAATGCATTTATATTATGGAAGAAAGAACTATGTGAAAAAGCAATCTGCCTAAGCTTAGTATTGCAGATCTGACATTTGTTGTATTGATCAAGACCCTGTTTGTCAGGGAAATGTTTGATAAATATTATTTTGACATAAATTCACCAGCCAACAGGACACAGGGAAATCTTTAAGGTCTAACATGCAGTTTTGAGCCTTTAATCAAAAAAAGAATGATGCCCAACATTTTCTTGAGTGACTAATGGTTTGGGTTGTATTATTCTGTATGTGCTTATCTAGAGACACCTTAAAGGGAACTGGTAGAGGAGAAACAACAGTCAGCATTTTCTAAAAACTCATTCTTTTCAGAGTGGTGCAAAAGTTGCACCGCAAATCAAGACATCTAAGGTCACTTTTCAAAATATGTCTGTGAGTTCTGCATTTATGCAGTCATCTTTGTGTATGTATTAGTATACGAGTAGGCAAATGGATCGTGTTGCTGCTCCATTGCCTCAAATGAGGATATAGCTTTCAAGGACATGAAAGTATGTTTCTGTCAGGATAAGAAATAAATAAAAAGCAGGCAAAAAGGTTTTTTTCTTCCTCTGAAATATCCAACTATGCAATTTGGGTAAGTTATATGCCAGGAAGCTCTGGATCTCTACTGGCTCTCGCGAAAAACAGAACTGCCTCTCCAGGCTTCCTGCTGGTGCTCCCCTTGTCACTCCACACATACTGCAAATCTAATTTCTAGCTATTGTATTTGTTGTCAGGGAAGCTGCTTGGACCAAGAGCTATTGTTCTGACCTGCTGTGCGCCTTAGACAGCACTTCATTATTTGCATCGCACTTCCCACAAAATGGTTTTATTTCTTCTTTCTTTCAGGCAAAAAGGGCCATAACTAAGTTGTAAGTGGAAGAGTTCTGGAGTAGAGTTTATCTGATGGTTACCATTACTACTTTCCTTCATCAGCTAGACACATACTGTATACATTCATGCATATGCATACCCAGACTTAAGGTTTTTTCCAGGTTAAGTGATATATTTTTACCTGTTTATATGGTATCTACAATTGTCAGACCTTAGTATCTGATCCTAGAGCTTTTATCTACACCAGTGAAAATAAAGTATAAATAAACACAGAGGTATTTTTGGCAGGACTTGCAGCACTCTCAGTTATTGAGACAGCTCAGCACTTTTGTTATAAGAATTAGTTTTTAATTGTTTATAACTATCTTAAATTTTAAGCATCTGACAAAGTCAAACTGTTGGATTTCTTCTGGTTTGTTTTCTTCTGCATAAGACAGTATTTCATGGAGGGGCTTTGTTTCTTTGTTTTGAAGCAGCCAGAATGGTTCAGAGAATGTTTCAGAGAAAAAGACTACTGTCAAATATTGCTTTGCCCATTCTAACAAATCTTCAGAGACATTTTCTCTGAAATGTCCTTTCACAATTTTGTCCTTCGAAGTGGGAACTTGTAATTTGCCAGAGGTCATTTGATATCAAGAATGTGCCATTTGCTGGCCTCAGGAAAATCCAGCCACATCAGAATCCTCTGTGACTTGCTTGTGCTTACAGCTAAAACCTCTGAAGATTGCTCAAGCATCTGACATGACCTACCAATGACTGGACTATATATCTTTACTGTCCCCACAGAATGACTGAACTCAGAAAGACTTCTGTTATGACTGTCCATTAGTCCTTTCCCTTGTCATTGCACAGCCTAGCTAGCTGATGCTCCCTTAATGAAAAATTACAATATTTTAAATGAGCATTGTCCATTTCTGTGCACTGAATAAGGGATTAATCCTTGGGAGAAAAATATCACTGTTGTACAGATATGAACAGAGAAAAGAAGGCAGAATTAATTGCCCAGGCAACCTTATTTCTGAATTTCTTACTTCTGTGAGCTTGATTTGTCAATCTTAGTAATGTTTTTGAAGAATTTGTGTGCAACCTGTATTTCTATACATGTGAACCTGATTCTATAGGACCTGCAGCTACAAAGTAAAGTGAGGTTGTGGTCAGTCGACCTCTTATATTTCTTCTGAATTAAACCACTTTTTTTTTTCCCCCCAATAATGGAGGCTAAATACAAGATGTTATTATGTTTTCACATCATGCATATGTACGGAGCATATTTGTCTTCCTAACACCTGAAGCAAAATGAATATGACTTGAGAAAGATTTTTACATTATGTGTGGCTGAAAAAAACTTCAGTTTATTTATGCTGGATTTTAATTATGCAGTGGTAGATAGTCACATTACGTTTAATTAGCAGTATTCTTGTAGTTATCAAGCTCTTCAGTCATGACTTCATTTTCCCAGTAAAAATGACTGTTAAAGARGGTTTCTGATAAGCATACATAAAGAATCTCATAAAAAGTGGGGGAGAGAAATCAATGAAATAAATATTTACAAAAGATTAAGGTCTGTAAATTAGGTAGCTTCCAAAGAACATAACTGTCCTGTCAAACAGTCACTCTATTGATCTTCTTAAGGTCTTTAACTCTTCTTCCTCCCTGATGAATTTAGACTATTGAGAAATAGTATATTGCTAAGCTTCAGAAATAATTAACCCCTCAAACTTGCATTACATTGCTGTATGAATATCAAGGAGAACTTGGAAGGATGAAAATAACATAGAACTGACAATACTTCTCCTACCCTTCTGAATATTTCAAGGGTGGTCAACTTTGCTGATCATCCAATCCAAATACCAAACTCATCCTATAGCCAGCGCCATAAAACACATATTATATGCTTTGGAGAAGATGAGAAAAAACGTTCTGGACATCATTTACAAACACAGAAACCTTCCCAAGGGTCTCACCATAGTATTGCAGAATAAGGTTTACATGGGTATACATCTGGGGTCCAGAGAGCTCTGTTGATGTTATCAGCCCACTCATAAGAATATAACATAAGAACATCTGCAATGGGTCCTGTCCCCAACTCTGGCCAATAGCAGATGCCTATGGCAGAGTAAGAATAGAGTGAGCATGTATTGCACTTCTTAAAATTCTCCCCACTTCCCTTAGGGGCTTCCTGAAACAAATGCCTTTTCTACATGTTTAGTAATGTTCAAGGGATCTCTCCTTCATGAACTTGTGCAGTTCACCCTGGAACCAACATAAACGTTTAGCACCCACAACATCCCTTTGCAAGCAGTTCTACAGATGTACTGCTTGTTGTATGAAGAACCACCTCCTTCTGTTTGTTTTGAATTTGGTTCCCAGTAAATTTATTGACTTTCTGCTTTTATTGGAAGAGTGGATGAGCAATCAATCGATAGGTATACTACTTCTGAGGTTTTATTGTTACTCACGATACTGTAGCTTTCCTCTCCAGTGTGGCACTCGTTACAGTCTCCTGCCCCTTTGCAGTCTTATAACTAGCTTACAGCTCTGCTTCCTGAATTTGATGCTAGCCTGCAAAACAACTTGGAAAAGTCAGCTTATGAACTCAGAATAGAGCATGGACTTCATGGATCCGGAAGCAGGGTTTGCTTGTTTTCAGTTACAGTATGAACTTTCCTTGTCTGGACATGTCTGGGTGAATTCACACTGTCTAAGTGAGAAGTCTAGGCTCTCTGCAGTCAATGGACCCAGCTGCATGTTTCTAAAGCATCTAGGTTAAGCAATGATTATAGTCTGTAAGGTCTGTGTAATGCGGTTCTAGGAGGTGCCAAAATCTGTGCATGAGCATTTTGTGGTCCCATTCATGCCTTACCTTTTACTGAGAAGATTCCAGAAATGAATCAACAAATCCCTGTGACCATTGACATCTAAGCGTATCTTTGGTGTTCTGTATTTTAAGTTGAACTTCCTTCACCTCTGAGCTGTCAGGAAGCCGGTAGCCACCTCAGCACAGTGCTAAGCCTGAGCTAGCAAGCCCATTTAAAACTGCTGCCCTATTAATTACTGCTCTGTAGCCAGCTCAGAGAAGGTTTGTGTCCAGCCTGCTTGGTGTGAAGCCAGAGCAAAGTCACACCTCCTTGCAAAAGACAACATCAGCCATCTGTAAAGATGTTGCTAAATCAAATAGTATCAACAGGAAAATTTCAGCTCAGACCAAGTCATTAGCAGCTAATCTGTAGAAAATCTGAAAAAAATATCTGTAGAAAAACTGAATGCAGATACATATTCTTTGCAACCCAAAACCAAGAAAAAATGGGATAAGGAGCTGTGGTAGACAGTTACTGTCTCTACAGACTCTACTATCAGCTTTTCAAAACCATTTTGTAGTAAGTCGTATTTGGAGTTTTACTTCCGACTCTACAGGACTGAAATGGGAATGTGGCAATCTTTTCTTCCAGTCCCCAACCACTGCACAGTGTTGCTGTGCTCTGTCAGTATGAAAATTGGTATGGACTGGTCTTTATCTCCTTGAGGAAGGAGCAGGTCACTTCATTAGTCACATAAAGACCCAAAAGGACCACAGGAAAGGTGACAAACAATTCTTCAAATTCAGTGCTGCTACGAAGGTATGAGGCCAGGCAGGAGATGAACGTGCAATAGCATGGTTATTTCACCATCACATGTCCTGCAGCACGTAAGCTGCTCCTGCTCACATTAATTAGATAATTACAGTCCCCTAAGACTCTTTAGCACACCTGCAGCAGTTCAGACTGCACATCCTCAAGACCTCCAGAAATCATGCCTGTTTATACCAGCGGAGCACTGACATTTCTGTTTCCGTTTCCAACAAAATTTGTATCCGGTCAATGTGTTTTTCTCCAGCTCTATAGAGCCATGAAAAATTCCATTGGTTCTCACTATTCCAAACTGCAGAATACAAGAGATGAGAAAGTCTCCTCCTTCATGAGATCTCTCCACTACAATGTTATACCTATCCCATACTCAGTGCATCCGCATAGACCCACTTTTCCCTTTGGCCCTGTACTGTTCGAAAGGTCGTGGCTCCTGGACAGGACTCAAATGGAGCTGTGAACAAGTACCGCAGAAAGAATATAATCCTCTTTCCACTTGGGCTCATAGCAAAAATGTGGTCCTTTTCAGGGGTCAGTAGCTAATTAATAGCAGAATGTGTTTAAATAGGTCAAGTTGTTGTACATGTTTTGGAATCCAATGAAACAGAAAAACCTTAATAAGCAAAATTAGGCYCTTTTGTGTAAACTAGTCACTTACAGTTAAGCTCTCTTTATAACATCTTCGCTGCATTATTCCACAGACAATAAATTGTTCCTTTCAGTGCAGGCAATATTTCTCAAAACTCTCACGCACCATAAATCATATTTTCTTCTCAATCTGTCAGTTTTATTTTAAACAATTGCAGTGAAGTGTGCACCACAATTCACAGGCCATACATTACTTCCTATCAACAGCTGCTTTAACCACCACAATTCCTACTTCCTAGTTTCAGTTTCATATTTATGTATCTTGGCAGATGGGAAAACAAATACTTGGAAATCACTTGCACATCAAGAACAGCAGAATATTACATTGGATAAGGCTGTCAGTAATACCTTGGGATTTTCAACATGATTTTTATTGACCAAAACTGCACAGTTGTTAATGATTTTGATAACTAATAATAAATCATATTTCTGAGGCCTAAGGAAAATAAATGTCTTTACACATTATTACAGTGTTTACTTTGAAGTACTGCAATTACTGCTGTTGGATACTGAATTGTTTTTATTGTTTTATTACAGTGTGTTTCTGTATTTGTTTCCTGGTTGACTGCAATTCTGTAGAGTTTGATATTGATCAGAAAAAAATCCAGAAAATTAACTATATTTACAGGAGAAAAAAGTTCATTTTAGGGACTTATAAGACTTCAGGGTTGACTGAAAAAAAAGGGAATATTCCCACCTCATAGCAGTTCAGAAGTGTATTCAAAAGACTGTGGTTTCTAAGCAATTCCCCATGAAATGCATTAAAAAAATGACTAGGCCCTTGAAACTAATGAACAACCATGCTTATAATACAGTTTTAGATGAGAAGTCAAGAACTCAATTACTTTTCCTGAACTAACTCTCCTCCAATAAAAGAAGTTCTCCATAAGGCAAGGAGAAGGTACCTTGGTGCTTTATGCCTACGGGAAGCTTGCACTATTGTATGTGTGCTATCAGGCATAAGCAAGATCATGAGGCAGATAGTTTTATTAGCATTAAATCAATTTTAGGAAAAAATGTCAATTCATACAGAGTGCAATTTACTCTATGGTTCAAATATTAGGAAACTAATTTAAACTGTTAATTTAAATCACCTGTTGTCACTGGAGAGACATAACCACCTCAGGAAGGTAGTTCACAGAATCACAGAATAGTTGGGGTTGGAAGGGACCTCTGGAGATCTTGCCCAGGACCATGTTCACTGTTTTGAGTATGTCCAAGGATGAAGACACTACAAACTGCCTGGGCAACCTCTTACAGTGTTTGACCACTCCCACTGTAAAAAAGGTTTCTTCTTATGTTTAAATGGATTTTCCCATGCTTCAGTTT
>NW_020447209.1:145144-229163 GCF_003343035.1 Apteryx rowi | reverse complement strand
GTCCACCCACCATTAATCCCAGTTTGGCACCATCTGCARACTTCTGAGGCTGCATTCTGCCCCATCATCCGGGCCTTTAACCAAGGTGTTAAACAGTACTGGGGCCATATTGACCCCTGGGGGACACCACTAGTGAGTGGCCTCCAGCTGGGCTTCCTGTCACTGATCACAACCCTTYGAGCCTGCCAGTTCAGCCATTTTTTGATCCACCACTTATCTAACACGTACTTCATCAGTTTGTGTGKGGGGATGCTGTGAGAAACAGGGTGGAAAGCCTTGCTAAAGCTGAGATAAACAACATCCACTGCTTTCGCCTCATCCACCGAGCCAGTCATTTCATTGGAGAAGGCTATCAGGTTGGTCAAATGTGATTTCCCCTTCATAAATCCATGGTGAGTACTCCCAATCAGCTTTCTGTCCTGAATATGTTTGGAAATGGTTTCCAGTTCATTCTTTTCTTCCTTTCATGACTCATATTTTTCATATAGTCCCTCTTCACAGAAATGTATCTGTGGCAGAACCAGCAGCTGGTTGTTAAAAACTGATCAAGATTCAGGGGAAGACCCAGAGTTCTTATAGTTGTTCACTCTAATACGCTTTGTCTTTTTGTTTGTTTTTGTTGAACAACCATCTGAACAGATCTCCTGTGCAATGTGCTCTAGGTGACCCTGCTTGAGCAGGGGGGTTGGACTAGATGATCTCCAGAGGTCCCTTCCAACCTCAGTGATTCTGTGATTCTGTAACAGCATGAAAACTACAGATCTAGTTATATTACAAATCACTAACCAAATGACACCCTTTCCTCTCCATTTGCAGAATCTACTTTTGCCACACTTATGTTCTGCTCTTCACAGTCCCATCGTCTAGTAGAGTAAGAGATGGATTGGCCAAGTTTAGCAACAGAAAGTTCTGTGGGGAACTGACAGTAAAATTTTCATCTTGCTAGCATGCAGAGAAATTGTCAAATATTCTGCTATTTATTTTCTACTGATTACTTGTTGATAAATACGGGAAGTGTAACAGGCAGAGGCCATGATGACATGTTTGTGGTTTCATTTTGGTATGAATGCTAATTGCTCTTCACCACTAGTGCTTAAAGAACATGACTCCTTGACATTAAACAGTACCYTGACAAGGATAAATTTTGTTATCTGCCAGTTTTGGTGGAGTTTGGGGTGCTCTGTAATTCACTACTTCCAGTRCTATTACTTTTAAGTATAGTTTCTTGAGTGGTTTAGTAATGGATAGATCTCCCAAAGGTCTGTCAGATGGGCGTATTTAATGGTCTGACATGTTTTTAACACTCCTGTTTGAACAGAGATGAGAAACTGGTCTAAACAGCTGTAGATTAGAGGCACCTGAGATTGCATTGCTTTAGTTGAAGTGTCACCTCTTTGAAGTTTGCATTTTTCTTCTTTTGACTGTAAATCAAAGAGTGATTTATTGTTTACACGTTTGCTATTAAAACTGTGTATTTTCAGTCACGAAAATGATAAGTGATAAAATACTGACATGATTATTCTGAAAGATCACATTTATTAAAATTGCAACATACAACATCACTAGTGGAATTCCTTGTCCTTGGAAATCATCCTAGAAATATTACTTTTAAGACCAGCAGCAATAAAATTTCTGCCTAATTGGGTATTCACCTATTTTTTCTTTCATTTTTGCAAAAGACATCTAATCTTTTTTAAAGATTCAAAGTGATGATTAGTTGACAACTTCCTGCAATAACATGTTCCCAAGGTTATTTACTCTCTTTGTTAATTTAAAATTTGATTTCCACTATGAATGTTTGTAACTCTAGCTTTCATTCCTTGGACTTGAGAGACTGTTCAAGTCACCTCTAAATTCTTATAAATGTCAGTAGAGCTCGTTATCACTGATAGGGTGCATTATACAGTTTTAAATTGTTTTTGTTGGTCTGCTGTTCAGCACCATTTTCTCTGATATCCTTATAAAATGTTGTGATCAAAACTGGATTTCATCTTCCAGTATTAGTCTCACACATACCCCATACAAAAGTAAAACTAGCCTCCTATTAAATGATGCTTCTGCTTCTACAACAGGAATTCACTTCCTTTCTGCCAGTCTTATATCCCTGCTTTTCAGGGCATGATCTTCCTCCCTGCAAAATAAAGAAAGAAAGATTTACCTCCCAGAAGCAGTAGAAAAACCTGGAACCAATCTTGTCCTATATTTTGACATGCTTTATGTAAAATAATAGAAGTTTKACTGAGAAAGTTTAAGTGAGAGCCATAAAATCTGCTTGGCAGGAGCCAGACATCAATCAGAAGGCTACTTCTGAGGGCAATGAAAATCTAACTTTTAGCTGATTCTTGGAGAGACCAAGTAAAAGACCTGGGTAACGTCCACCTAAGAGAAAAAAGAAAAAATGTGTACAAACATCAGAGAGCAAGGAAGATTGCAGTGAGGTCTCTGTTAAGTTATTCAGGCAGATCACAGAATCAGAGAATAGTTGAGGAGGAAGGGACCTCTGGAGATCATCTAGTCCAACCCCTCTGCTTAAAGCAACTAGAGCAGGTAGCATAGGGCCTTGCCCAATCAGATTTTGCATATGTCCAAGGATGGAGATTCCACAACTTCTCTGTTCATATGTTTGATCACCCTTACCGCAAAAAAAGTTTTTTCTTATGTTTAAATGTGGAGTCTCCATCCTTAGAGATATTCAAAAGCCAATTGGATGCAGTCCTGGGCAATGTGCTTTAGGTGACCCCACCTAAGCAGTGGGATTGGACTTGATGATCTCCAGAGGTCCCTTCCAACCCCAATCATTCTGTGATTCTGTGTAAATGTAATTTCCTGTGTTTCAGTTTGTGCCCCTTTCCCTTTCACGGCACACCACTGAGAAGAGCCTGTCTTCATCTTCTTTACAGCCTCCCATCATGTATTTATACAAATTGATAAGATCCCCCTGAGACATCTCTTCTCCAGGCTAATCACTCCAAGCTCTTTTAGCTTCTCCTCATACAACAGATGCTCCAATTCCTTAATCAGCTGGTGACATTAATGATGCCCAGGTGTCCAGATAGCAGCTTCTGACTCTGTGCTGGACAAGACAGAAAGTCATGTGTGGGCATGGCTCTGGTCCAACCTGTTCCTCTCAACAGAAGCAGTGGCAGCTCTTGGTTTGGTGCTGTTTGACTGTTTGGAGAAGTGTTTTTCTAGTTCCACCGGAAAAAAAGGRGCATACCATCTTGGAACTGCCCTATGTGTTCACTGTCGATACAATGCTACTTGGAAATCCCTGAACGTTGAACACAAGGCCCAAGAGCCCATACTAAGGTTTTCAAGAAAGGCTAGTGGCTTTGTGAACTCACCTTGAGACCTCTTTCAAGGGAGCTGAGTTTCAATAAACAAATTCTCAGTGCTTCGTGAAAAAGAATTCCCTTGAAGGTGCCTCAAATCTAGTACCGCAACACCTCTTTCCTTCCAAGAACCCTCCAAAAGAAACAAATCACCCAAAATATCTAGCTGCTTTCAAAAATCTGATCCTCAGTTCCTCTGCTAGATTGTTAGCTATGATGACAGACCCAAGAAAGCCTGCAAAACCCTTCATATGGAAATAAAATAATGAAATTTATTGTTAATTAAATTCTTCCTTAGCAGAGACCCATCGCAGGCTAATATCCCACATACATCTTACTTAGGCCTCRTGCTGCCATTCTGCACAAGATAAATTTCGCCCATCAATGCAATTTCATCAATGACTCCTACTCTTAATAATCACATCAGGACTTTACAGAACTAAACATATGAGCCAAAAAATAAGGGTATGAATGCCAGCTCGGTTGCAATACTGAGCATTATACAACACTGTGCTGTCTTTACAGAGGGCTCAGAGGACCTTGGTCATTAAAAGGCAATAATGAAAGGGCCCCCAAACAGCACATTCTGATACCCAACTATTATAAACCTCCTGAAAGATGATTAAGTTCAGCTAAAAGGGCAATAATCCAGGAATTCTCTTGCCAGCTAACCAAGCATAAGCATTCTGTTGATTCAAAGACCTTAGAAAGCTACATCCCTCCCCAGAGGTATCTCTAATACTACAAATATGGGCACTATGAAAAGAAAAATGAAATGGAAAATGGAGACCCTGATAAGCAGCCTTTACTGGAGCCTCTCCAGTAAATCCAGCAGAGATGCATGCACAACCCCCCTTCCTGGGAGACTGTACCACAGGTTATAATTCCCCAAGTGTGCCCATATCACACGTGCCCCTACTCTGCTCACATGTTCAGCCAGTGAGCTTAACTCTCTAATTTTCATTTTACAGTCCTGATCTCATTCCAAATGAAGCTGTTGGAGTAATCTACCTGGAATTTGCTACTATCTGATCCAGTAAGATCAGCTGCATGGAACCTTAGTTCTTGCCAGCTTCTCACAGTAAGGGAAGCAACAGTGTGCAGACTACCCAAATACAGGACTAGATACTTGTAATTTTTTTTCTTTATCGTGAGAAAATAGCCCCTTTTCCATTATTTTTCTGAGGGCCTGCTACTCTGAAATCCAAGTTTATTGGTAGTCAGATTCAGTCCTCAGCTACCATTACGAAAATAATCTATGAAGATAATGATTATCCCTCTTCACCAAAAGATGGTGTATAGAGCCGTTCTCCCTGCTGAAGTATTTAGGGAAGATTAATGACTTTCTAAAAAAACAGCAGATCACTTTCTTGTTGTATCTAGATGTTCCTTCTAGAAAGGAGACTTTTCTAGATCTCTTCACAAAGTTTTGTTCCATATAGATCATGACTAATATTCAAGATGGGCTGAGATTTCATCACAGTGTACCCCAGTCACTCCTCACAATTCCTCTAAATCAGGAAATATCTTCATAGCTTACAGATAAAACAGAATTCAAAAAATTCTTGYCAGGATCAGAATCTTTTCTGAAAATATTTTTCATTTGATTGTTTCCAAAAATGCTCATATGGGACAAGGAATTTTGCTTGTATCTTTTAAAATCAAATAATATGCACACTTCCTGACCTCTTCAGGTCACAGTTAATTTATTATCATGATGAATGCAGACAGCATTGCCTTCCTTCTACACACTCCTGAGATTTACCACATGAGGTATTTTTAAGTATAAATCCCTTAACATCTGCCTTAATTTAGTAGATAAGATCATTAACAGCCATTATATCTAATCAACATCTAATCCTTGTAGAAGGGATTCATTAGCAGGATGAAATGGGAGCAGAAGCCCACTAATGATAAATGTTTATTTTTTCTGAATAAATTTCCGCTAGGGAAGAGCTGGCAACATTTTAAAAAAACTCTTCCAGAACAATGTTGGAGTGTGGTTTGAAAGATCACCCTCAAGCAGTAGGTCATTAAGAATTCGTAGCTTTTTTTTATATCTATAATCATAAAACAGATTTTACAAAAAGTGGAGAAAAGGGTCAAAGTAAACAAAAAATGTTTAGGACAATGTTTTGTTTGTGGTGTCATATGGAGTACAGATGAGATATAACAATGATCTTCTCTGAATGAAGAAGGTATTATTGGGCTTCCAAAAGCCTTCTACTGTATGTGGAGATACAGGACCACATCCCTCGAGAACACTTCTGAAATCTGTATGACAGGAAGACAAGAATGTGACTAAATAGCTATGAGATCTCTGTCTCCTGTGAAGTGTTCAGGTCCATTTTATGAAGTGCCTGGCCTTGGGCTTTTACCTTATCGAGTTAAATTACACAGGACTCTCACTCTAACATTATAACATGGATCACAGTACTTGCGTATTAATGGTTTATCTGGCAGGCCAGAGTGATTTGGGAACCCTTGAGGGCAGAGGAGGAATACAGTGATTAGGCAAATTTCCGCCTGCCAAGCCTCCCCATTTTTTTTAGAGTAGCTGAAGAAGGAGGCAAGACTTAAAGCTACTAGTCCTAATAAAGTCTGTAAATAATTCAACACTTGCTGAGGATTGGCTTATTTCAAGATATTCTTCTCCTTCTCACCATTTTTTTCCCAGGCAAATGGTTACAACAGTCATAAATTGCAAAGTAGCTCCAAATAATTTAAAAGGCTTTCGCTGTAGTATGAGAATTTGCCTACTGTTCTGATTCTAATCTAAGGATGTTCAAGCATTCGTTTCTCATACTGTGCACTTTATTTGCTTATACAGGTGTGGAAATGACTCCTACGCTTTAAACTTTCATATAAGCAACCTTCCACCATGCACCCTTTGGCCAGAGAGTTATTGAAGGGATATGTGTTAAATACACCTTACTCCTCAAAGAACTTATGTATTTTATGCCTTTTTACATACTTAACTTCAGAGCTGCACTTAAAAACAATGTCATTTTACCCCTGGATTTTGGTTCATTTTTGAAATCATGTTTCACTGAATAAAACTCCTACATGGGGAGTCTCTGACCATTTCTAGAAAAGTATCTGTATCTCTGGGCTACATAGCAAGGCTCGCTCTCACTTGCTTTCCCTCTTTTGAACCCCATGAATGCAAGACTTAACAGAAAGTGTGCCAAATTAACCCATTTTAGCCCAACTACAGGTTGGCAGACTCTGGGGGTGAGTCATGAGCATGCACCACTTCGACCTGGAAAGGACATACCACAATCACCATTTCATGTGTGAGTATTTTTTACCATTAAGCTAGCGTACAAAACTCAGGCCGTGGTTAAAAAGGAGTGCAGCTGTGACTGCTGTGCTTTGTCCTGTACCAAGGGTTTAGGCTGTGTTTCATGTGCTCTAAACAGGATTTCAGACAACTTGTGGGCAGGTACATCTTGTCTGAGAAAACTAAATGGCCGAAGATAGGCAGTAGATGCCTCGTTATACAGCTCAGCAAAAACAGAAGTGTCTCTGGACGTCTGCAGGAATGGAAAACTGAACCTGGAGTTCTGGCCAGCAGCAGGCTCTGCTAATGAATCTGAATTCTGAAGCTTATCTAGCAGCTAGCTACTAAACACGTCCAACATTCATCCATATCCATGTTCATCAAAGTGCTTTAACCTTGAGAAATAATAGCATTAAATTCCTTTTTGGAAAAACACTTAACTGACTCTTAGCCCACAAATCCTCTATACTTCCGATGAGCATGACCTCCAGACTGTGGCACTGGTGCACAGCACCTACACTGTRCCAGGTAGGATAGCTGGTTATGTGCTGATTTCAAGGGCAGTCCAACCATCTGGCATTTCTATTTTCTTGTGTAAGTGACTCGCTCTAGCTTAAAAGTTCAGACTACCTACAAATTCCATCTGTCTTCACGGCGGATTATTCCAAAACAAGATATCTGATCACCTTCCTGCCTGGGATTGTTAATGCAAGGCCTTATGAGGTTGCTGAAGGCTTAGGACAAATGGAGGCACTCCATATATTGAGCACAATCAAGTGATCTTCCCAGGAAGATTAGTACAGGAGCTGATGGATATCAACAGCAATAAGTGATTATCTTGGCCTAAAAATGGCCCTGGTGACACTCCAGACAGCACTGTAGACACCACCTTTGGTTCTTCTCCTGGTCAGATTTGTTCACTTACACAGAAGGGCTGCTCTGAATTTTGACCTATTTCTTTTCACCTCAGGGATTTTCAGAGAGAGGTCACCAAAACTGAATTAATCTCAGGCTTTTGTCAGCACTTCATAATTCTTTAATGAAATCTAAAATGGAGACCTATTTATTATTTGCCCTCTGTATTTGTCCTTTCGCATCATGTTAATCTTCCCACACCCCTCATTTTGCATACTTATCTCTGTTTTTATTTTTTTTATTTTTTTAACATCTAAAATCCCTACAGAAGTTTCACTAATGGGGGGTTGACATACTCAGAGAAGCCCTGTCAGTTCTGGGGGATGCTTTATTAATCTCTTTTTTTCAGCTGTGATAACACTCAAGAAACGAGATGAGCAGCCTCAGAGATAATTTTTACAGTGATATATGCAGCTACCAATAGGACTTAACATCAAGGTCAGGAAAATTCACACAATCTGTTTGGGAACGTAATGTTGCAAAACTGAACTCATAAATAGACTTTGAGAAAAAAAGTGAACAGAGATGACTTAGTGRGAAGTGCATGCATATTTGGCACCAACCATCTACTCGGTATTGACCCCTACACAGGAAAATCCTTCTCAAGGCATCAGATGAATTTCCGTCAGATTGTTCCATTTGGGATACAGTGTCTKTCCTGTCCCAAGCCAGCAGTATTTCTCTATCCTCATGGACCCCTGAAAGCTGCTTTTAAAGCTAGTCAGTAAAGGGCTAACTATATCTCTGCCACTCTTCAGAAGGCTCTCCTAAAACCCAGATGCTGTTGAACTACCAAACCCTCACTTGGTTCAGGGGAAGAACAAGAAGCATAGGAAGGGCCCATGGATGGAGAGCCAACAAGGATCGGTCCCTCCAACCCAGGGTGAAGGACTCCTGGGTCTGAGCACAATGCTTAGTTAGACAGTAATCAGTGTTTCCTTGAACACTTATACTGGTGATTGCGTAAGTGATCATCAGATCATTAAAACACCTACTCTTTCGCTTTTAGTTTCTTAGTAGATTATTAGCATAATTAATTATATGTTACTTTCCCAGCAAAAAGCCTTACCTAGGAAGAATGGGCGAGGAAAGTCCTTCTCCATAAGCATTACCCAGTGCTTTTTAAAAAAAAATCAGATTAACTCCAATATTTTATAGCCAGATTCCTGGGATAACAAAGGCCAGGTTTTCAAGATGTGATTTAAAGAAACATGTTGAAATTCCTGCTGGATAAGAGAATGTAGACTGCCGTTCATCATAAAGGACACATTTAGTCTTCCTCTTTGAGGCACCTAAATATTATTGCAACACCTGAAAAACAGTTGTCTAATTCAGGCAGAATAATTAACAAAGCTTAGACGAGGACTTGTTAAAAAGGTATTTTGATACCTAAGTGCACTTCAGTTAATTCAATCTGTTCCCTTTACTCCAATGCATCCCACTAGGACTCCTCTTACTAAAAGAACTGTATGCCTCTTGAGGAATTAAAAGGACCTAAGCTAGCTGCTTACTTTTCCCTGCTGACTGTATATAGATATGTTGGTATTTCCCCATACTCAACGGGTAGGCACCCAAAGCCAGCAAGGGAAGCACTGAGCACCTGGGTGAGTCTGAACAGGTCCCTGCCTGTTGGAGCTCAGTATATCATGTCTTCCTTTCAAKACAGGTAATTAGCGGAAGAGGACAAGGATGCTTCAGGCTGGTCTAATGGTCTAATTCAACACATCAAAATTTCATAACATGAGTATATGAGAAGAGACAGAGAGTGATCCAACATTTATTGAAGCTGGTGAATGAAATCCAGAGTGTACCAAAGTCAAGAGTAAAAAATCCTTAGTCCTCAGCAGGGGCAGGATTGCACTTTCAATGGGCGTCCGTTCCTCAACTTGACTAGGCAGTGGCTAGGACACTTACAGCTAGTCATCWACTTAATTTCTCTTGTGCACTGCATCTTGAGAGAGCTGGATCCTGTCCCCAGAGAAAAAGATTTCTTTCATTCAAATTGTAAGAATCACTGAATGATAACGTTTGTATTACAGATAGCACCTGGATATGTCAGCCAGGGTCAAGACCTACCTGTGTACTGTACACGTGCAATGGGCTGAAATACACACTCTAAAAACACATGCAGCTGTAAAGTATCGCACCCTATTCCCTCGCTACTACTCCTAGTGCACACATTGCTCAGAGTGTAAAATACAGCAGAGACATCTATATTTACAACAGGGCACTGCCACACTGGAAAAAAGCCAGYGGGGAAACTACGTGCTGTGATTTCTACAAGCAGACATGGGAAACAATACATTTCAAGGAAGTGTTAAAAACAGGCTCTGGAGTTAGCAAAAATAAGCAGCAAGTCAGCATCATTTTGAGCATATTGAGAGCTGCAGTCCTCACTTTCGAGGGGCTTCCTGGCACTCACCTGTGCTATTTCATTCATGTTACATGGACAACAGGTTAATCCACCATATTGYTTTTCCACCTACTTTACTGTTACTGCCAAATCAATTTGTGTCAGCGAGGTTTGCTTCACTCACATGCCTCCAGGTACTTACTCATACTTGGGACTTGTGCTTTTTGTTGTTGTTGTTGTTTTTGTTTTTGCCCTGAGCAAGTTATTTTGTTTACCGAAGCAATGCACTGCCATACACRGAAAGCTGAAACCGAGAACGCAGATAAAGGAGCAGTTGTGTTGCATACTGAAATTCAGGCTTTAACACAAGTTTTGCTTCACACACTTCTGGGGGTTTTTTGGGAGAYAGGGGGGAAGGACGGGGTTCAAATTCAAGCAAAAGGGCTATTTTCTGCATACAAACCTCACAGGACCAAATCCTGCCACCTTTACTCTTCTGGAGCAAGTCTGATCAAGTTCACAGGGCTCACCAAACGAAGTAAGTTAGGTTATGCCTTTAGGCACAGCCCTGAGCAAAGACTGCAGATGAGGGATCCAAAGGCTAAGAACTGCTCTAAGAAGGTTAATTATTTCTTTCACTCCCTCACTTGATTTTCTCCATTACTTTTACTTTACAGGGGATAGAATACAGCAGACCTATATTTCCACAATAGAAAGTGGTTGAGCTGGAGCTGGAGGTAATCAAGTGTTGATTTTTAATTCTGGTTAAACAAATAGACTTGGATATGTGAAATATATTAAAAAAAATAAAAAATAAAATAAAAAAGGTCTATCTGCTTCTAAACAGAGAAGGGAGTGACAGCAGGSACAGAGATGTAGTGACCTGCGAAGGGTCCATTTTCTACTAGCAAATATAGTTTACCACTCTGAGCCAGATCTGTCACTGCACTTTTTAAACAGTGTAAGGAGTGACCTTACTGTGATCTGAACCCAGTTTGCTCTTCCTTTGCGCTCCTGGCTCCTGGAAGCAGCTATATTGAAGGGTGAAAGGCTCCAGTGTGTGTTTGGCCCAGGCAGCCACCGCTCTGCCAAACAATTCCCGCGCACAGTCAGGGAGCTGCCCTGGGCCAGGGACCATTCCCAATAGACAGCTTAATTAGAAAGAGTTTAGGAGGGAAAGAGAGTTTAATAGTATAAATAAACCACGCCACACCAGTTGGGCTCGGTTCCAAAAACAAGTCCCAAGCACATATAATTTATTAATATAAAACATAGGTAATGGGAAAGCGTGAAAGAAGACGATGAATGAGCACATTTCTTGGCCGGCCCACCATTCACACATATTTAATCAACCAAGACTGCCACACCGCATCCACCCCTTTTTCCTCCTTCTACAGAGAACGGGAAACATGAAAATGTGCACTTCCTACATTCATCTTACTGCTGGCAGATACTGGCCCAGGTCACCTGAAGAATCAAGGCCTTGCATGTGTTGCACCTCCCTGGCTGCTCTCAGACATGTGTTGGAAAGCCAGAACAGATAATGAGTATTCAGGATCATATGCCACCAAACCTAACTSTGCTTGCATCAGTGTAACCAGAAGACTCAGTGGAGATCGTTGTACAATTAAAGGTTTGAGAGCCATCTTCTGTGCACGCAGGTTGCAACTTAAAAAGAAATRACATACCCAGGCCTGAGGAGAAGCAGCAGCACCGGTTAAGAAATGCCCCTGAGGTGGAACAGCTGGAAACAGGCCATCTGGGACCAAAACCATCAGCCTTTTTCCTACAGGTCTCAGTGTGCTCAGCATGCCTAAAATGTTCACACTGGCCCAATCTGGGAAAGATTCATCTGGGGCCTTGAGGTTGCAGAATGTAATAGTTTCTGGACAGGARTAAATCCATTCTGCAGCAGAATTTGCTTTCATTAGGATTTATGGGTATCCATGCTTAATTACTGCAGCACTGGCAGCCCTCCAGCTCACATCCCACACTGTCCTGCTTCCTACCTGAACAGATCCACATTTCCGTTTATGGCTATGTATGTACTAATAAATAAAAAGGACTTGGTACCATACTCTGCTGCTTAGGCCAACTGCCTCAGCGCAGCTTGCACTAAAACAGATAAACCTCCTTACATTCCCAGCACAGAATAGCAAAATTCAAATTGACTGTTGGACATGGTCTGCAGCCCATGCTAACCTCTGAATTGTGCCTGAGCATTGCTTGAGGCAGCTGGCGCTCACCAAAACCATGCTAGGCTAACGGGCCATATGGGTGTCATACCAGCCTTGTACCCTGGTAATGTGACTATTTAATATGTGCATAACCTTGGAACGCTCCATTGCTCCAAAGACATTTTGCAAGGTGCAAACTCTGTTCACATACTTGCCATTCATCCTTTCAGATGAAAATATACATATACATACACACACACACACACACACACATATATATATATATACACACACTTTATACAGTTTAACCTATAAATGGCATAATATCCTCTGACCTCTCTCTCTCTTGTTATTGAATTCCTAAAAAGAGTCAAAACAGTTTTCCTTCATTACAAAATAGGCATAAGTGATAATTACCCCTGCCAGGAGGGCAGGCCACTTCCCAAGGCCATGTACCACTTGATCATGCCAGTGGCTGATGCTCCCTGTACTCACACTACATACTGCCAGCTGGTTGTCAATGCTGCTTTCAGACTGAAWGAATAACCAAGAGGGAATTCTCAGAAGGTATATATTTTTACCTGTATTACTTCTAGATATTGGAAGCATCCTAAATATAATGTACACTGTAAAAATAAACCAGAATACAAAGTATAGCGGAAAAGGAAGCATCCACCACTTTCTGTAGAGCACTGCGGTTAAACCAAGATACCTATGTAGACACAATAACAGTAATGTAGCTGAGAGCAAATGAGTTCACCCGCTTATACTTTGAGCAATATAGAGTTTATTCACCTCTAACTTACACCAGACCAGACATTAAATATACCCCAAATTGTCTGTCCACTTTTTTCTTAAACTTGCCATACAGTGATTAACAAAGAAAACCTCAAGTTCTGTAATAAGGCGGGGTGGACATGCTTCAGTTTGCTGCAGTCACATCAGAGACAAAATTATACGGAGAACATCTGATTGTGTCACATCCCATTAGGCACACACGAGAGGCAAACCCCTCTCCTGAAGGCTGCAGTGTAGGCAGGACCGCCATCCACTGCCCAGGCTGAGCAAAAAAAATGAGTATCATGCTGCAAGGAAAATACCTAATGATAATCATGATTTCTAAGGAAGTCCTGCTGAATTATACCCCTTATGTGATTTATATAGACCTAAGATGTTCCCTTCTAGTCAGAAAATTATACTTAGTGTTAAAATGACTTTTTAGATGGCAAWTTTTTTTTAATCATCTTTCCTCCTCAGAAACCTGGGCCCCTTAAATAGCACATTTTGTGACATATCTAAGTACCTTCTAAAAACCCATTTTCTCAGTATACTTAAATATGCTAAATGTTAATCAGATCCTCAATCTCAAGAAATGTACTTGGGCATTTTAATCCTGGCAGAATCCTCTAATTCTTACTGAGACAGAAGATTTTACTTCCAAGTAGATATAAGTAACACATTGCTGTCCTCTGTTCCGCTCTTCTCCCTTTGATTTAAACTTTTGGTGGAAAGCAAATAAAAGATACAGAACCCTAATTAAAGAAATGTGTCTCCTAATATGGTGGTTTGCTGTTCTAATTTAAAAAAAAAAAAAAGGTTTTATTAACTAAGAGCAAATGATTTAAGGCAGCAGTCCCTGTTTATCACAGTACAAAACTGCAATTGCTTAGATAACTCTTGACTGCGCTACAAAATTGTACTTCTGGTAAAGTTGCAAGAATTGAAAGCTGACATTTTAAAACCCAAATCGTTAGATGCTCTCTTCACTAGCATTTTACTTGACTGCTTTTAATTCCACAGAGTTGATACATGATAGTGAAGACTAGCACACAATAAATTTCACCCTGAGTGGACAGAGGTGCTGTCAAGTCTTATCATCTTTAGAATGAAGGCAGAAGATCCTGGCACAATTCACTTCTAATTAAATTTTACTCTCCATTGAACACTCTGCTGAAGTTCACAGTTTCTGGCAGAAGAGGAGAGCCTAAGGCTGTAGTGCTACTCTTGACACATCCAGTGGTCCTTCCATATTTCTGTAAACATCCTTGAATCTTATCACCTCGTCAAAGCATCAAGCTCCACTCTTAACACACTAGGGATAAAACAGGCGTGTTGCGTGTTGCTTCTGGAGCTAGCTAAATGTCAACTGTAGAATGAACCTTGCTAAATCCAGGACTTATTTGTGTTAAATTATGAATGATGACAAAAATCTCGAGGACAACTATATAATATTAAAGATTTACATCTCTCCCCCAGCTTTTATAAATAGCTGTTTAAAAAATGCATTTTGATCTACTTTTCAAAACTAAAAAAATATATATCCTATTGAAAGAGGGCAAGAAAACAGTAAACATATTTAAATATGAGACATAAAACAAACAATAGTTTATGCAGATTAAAGGAGAGGACAAATAAACATTTACAAAGCCTTCTCCATCAAATATCTTCTTCACATTCTCCTCTGTTCTGATGTCTACAGTAACTAAATAGGAAGTTAGCTGTGACTTTTTATCACAGTGTTGTTCTCACCATTAAACTGTGTTGCTACTGTCTGGTTTGCTCCGTCTGCTGTAACTTCATACTTGGACTGCATTTTCTTTGGCGCAGGAAATTCTGAAGCTCTGCATTTTGTGAAATACCTTGCACATGGTGACACTAAATTCTTGGGTATTGCAAGTAACAAGTCACCAGAAATAACTGTTACCCATGACAAAGAAGGTACTCTGCAAACTGCCTGGGCAACCTCTTACAGTGTTTGACCACTCCCACTGTAAAAAAGGTTTCTTCTTATGTTTAAATGGATTTTCCCATGCTTCAGTTTGTGCCCATGGCCTCATCTCCTTCCACTGACCACCACTGAGACTGGCTACTATTTCTTCATTCCCCCCCACCACACACACTAGATACTTATACAYATTGCAAAGATTCCCCAAGACCTTTCTTCTCCAGGCTAAACAATCCCAGCAATCGCAGCCTCTCCTCGCACGTCACATGCTCCAATCCCTTAAGCATCTTCCCGCCCCTTCGCTGGACTCACACCAGTATGCCCATGTCTGTATTGCACTGGGGAGCCCAGCACTGGACACAGCGCTCCAGATGTGGCCTCACCAGTGCTGACAAGAGGGGAAGGATCCCCTCCCTCAACCTCCTGGCGATGCTCTGCCTAGTGCGGCCCAGGAGGCTGGTGGCCGCCTTTGCTGCAAGGCTGCGCTGCAGCCTCATGTTCAACTTGYTGTCCACCAGGACCCCCCAGCACCTTCTCTGCAAAGCTGCTTTCCAGCCAGTCAGTCCRCAGYCTGCCCTCCTGCCTGGGGTTATTCCTCCCCACGTGCAGGACCTGGCATTTCCCTTTGCTGCACTTCATGAGGTGCCTGTCAGCCCATTTCTCCAGTCTGGCGAGGTCCCTCTGAATGGCAGCACAACCATTTGGTCTACCCACCATTAATCCCAGTTTGGCACCATCTGCAAACTTGCTGAGGCTGCACTCTGCCCCATCATCTGGGCCTTTAACCAAGGTGTTAAACAGTACTGGGGCCATATTGACCCTGGGGGACGCCACTAGTGAGTGGCCTCCAGCTGAGCTTCCTGTCACTGATCACAACCCTTTGAGCCTGCCAGTTCAGCCATTTTTTGATCCACCACTTATCTAACACGTATTTCATCCATTTCATTGGAGAAGGCTATCAGGTTGGTAACATATGATTTCCCCTTCATAAATCCATGCTGATAACAACCAATCACCTTTATGTTTAATATATTTGGAAATGGTTTCCAGGATTATTTACTCCATCACCTTCCAATTGATCAAGGCTGACAAGCTGGTAGCTCACTGAATCACCCTCTTGCCTTTCCTGACATTTGTTTTCTTCCAGTCCTCAGGAGCTTCCCTGATTTCTATGAGCTCTCTTRGAAGACTGAGTGTGGCCTCGCAATGACGCTGGCCAGCTCCCTCAGCACTTGCAGTTGCATACCATCAGGGCCCATGGACTTGTGTAGATCCAGTTCATTTAAATGTTCCCCAACCTGATCCTTCTCCACCAAGGGCAAGTCTTCATTGCTCCAGACTTCCCATGGATCTTAGGGACTTGGAATTCCTGAAGGCAAATCCTACTAGTACAGACCAAGATAAAGAAGGCATTGAGTACCTATTTCATGTCCTCTGCCACCTCATTCAGCAGCAGGCCCACATTTTTCCTTTCACCCTTTTGCTGCTGATATACCTGTAGAAGCCCGTCTTGTAGCCCTTCTTGTCCCTCACCAGATTCAACTCCAGGTGGGCTTTGGCTTTCCTAACCCCATTCTTGCATACTCTGACAGTGTCTACATATTCCTCCCAAATCACTTGTCCCTGCTTCTGCCTCTTGTATTCTTCCTTTATATATTTAAGTTTTGTCAGGAGCTCCTTGTTTATCCATGCAGGCCTCCTCTCACCTTTCCTTGACTTCCTGCTCATCAGGATGGACCATTGAGTTTAGAGGAGGTGATCCTTGAAAATCAACCAGCTCACCTGGACCCCTCTTCTCTCCAGGACGATATCCCATGGGATTCTTCCAGGTAGCCCTCTGAACAGGCCAAAGCCTGCTCTCCYGAAAAACAGTGTTGTAAGTCTTGCCCCCCCACCCCCTCAGGATCCTGAACTCCACCATCTTGTGGTAACTGCAGCACCCCTGACCTTCACCTCACCACCCAATTCTTCCTAGCTTGTAAGTAATGCAGGAATTCTAAGAGAGAAAGAAAGAAAGGGAGGAAGGGAGGAAAGAAAGAAAGCGAGAGAGAGAAAGCGAGAGAGAAAAAGAGCTGCTGCAGGTGGCGACAGTGATTCCAAGGTGATTATGAACAGGTTCATATTCTGCATGAATATGACAGAATCTATAATGCAGACTGACTTCTGGAATGTGGACATGACTTGGATTCTGGTATAAGGATAAGCTGTCRTTTTAAACAGAAACAATATTATGGGACAGTATTTACCAAAATATGAAACTTAGTGCTTTTGGCATACCTGATGGATTTAAATTACTGAAATTAGCCCTCAGGACAATCCTGCAATGCTAAGTAACTTCTTTGAAGTGAGCTAAGAGAAAAAATATTCTTCCCATCTTTTTTGTCATTTTAATCTCACTTTGACTAAATTGTCCAAAGCTTTCTACAAAGAGAAAAGCCAGAAATGTAACTGTGAGTTCTATTTCCATGTCCAGTCCATGGAAGAATGAAGTCCATGGAAGAATAACTTAGAAGAAGGTGATTTGGGGCTGACATTGAGTTTAATGGTTTAAGAGACATTTTTGACCATCTGAAATTTAAGTAGCACTTTGTTCATGGAAAGCTTCTATGCTATAACATCAGTTTCAAATAACTAGAATGAATTTTCCCTCTTTTTTGCACAGAGATTCTTAAGGAATTGGTCTTAGGGCAAAGCCAAGATAGTTTTGACTTTGAAAAGAGTTATCTGTAGTAAGTAAAAGAAAATTTTTCCTGTGGATCAAACTAAATATGTCTTTGAGAGAGATTTTATCAGTTGATGTTGAAAACACGCTCATTTTTGCCTAGGGGTGTTTATAACAAGGGTAGGAGATCATCATCTCCAAGGTCATGATGATCAGCCTGTTCAACTAAAGTAAACAATGGTCTCAGTTTCTTGATGACTTCTCTTTTGTCAATGGTGACTCTATGTATTGTAACAAATGAAGATTCTAAGCAGAATGGCATGCAAGGTAACAGGTTAGCATTTTTTTTGTAAGACAAAAGCAAACCTACAAATTGACAAGGTGTTAGCACAACTCAGTTATGCCTCTTTGGACTTTTAACCAGTCAAAATATAAAGAGTAAACTGATAAAAGAAAACACTGGAAAGATTGCAAGGCTCTAAATCTTACCTACTACTTTTTTTTTTCTTATTGTTTTCCACCTACCATGTGTTTTTCTTCTTTGGTATTGCAGATCTGATGTGGAAAGTTGTCACAACTTACTCTGTTGGAAGCCACTAAGAAGTTACTATCACCAGAGGAAAAGGAGAAGACTGGAGGGACTTGCTAGGACTTGGTGTTCTCCATATCACCCTCTGTCAAAGATACTTGTGGGAAGGAGAAGTTTGTGCAAGAAAACCTCATGTGAACAATGTCTGAAGCTACCAAGCCAGCCAACCGGAATATTCAGACATTCACAGACCTTAGCAAGTTAAGAGCAGTGATCACAGCTCTCCACCTGTTTTCCCTTTACTTGGTGACATTTCTCTAACTGTGAGCAGAGGTAAGTTCTGAAGAATAATCCTGTGGATAAAATGGCTGCCCTAGGCACAATTAATTCTAAGAATATTTTAAACTGTTTATCGTTAGGTTTCTTTCCTCTTCACCTCTTGTACAGCCACATTTGTCTGTAACTGTTTTCTGATTTTTACCATCAAAACACATCATTATTCTGCATTATAAGTCTGCACCTTGACTCACTCAATAGATCTGATGCCTTGGGGCATGACACCAATATCAGTCAAGAATATTTTACTCATAAGACTGACATTGTCCAGAAATCAAGTCTCAGGAAGAAGCCACTGGTTTTGGAACTGGAAAGCTTTGTCCATCTTGAATACACAAGATGGAGGGAAATACAGTTTTCCATCTCCAAGAAAACAGGCATTTGCAGCATCAGACAAGTAGTATTGGTCTCACGGGAAAGTGAACCAACACCGAACAGGCAAAGAGCCTTTTTGGGTGGAAAATCTCTTCTCATTTGGTTTTTACACTGGTAATGTAAAAATAATCATTACACCATAGCTTGTGTCCTCCTCACTCCCAATATTTTAAATGAATGCACTGTGTGGCGCACGGGTTTGGAACTAATTTAAATTCATAGTAGAAACACACCACAAGTTGCTTTATTTTGAGTTAAATCCTGCCAGATGCGGAGGATTCTTAATTTCCGTTGATGCCAATAGGACTCAAGGACAACTCAGTGTTTGGCACCAAGCACTCAATGCCAAACAGTGAACTCTGCCTCTGGCACTACACATTCAAATGTATTGTCTCTAAGGGTATCATTAATGCTGACATACAGAGCCAGCAATTGGCCCACGCACCTCTAAAGTTACATTTTGATGATTTGACCATCCTCCCAGGTGCTGAGTTCCTTTTGCAGGAATTCGTTCTACAAATCAGCGTGCCCAGCTAGTGATCCAAGGAGCATCAGACACTGGCTGGATTTGTTCAGAATTAAGCTACAAAGCTGAAGATCTTTTCTTAAGAATGCTCAGCAACATAAATTTATCCACACACCATCTGCTATTCAAAATTAGGGCTGTAGGATAGGGCCACCCCAGAGAAAATACCCTTGATCCAAAAATGTCTTACTAAGTAGATATCAAAGGTGCTTGCACAGACAAAATGGTATGATAAGAGTTTGAGGTCAATTAGAGGAAGGCATTTTCTCCCATCCAAAGAATATTTGTAAGAATAAAAGAAGATCCCCACATTCTGTGGAACAGAGACCTTTTAAAATGTCATTAAAAAGTTGAGACAGACTCATCACCCCTAAAACAGCCCAGCAATTTAACACCTCACTTTCCACAATCCAGGAGATGATATTAACCACCGAGCTATAGGGTTAGTCCCTCTTTAACCCAACAGTGATGTGATTTGCACAAATAACCCCTACAGGCAAGGTTGGAAGGGGAGCTTGACTGACAAGCAGGGTTTTTGTCACACCTTATTTGTCAGGTAGGAGACCTTGCTGCAGATACAGGCAAAGCAGCACTTTGTAATGAAAATCCATTTCATGGAAGCATTGCTCTAACCAAAGTCTTGGGACTGCAGAAGAAAAAGGGTGTTTCTAATGGAAGTTAGATAAAACATACCAACTCACATACAGCTAAATCTGCTGTAGAGAAAGCAGGCTCTAGTTTTAACACAAACAGGTTAGGGTGATGACTTTGCAGAGGAATGGAGTTCACCTTTATTTTCTAAACTTATTAAACTGTAAAAGTTTCCATTAGGCCTAGGAGAACAGAGACAATAACACAGTTTTTTTGCTACTAAAGATCAAATTATTTTGAAAGGAGTTAAGCCTGATTAAAAAAAAAAAAAAAACTTAGGGCAAACGTGGGTATTATCAACCGCCTAAATTTTTTGTATGATAAACTGTCTTTTTGAATGCAATATTTCTTCTAAATTTCCTTAGTCTAGATATTACTGGCCCATTCTTTAAATCAAATTCACTTTCTTGATTTTTGTTTGGAGGAAGGAGCATTCAGACTACATAGTGAACACTATTATTTTTGGAACATTTTGTTATTGTAGATAGCTGATTTAATAAATTGTCCCATCTCAGACCCTAAACAAGTGTATAGTTTTGTTTGTCATTGTTGCTAAATTTAACTTCAGCTCTCCAGAGATTAAATACAGATTCATTAAGCTGCTGCATGGTTTTATCCATTCTCACATTCCTGAAAGATTTCTCATTTATTACAAAGAAAACTTGGCTAATTGTTAATTAGAAAGTGCATACAAATGTGATAAGATTTAATTAACTCAGACAAATACAACTCAAACCCTTAATAAAATGATTTATTTGCTCTTTTTTTTTTTCTTGAAAAAAATTTGTAGTCTAGATTTGCAAAAGTCTTACTTATTGTCCCAGCTATCGTGGGGAGTTTGACCTTCAGATACAGTCATTCAAAATAGTGGGAAGAAGAAAAAACTCACAATATAATTGAAAAATCTATGAAGTCTGTACTTCAAAATTTGCTGGAAAACCTTCGTTGAAAAAGTTTGCCATCAGAAAACACTCTTTCAACAAGAGAAATGTTTTATGAGGAAAGCAAGTCAATATGTATAAAATACCCCACAGAAAAAAAATAATCATTTTTATCTCGGAAAAGCTGAAAATAAACTTTTCAAATAAAATGTTCATTTTCAAATTCATTTTATTTTAGATTACTTTTGTTACATAGGTCATATCCTGACACAGCAGTAGTCACACTGCACAGAATCTCTGTCAAGTCAAGTTAATATCAAATTATGCTCTCTGCTCCCATTGACCTCTTTGTATATTCAGGAACATGAAGCATCAGGATATAAAATAAAGCAGAGTAGGCAATAGGTTGTTAACTTTTGGGACTCAGCACTCCCAACTTACATTTCTAGTAAATTCTGCTTGTAATGTGCAGTTAAGGCCTAATTAATGGATAAAGAAGGTAGCATTAAAAACAAATTACCATTTAAGTTAAGGCCTCAGAATTCACAGTTATAATTCAGTGTAGGATTGAAGCTTAAATAAACTTCCATGAAAACTGAGAAACAGCAAAAAAGATATGAACTGCTCATAAAAGTGGAAGAGTTTGAAAGACTTCAGATTGATGGATGCAATAAAATGAAATCTTCCTTTATCCCACACTGTTTAAATAAAAATTACCCATTCCTCCTGGCAGCCTCAGATGATATTCTAGGAAGAAGTATATAATTTTCTGTAACAGGGCTCCTGAAAAATAATGACATATGAAGGATTTACTGTAAAGTCTCTCAGACTCTTTCACAAGTTTCCTTCTTTCATGGAAAGCTCTGATGGTGGAACTTTTACCCAGAGTTTTGTCATATTAAATTTTCCTGTGTCTACCACTTAATAATTGCAAGGTGTATCCAAGCTCTCCATTTTCAGATAAAGACTGGAAATAAACATTCTACTCACTGAAAGTATATTTGGATAGATGCTGTTAGCCAAACATTAGAAGTGACACTGTATTGCTCATCTATACATCTCCTCTTCTTTTTTTTTTTAACAAAGGGATTGTTATGACTATAGAAATAACTGCAAAATTAAATACAGTAGATCTCAAGACTTAGTACACGTCAAGCAGTCCTATGAGATAAGACAACATCTGCTGTTCTGTGGTACATGCTGTGGCAGAAAAGCAACAGGAAAGAAGAGATTAATTTGAAATAGCAGTAGAGACCAGGATCTCAAAAAACAGATAAACTTTTCTGGGTTTGGGGGAATGGCATTTATTCCTTGGAGATGGGCATTGGTCCTAGAAACAGCTTTGAAATCCATAGATCCTGCCAACAATGCAGCAAGAGCATGCTTTTGCTGGTCAGTCCCAGAGATAAAAAAAAACATTCTGCTAATGATACATAGCCTTAGGGGGAGAAAAACAAAACAAAACAAAACAAACAAACAAAAAAACCCGAGAAGAACAGCACAAGCCAAAATTTGGACTGGATTTCAAAACATTTCCGCAAAGTAGAGGAGATATAATATTTCAATTCTTTGCCCTGAAAACTCTGCTACCTGTCCATATTCAGGTAGTTCTCTTGAAAAAGAGACTAGACATCACGTCCAGGCATGATGACAGAACTCATTTTCAACACATTCAGGAAAACCACACAGAAATCAGTTACTTTGGCATATATACCCCATCAYAGGCTCCAAGTGCTTCACAATATTGCTATTGTCATCTTGCAGGTAGGGAAAGATGAGGCTTGTATGGGTTTTTGAGACCTCATTCAGTGCCTTAGGCATGAGAAACTATCATTTCTATTTAGCCAAAATATCAGACATATTGTAATTACAGCTGTAATGTGATTAACATTGTGTTCTTGCCTGGTGCAGTCAGGATGTTATCTGCAAATTAGAAGGATAGTGAAGTATCCAGTGAAGCTCTTACTCTTTCTCATACTCTCTTAAATATATATATCAGCCAGCAAATTTTCACAAATTACAAAAAAAAGCCAGAATTCAACTGCATGAAACAGAACATTCACCATTTACCGTTGTTCATGTGTCTAGAAAAGCCACGCTGTGTTACCACCCTAATAACTGGTATGACTTTGAACACCATAATACAAAACATCTGGGTCCACTCCCACAGTGACCAATGAGAGCTAATTTTCTACAGCCAGAACAAATTATCATCTTCAAGGATGACAGCATCTGTCTCAGTGATGTATAAACATGTCTTCCCCTTTGGCCTAAGAGAAGATTCATCTAAGGAAGGGAGCAGAAACAGGGGTATTACAGCAAGGATACCCCTTGTGGAAAGCCAGCTGTTAGCTATTTATCTTTGTATGGCCGATGAGCCTTTATCCAACATACAGCTGTTCCTTCCTTTCCTCCTTATTAGCTACACCTGCCTCAAGCGTATGAGGGTGATTGTTAAATGCCTTTCTCAGTATTTAAAGTTTTATACCTGTTCTTAGTACCCCCTTGTTCTCACAGGTTGTAGTTTAGATGCTGTCAATTTATCTCCACAGCAAAAAAAGACAAGGCTTGGTTTTGTTTTCACAGAGTTGAATGAATAAAATATTCCTAGTTTTTTAAAGTATTACAAACCCAGTCAAGACAGCTATTTTCTCCCACCCATCTATGAATTCTTAACGCAGCTGTAACATTATGTGACCTCAAAATTTTTACTGGGGCTGAAATTTCCCAAAGGAAACGTGTTCCTAAGCATATGTCACAAGATTCTTCCTCTTTACATAAGACTCAGCTAAACATTTAGTGGCCAGTTAAGCCATTTTTTTCCCTTCAGATGACAGCATTGTTTTAGGAAGCACAAAGGCAGATGGAGTATATTGTCTACCCACCCATACACAGTCATGTACTGGATACGTTAAGTCTTCACACTTGTTCCCTTCCTCCCCTTCCTCATAAATGTTTTTAGGTCCATGCTCCTCTGCACTGAACCCTCATTACCATTTAGTAAACTTTCTTATGGCAGCACCCAAAGGCCCCATCCAAAACTGAAACTCCCTTTCTAGGTATTATAAAAGTATACAGCAAGAGATTGCAAACTAAACAGATGAAAGATTGGAGCTGAGAATGGGCAGAGCTGGGAATAGACCACAGGTGTCCCAGGTTGCCCCTCAGTGCCCTTTTTCTTGTCCCAGCTCATAAATGATTGATTCACAGTTGTTGTAACATTTATACCTAAAGCCACAGAAGCATGCTTGGAAAAACTGCCTCCTTAGACTCAGCTTCCTAATGTCACGAAACAGAGTCGCAGATCCACTTTGTTCAGCTTTCAGCGCTGTCTCCTGACTGTATCAGCAACCACGCAGTGTCTGAAATTCCATACRACATACGTAATGGTTGGCTGGTACGCTGAGAGTAAGCACCAAGACAGTCAAAATTCATGCAGCACAAAAGCTTCGTTCAGCTTGACAAGCTAGCAGACTAGCAAAAGCAGTCCCTGAAAGCAGCTGAGGTTTGCTAGGCACATACATATCCAGCGTATTCACCAGCAGGGGTGAATGTAGCCATGAGGAGCACAGAGCAACCGGAGACTGAATCCCCTGGGTCTTGCGTCCTTGCCTGTTTTGGTGGGAGCACAGGACAGAGCATGTCGTCTTCCGTTTGCCCTGCAAAGCAGCAGCCGTGCCTATGCAGTGCAGCTGCAGGTTGGGACTCCATCCTAGCCTGAGATCCCAAAAGCTTCAAGACTGCCCCTGTCTCTTACTGCCTTCATCCATCAAGCAGTGATTTGTGTGGTGCTCAGGAAAAGCATGGAATAATAATTGCAAATCATTCCAACAGATAAGCAGGCCAAATAAAGTAGTGTCTGGTAATTCATCTACCCCACTTCTTGGAATTAAAAGGGCCTTCTTGTAGATTGAGAATAAATTAATCATGAATCTACAAACCAGAGAACATTGGTAAACTCAAAGAGAATAACGAGTACATGACAGGAAGCAGAGCATATGATATGCAGGGATGTATTTGCTCATTAAGTGCTACACATAAATATGCAACCTTCTATTCTGAAGGACGCGAAGATGGGCTGTAGGTGGAAAACAGTAAAGAGAAACAAACATTTGCTCTTATTCAACCACCCACATTCTTTCTTGTAAAAATAGATGCATGCAGACAGAGAAATAAGCCCAAAATGGGGGCTGAGGCATACACACACTTTATTCGCAAAGATTTAAATAAGGAATGTCTGGCCCTTTGGGAAATGAAGGTTGTCGGAAGTTCTCCATCTAATTGGGAAAGGGTTTCAGCAGCAATTCAATTATTTAATACAATTTACATTCTTTTTTCTCCAAGAATGATTACCGGGGGGATGGAGGGGGTATTTTAAAAAGTATGTGTAGGGGGATTTCTTTTCTAGGAGAAGCTAGTGTTGTGCATTCATGATACAGTCACTGATCCCTGTCTAAGACAATCATGGTCAAAGAAAGGAACCCTCTTTCCTTCAGGAAATGGAATAATAAAGGCTTTTATAGAGGACACTGATATTTTCCCTAAATGGAGTTTTCCATTCCTTTTTTTCAGAGCTTGTTTTGCCCCCCTCTACAGGCCTCCCCACGTCACCTGGGTGCAATGCAGTACAAGTCCTGGGGTTGCTTGTGCTCTTTGACCGCACACTAATATTGATTTCATAGGCTTTATTATGAACTCTGTTGGTTCTTTCTGATCATCTTCTGTACGTTGATTCTTAGTACTGGGTCTGCTACAACGTGCTTTTACTTGCTGACTTCTAAATGACTTCATATGGGAAGACTGGGGCTTCTACAGTGAGTGTCTGCTTATTCCCAAGAAAAGCTGTTCTGCCTCTTTGTATGCCAACTGCGGAGGGCTGCGTTCTTGGCTATCTGTAATCTGAAGCTGATATCATTTTAAAATCTGATGGAGGATTGAGTGACAATCAGCTAATGAGGTACCTCCTCTCGGGTCTTTGCTCATCTCTCCAGAGCCACAGCGGTGTAATAGGTTTTAGGAGGTGGTTATGAAATCATTTGCTGTTGTACCCTGCTCTTACTTGTATAAATGAAAATCTCACTGTGCTGTAGCATAAAATGCCTATCAAAATACTGTCCCCTCTTTGAAGAGCTCTGCAGTTTCTGGAAAATAAAATGGCCCTGCTGTATTGTATGGGGTAAGGGATGTTTTCCTTCTCACTGCTAATTTAAATTAAAAGCCTTATAGACCCTCAGGACTCTGTTTTCTCGGAGTGGCCTTCTCTCTCAGTCCTAGAGTTCAAAACGTGAAGGCAGAATTATTTAGAAAAGGCGTGTAAGATGTGTAAGATGTAGCTATTTTCTAGAGTTTCGTTATACCTCTCCACCTCCCTTTTTTAAAAGTAGGTTGTTTTAGTATAAAATGCAGCTTTTTAAGATAGAAAATTGTTAATGCCGTGGTGAACCTAAAACCAGCTTCAGTTTCTCTTACTTTCTTCCTCTTTTCAAGCTCTGATGAGTAGTGAACTCACCTCAGCATGTCTTTTCAAGTTCCCTCCATTTTTCAGACTTCTTCCTGATGTGATCTCCTCTAGCCTCTAGCAGATTTACCTTTGTGGGGCTTTTTGTTCATTTGTTTGGGGGGGTTGAGGGTTTTTTATTTTAAATATTATGTGAAGATTACAGAGGACCAACATGTGAGTGAGTGTAACCTTGCCTTTATTTCTTGCTTAAATATTCCTTCCTCTTTGCTCTGCGTCCACCACTGTCCGTATGCAATTAGCATCCTTATGCTCTGCTAATGTTCTTGTCTTTAAAGCCCCCCCTTTGATGGTTATCACAATAAGCTATTTTGGTCCTCTCTCCTCCTTTTTCTCTCTCAAATTCTCAGTCCTTGCTATGCCAGACCACATCTTAACACTCTTCTAGGACTTAGGCCAACTCCCAGATAACCTTTTGGAAGCTGGAGTAATCCCATAATGACTAAATAGGGACAAGAAATGCTATTGCATGTTAGCCAAATGCACATCTCCATCTCAGTAGTATTTAAAAAGGAAAAGGAAAAACACAAATGACAGAGTATCTCCCCTGGTCTCTGAGCTCTTTTAACCATATACACGGTGACTGCACTCACTGGACCAACTAGACTGTACTAAAAGCTATAGAATTGTTATGAAGAGATTGAAAAATAATCTTAGAAGTATTTTTTTCAGATGTCATGATTAAGAGTTTTCTTTCAATCTCATAGAGACAGGCATAGTCTGAGAGTCAATGGGGATTGTTTTCAACACATGGATGTTAGTCTTCTGTGTTTAATTACGTTCAAATTGACATTTTATCATTTTAAAGGTACATTCAATATTTCATATCTATAATGTGTTAGATACATTACACCACATAGAAATTGAACATTTATGAGAACAATCAGGCAGTCTTTATCCAAAATTTTTCTTTCATTGTTCTGAGCCAGTAAAAACAACAATTTAACTCATCTCAGTAGAGAAATAGCCTTCCAGTGATCATAGATACAAGACAACGCTGGCACCATTGTTTCTGAAAATGGTTTTTCACAACCATCAGGAACAAAAAGCAGTCATTAAAACTACCAGTTTCACTCAGGTTCGGCCCCACCTGTTACAGAGCATTAACATTTTTTTAAAAAGAAAGGGCAGAAGTGCCCTGAAAGCCACCTTGATAGGCTGTAAGGAAATTTCACCTTTGTCACCTGCAGTGGATAACTAATAGCTCAGTTATCTAGAGCTGAGAAGATCAAATAAAATCAGGGCTATGGAGAAGGAACCCCACACTTACTGCTACTGTTTTCTTTCTCTTCACATAGATGAATAAGTTATAAGCATATATCTAGGCCTCTAATAAATACATTGCTAAGAATAAACAAATATGAAAGGGCAAATTCTACACATCCAAGTCGCTTCTATTGTTCTGTGTTTCTCTGCTTTAAAAAATGAAAAAGAAAAAATGAAACACCTCATAATTATTGAAGGAAACCCAGCCCTTATTTTAACATTCATCAGTCATCCTTAAGCTCTACTCATTCGCTTACTATCGCCTTTAAAAACTAATCTGGGTGTGAAAGGATGGGAAAGCAAACTCACCCACACAGGGTGCTTCAAGCGCATCAACAGCAACCATGGTTGGAACAATAAAGGTGGTGGATGGTGCATTTAGAGGTGGCATCAGGACATGGATCTAAGACATCCTGGAAGGGTCCTATACCACCCTTCACAGAAAGGTTGGCCATCCCACAAAATGCTGCACGCAGCCATCAGGCTTCTGGTACTGAAGAAACTGGGCAGCTGTGCAGAAATCTTGTTGCCCTTCCACTTTTCCATGTTAACGGAGCCAGGTGGCTGGAAATACCAAGAGGTTCTTTGAGACACAGCATGGATTTTCTTCCCAGTGCTTGGGAAATTTTGTTCTGAATATAGTTTAAAAATCCTTTCCAGCAGCTACTTCGGCTAACTATGTATATTTATTTTCATATTTCTCTTGATTATACACACCAGAAGATTTAGAAGATCATATATTGCTCGTGCTTTGATTTAATTAGTATTTGGGGAATTGGGTCTGGCAGGTTGCATGACTGCTTTCAGGGTGGAAATTCTCAATTAGCAGTATGCTAATGAATGTACACAGGCCATGTTTTCTCATTTTCACCTTTTACCCTTTGCCCAATTTCAGAGGATAAAACAGGCCTGTTATAATTTTTGTTAGGACAGGATTAATAGCTTGAGTTCACACATTCAACACAGGGTTGCTTTTGGTGTCTCACAAAACAGCAGTAAGTACGAACCACTTAGATGCTCTCATTTCTAGCAGCTCGTATGTTTTAAATGTCTGAAATGTTGTTTTTTTTAATGGATCATTGCATTTCCACATTTTGGTAGATTCATTTTTGCTGTTTCACTCTACAAGATTCATCATTCTTTACAAAGCTAATGGATTTTCCATGCAATCAAAATTTGAGTCTTCAACTATTTGCCAAATTAAAATATAACTCTCTGCTAGTCATCCTGCATATAGAAAAGAAGGAATATGTCATAACAGAAAATCTTTTTGTTCTGTTTCTATTTCTTTTTCTTTCCTATATAATATTTTTTAAAGCATCAATGTAATATTGAATGGAAACTCCAAGGGGAAAAAAAAAAAAAAAAGGGGGCAAGAGGGATTTTGAAAGTGACTCTTGGCTGGCTTAAATGCTACCGCTCACAAAACTCTGCTGGATTCAATGGTGGCTGCATGGGCATTAGGAAGTAGTGTATGTGCTGTGTAAAAAAATACATTCAGCAATAAATAGCTACAGGAATGTCATACARCTGAGTGGCAGGCAGATTCTCAAGGTCTCTCAGTAAAATGAAAATTCTGCTGGGGGAGCCAGACTTTTTTTTTTTTTTTTTAAATCTGGCATCTATTATTACAAAGTCTTATTCTGTGATCATGCTGCTAGGGTCATCCACAGTGCAAACATTATTTCCACTTAAGTGACACAAAGCATACAAATATATTGGAAGTAGAGAGGGAAGATTCCTTCCTTTTCTCCATAGATGTGGAAGGTACCTTGGCAATGCAAGTGATGAAATTACAATTTATCTCTCTATTATGAGATATCAGGCCTATTAAAAGATCTTAAAATTGGATTGTGGCCAAATATTATTCTTATGTAGTTGGCGTTTCAAGAAACCCACTTTCTGTCCATCTCAATAGCTAATTGTTATCCAAGACTATTACTATAAAATTAATTGGAAAAAGGAAAAAGAAGATAAAAAAAAAAGATCATCCTTGTTTGGGTGACTAGAAAGCCATGGCTTTTTTTTTTTTTTTAACACAACAAATGTTTTCTTTGATGAGCAATGAAGAAAGAAGCTGATAAATAATGTTTCTCTTCTCTATTTCATTTTCCAAACAAGTTTCTCAGAGAAGCCTCCTGCTGTTTTAAAATATTAAATAATTACTAATGAAAAGGTATTATCTGTTTCTGCAACTACAACATAAGCTAGGTTTTTTTTACTGTAAATAAACATTATAAAGAAACCCGGATAGAAAATTGTGGAAAAGTTGGATTACTGAAAAGGTTCAAATCAAACCCTACTTTTTTGTAGTTACCTTCTAAGCAGTCATCTTTAGTGACTGTTTCAAATGTCCATTAAAAGAGAGATACCAAAAAGCCAGAAACAATTAGAAGAAGATTAAAATGTAAAATTATACTGATAGCTTTGTTTATATCATGATACTTGCAAAAATTTGGCTCTAGAAATGGCATAAGTTTTTGATTCACCTTAAGACTTATTTAAGCATTCCCACCTTTCCATTTGAAAGGCAAACACTTTCGATTTCATTACATTTTTCAGAGGAGGAAAATACAATAGCTGCTATTCACATCTGCGATTACATGCCACAAGCAGGTTTCACCTGAGAGTCATAGCCAAAGAAGAAATATTCAAGTTAGAGATTTATCTACATCCATCCACATATTAAATACCTCCTCAGAACAAAATAAATACTGTCAGAGAGTATAACTGAAGTAGCAAATGGAGCAGCCTACAGGAAAAAAGAACGGACTCAAGTGTTTTCAAAATTGGATGTTCGAGGTTAAGTACTGAAGATCCCTACTTAGATGATGGGAGATGAGTACTTCAGATAAGAAACAGCTGAGTGCTCGTGGACCGGTGGCACAGCTCTCGAGTACGTGAGCTTTACAAATGCAGCACAACCTGAGGCCAGAACGCTCCAAGCCCTGCGCTCTGAAGCTGGGAAGGATAAACACTGATTTAGGGACTCCATTTCATTATTCATCTCATCTTCCAGGCCTGCCACCCTGGGCTGTTGCTTCCAGATGAAGACAGAACCTCTGTATATTCTTTACACTTATGAAGTTTTACAGGAATATCTAAGCCGGAGGCCCCGCTTCACTTCTAGACCCATAATCCAGTCACGAAGCAGCAGCTTTCTTGCAGCTTCACTTTTTTCTGCTGAACTGGGAGGTTCTTGCATTACCAGCTATACTGTCCTTCTCAAAAGAAATGCTGTTTCAGTCCTGGCAGTTAGCAAGGACCTTATATTTTCTTAGTATTAATTAATATTGTGGTCATATTAGCTGCAGTGATTAGCCTCTTTTCATCCTTGCAACATTCAGGAGCTCCTGTTATAAAAGGAAGGGTGCAGGGTTAGGGAATCGGAGGCAGACTTATAAATGGGATTTGGGAGTTTTGGCTTAGAGCCTTCTTCAGTCCACTAGAACATGCCGTCTGTCATCAGCGCTGGAAAAGGAGAGTTTTTGTGCCAGTACTGACATGTCTGCTAAAGACTGCTTGCTCTGTGCTTAGCCATGTGCCACTGGTCTGAACTCACATCCACTGAAGCCAGCGGCAAAACCCTCCTGGTTGCAGCAAGACCCAGAAGAAGAACCAGCACAAGAGTGAGGGTAGTGTAGCCCATCTGCATATGCTCATCCTCCTCAGTGCACTACTATATCCTAGCTTGGCCTTTCAAAATGCTCTGACTACAGCTTTCAGGCTGAATGAAGCATGAAGAGAAACCCAGGCTCTATTCAGTGCAGTCATTTTAATTGAACAGACCTTTTAAAGCTTTACTTCTTAACAAAGCAGGGGTATTTTTACAACCTGCATATTTTGTGGCATTTGATTTTAATTTACGAGTGGATGAACTTGCATCAAGTTGTCTGAATCTGTTCTTCATATTTGAGTTTCATTTTCTGCCTCTTCTCTTTAATGATCATGGAAGCTCATAAAGTTTTACAGGAGTTCTCATTTTCCTGACATAGTATAAAAATCTCCTCAACAAGACATAGCAAGGAGACATCTTTGCATTTAGACTAAAATAAATATTCAGAATCAGTATTTGTCTTCTTTACTCCTGTCTAATTATTGTGATTAGGTCTAGTGTGTGGTTTCACTGTTCACATAAATTTTGTTCTGGATTTTATACCGTAGATGTGTCCTGATACCTTTCTTTGAAAACTAAATTCTGAACATTTAGCCCCTGATTGAAAATCCTTTGTTGCTTTCAGTGAGTAATTTTTCATTGATAATCTCACTGATTCATGTGAATACTTGCTTACCAGAGGGAGTAAGAGGACTCTTATATACTAATGATTTTTTTAAAGGTATTCATTGCTTAAGGAGCAAGGGACACATTCAGATACCCTGACACTGGTAGTACAGTCCTCAATAACTCCTCCACTGAGACTTAGCTTTGTGGTGACAGAATGTTTAACCTGAGTATTGGTGTRAGGACATGGCCCCTGGCGTGTTAATGGCTTCAAATTGCCGCCATCCCTGCGTTAAAGTAAAAGGGATGTGAGAGCAGACAAAGCACTCCCGCRCAGAGAGCAAGTCCTTTCCTACCAGGTGCCTATGCTACCGACCCACTGAGGGCAAGAGCAAGCAAAGAGGTGTCTCACAGCAGGTCTTCCAGCCTTCTCAAGGAGACAGAGCTTTTCTGTGCTCCCCTGAGGGGATAAGAACAACCCCAAGGAATGGAATTTCTTGCAAAAATGGGTGATTGAGAGACAAATTTAATGAGACAAGCTCCTCACTAATACCTCTTGAGTAGATCCCTGGCTAAATAGCACGATTTAGAGGAAGAACCACAGCATGTCACCTCGTTATTTTCTTGATCTTGTTAAAGGAAAAGTGAAAGAAATTGCTCCCCCAACTCTGATTTTGCTAGTGTGCCCCACCTCCCCTCCCCTGCTCCTTCATTAGTCCAGGTTAATATTTTCTAATGATAGCTTCCAATTTTTCCATTTTCTTTGGCCTTCTTTCTCCCCTTCAAGAATGGGACATGCAAGAAGAAGGAGAGCAAGCCAAGATGGAAACACTGCATGCAAAAACAGAAAGTTAAGGAAAAGGTATTTTGGGCAATAGTCTGGCTTCAGAGCCTCCACAGGTCCGGAAAGAAAAATTACAAATGAAAGATCCATTTCAATGACCAGCCCATAACTGCACAGCTCAGCCTATAACTCACAGTAGCTATCTGCTGATTTAATCTTCCTGCAGCTTGATCTTCTCAATGTTTTGTATCTGTACTGAGTTTTTAGCTCAGCGCTGCAACATGAAATTTTCCTTAGTCTTTTTAATGAGGTACAGTACGTCCCTTCTTTGCTGACTCCCATAAGGATGAACAAAGGGAAATTCACACATCGCCTCAGAAAAGTAACAGGCACAACTGGGAGCAGGCACAGGAAGTCAGCCTCAAAGCTTCCACAGATGTGGAGAAAGATTAACAACATCAGGCAGGCTAATGTATTTGAAGCACCACTTAGTAGCAACCCATAACCATTACTGAACATACTGAATGAGATTTTTGCAGGAAGCATTTCACCCATTTCCTAGTTTTTGGTCTTTCTGAAGAACAGAAAAGAGGTTATGAAAGTCACTATGTAGGAGTGAGCAACTTCAGAATAAAATACCCACAAAACCTCCCTCCCTCTTTCCATGAAATGACTCATATCAATGCAATTGCATTTTGCTGAAGTATCTTATAAGTGAGATGGAACATTTTCAGAGGGAACATTTAGGCTGGTAAAAAAATATCAAATAAAAACATCCTGATGAAATGACGTGTTTGTCCATTTTGAACTAGTCTCTCAGGAGGCATACTAGACGTGTAAAGCACTCTTGAAACTGCAGCCAGTGGATAGGGAGTGGCTGAATTGACACCGGAGATGTCCATATACCTAGGATGAATTAGCAAATAGTAATTGAGGGACAATTTGACTACACCAAGGCAGGTCAGGAGTACCCCATGTAAATTAATGGAATAAAACTGGTTTAAGAAAGAGATAATCAACTCTAGGGTTTAAAGGAAATTGCTCAGAAGTTTTTGTTTTTGTGTGAAAGGAGAGCTGAATCTAAACACAGTAATTAATTTAAATGTTTTGGCATAGCAAGGTACTCATACATCAGAACAATACTTGCAGAGCAGAACAGAAACAATACCAGTGAACTTGGAGACTTCTTATAGAAAAACAACACAAGTCAGTATAGTCCTATTTTATTTGCTTAATTATTAAAGCTTTTAAAAAATTCAGATAGGAGAGCATGTCTGGCAGCATGCCTAAGCTGTGTAGCTGGGACATGCACATCTCTGCTGAGGGTGACTGGGAAAGCCATTTTCACAAGGATAAAAGCAAGAATTGCTCCATTGGTATCACACAGACGATGGAAACAAAAGCTAGAGCAGAGGCAAGACACGTTTTACATTGAGTAGATGTGAATTTTTACGCGCAGTATATTGAATAGGTATATTATTTCTGTGGTGGACACGGAATATTCTTTACTTAATTCATTTATTAATTTTTTAGCTTACCTCCTAAGCTCCAAACATTTTCCAAAGAGCAAAAATTTCTCCTATTCAAATTAATTTATGACCTAACAAATCCAACAGTCAGACTTTCCTACAAACTTTGTCCATCTTGCACTCAGAAATGAAGCAGAGAAATAACTTCACATGTATCTAATTCTTGGCTGCACAATGTAACCTATATTTCTATGGTACAGTATAAATTACAAAGTAGATCCCCTTGTTGACTAAGACCCATATAGTGCATAGCCCTTACATCTCCTTGATGTAAAATTAAATGCAAATTTCAGCATGTGCTTAATTGTTCCAAAGAAAATGGTGAAATCAGCATATGAACTTTAAATAGAACTGATGAGTATAGTTATTTCAACTGACTTTATACTTCTGTTTTTTGCAAAGTCCCCTGTGAACGATATGCATTTTTCTACTGCTAATAGAAGAAATTATCATTCTGTCTGCCTCCGATTACTGTGCGCAGATGATGAAGAGTCACCCACAGCCCCATTAGGGACTGCGTTGTCCAAGCCTGTTTCAACTTTAGGCAACTCAGGATAATGTCAGTGCTGACTTCACACTGGAGTCTGGACCAGGAAGCTGCTGCTGCTGCTTGCGTGCCGGTGGGAATTCCTGCACTTCACAGAGCAGGATGGCCCAAAATACTGTATCCCCTCTAATCTGCCTTACTTCATCTTATGCCCTTAAAGCCGTGCAAAATGCAAACATAACGCACTGCAGAGTCTTTTTAAAACAAAAAAATGGTCATGCCCAACCTGTGCGAAGCCTTTCTGGGGAAGCAGTTGTGGCAACAGATGGTGTCCTTTTCATAATCCAGGTTGCAGAAACTGCAGCGAAGCGGTACGAATATTGTGTAAAGGTTGTAAATGTCGCAGCCTGTTACTGCTTGGGCACCTGTACAGAGCAGGTGCCAGTGATATAAAAAATGTCCATCCTGAGAGGCCACTCTTCTGAACTGGAAGGGATCTACTGGAAATCAGTGCTGCTTCTTTTGGTCACCTGGCTTGAGCTCACACTGGGCCACAGAGCAGCCAGGAAGGGTTAAACTGTCCATCACATCCAATTGAATGACAAATAAGTGTCTCAAACAAGAAACAAAAAAGAAATAAAATAACGAAAAGTGCTGCAAGTGAGTACAAACAATGCCTCCAGCTCAGCGCTGACCACCCTGCAAATGGTGCTGCTTCCTGATGCAGAATTGAACCGGGAGCTTGCCATGTGGCTAATGCCTTTCTCTAGTGTTTTGCAGAAAGTGAACAGAATGAGGTGGGGTCTGACTATTATTCTTTATTTCTTCATGACACATTCAAACCCTGCAGTGATGAAAACTCAGAAAGTATGTTGACGTACTATGTTATAAAATTCAAGGTGCTGATCGTTTATAATACTAAAGATCCGAAACTGCTTGTAACTCAAACTTGGGGAACTAAATAGACTGTGGGAGAAGAAATAAATTTACAAGCCTCAGATTAATTTAGTGTGATTTGCACTCCCAAATGATAGTTTATATGCTTTTCCCAAATATTTTTATGTTACTATTATTATGTCAGATACATCAATGAAGACAGCTGAATACGGTAAGACTTGCTTTATTTCATGAATGCAAGAGACAACAGGGCTAAATTCAGGGCTGATTTTTAAATGGCACAGGTCTGTCAAAGTCAATGAAACCACAAAGATACATGTGAAGAGAAAGCCAGAGCTTGAGTTTTCTTCAGTGTTGCTTTTGGGTTGTATTTTTCAGTAACAACAATAATGTCTAATAGTGCTCTTGCTATTTCATTTATTTTAAAATATTCTTTGTAGGTCTTGCAAATTTTCATGTTGCTCAAGAGGTAGTACCTTTTCAGGACAAGAGTTCATTTTTAGGAAACTTGAAGTAAAGTGATTAGTGAATGAGCCCTGGTTGCAAATCAGGCAGCACGCTGTTGATTGGGTAGAGGGCAGTTTCCTCCTCTGCATTTTGGGTGCAGTGTAACACAGGGATCAAGCACTGATTAATTAACAACTGTGCAGATCTGTGATAATGTAATTAAAGAAATTTCAGGGCACAGAGGATTTGAACCGTACTAAAACATTTATTTGTACTGTATTTTCAGCCACTAGATGCCACTCTGTGCTGTGGGGCGATCCTGGCAGCATCCCTGGTAAACAAAAGAGACAATGTCTGGTTTCAAGCTGTGTAGAAATCTGTTCTTTTGTCCTATAGGTACAGCTCTTCTGTAAGCTCTCTATTATATTTCACTATATAATGATGTGTTCAGACAAGCCGAATTAACTCTCTAAAGTTAAATTCGACTGGGTGCTTCTTGATTTTTGAATGCTTAGTTCTGCAGCCTTCATGCCCTATTACTGTGAAGGAATAAAGTGGGGAGAGGTATAAAATATATAAATGTAGCGTGCTTGCTAAGCATAGCATTACTAAGTCAATACAATTATTTCTCAGCTAAGCAGCTGAAGAAGATATGTAGGAATACTCAAAGTTAAATCAACATTGTATTGATATATAAAAGTGCTGATAGTGCAGGGGGAATACAAACCAATCAACAGACTAATTGTTATCAAGAAAAATACTAATAGTTCCTCATTATCACAACTACAACACATTTATTAGAGAGGACTCTATCTTCACCTTCTCATTAGAATGGTGCATCTCTTATTAACACTCAATTAGAAGAAAACCAGTTGTGAGTTACTTCTGTGTATAGTTTCCCCACAGCTGACTGCTGTTTCCAAAGAGAGAACTCAGCTTAAAACAGCACCCTGTTGTTCCAGCCCCCCAAAATACAGCAGCAGAAAACAAAGAAACAAGCAAACATGCCCCAAAACCCTGTTCAAAATCCATCCTTCACTGGACGGACTTTCAGTCGACAGAGCCTCTACATGATGCTTTAGGCTGTCTTCTCCTAGAAAAACTTGAGCTAGGTCATGCACCAAGATTAGCTCCGGACACCGCTGCAGTCTCATCTGAACTGTGTGATATTTTCTGATTATTCATTGTGTTCCAGGTTTTCATTGTCCAACTCTCAGCATCATCTTGCTGCTTGGAGATCTTACTTTTGTAATGAACAATCCCCCTGACTCTCTTATTATCAAATTGCCCCCTTTCAGTGTCTAGCTGCAAGTGTTAATGAGGATCCAAGTTTGATAAATATTCTCACAAAACCTCCGCATATGTCAGATTCAGGCACAGTACGCTTGATCTTATCAGTGTTGATTGTTTGTGGGCAATATTAGAAGCCCTGGCAATCAGCCTATAGAGACAATATATTATGAAATAAAACATTCTGCCCTGTAGTTCTTCCCTGGAAAAAAATGGGTATTAAGTTTACAAGTACCCATCAGYGATTTTCCTAGACTCCACTTTTTTCTAGTAGCCTTCCCTAGAAATTAAGAAGCCAAAAACTACTCTGATCCCTTTTCTCTCTCTACATCACWTTCGACAATAAAAATTCTACAAGTCAAATGGCATCCTGCCTGCCACCTTCATTGCTGCCAGGAAGAGGGTTTGTATAGCTATAGCTCGGTGCAGTTGTGTAACAGCTGTGAATTACTTTCGTGCAGGAACTGCTACCAGGAGCAAGACAGAAAAACTACTTAGCTGTTTTCAAGGGAAAGAGACTTAAATTCCATCCATGCTCTTCTAACTTTGTTATCAGCTACTGGCTAAAAAGCCACTTTTGAGACCTCAGACATGGCTAAATAGTAAGTATTGTTGTCTTTTCCCTTCACTGCCCTTGCAAAACAAGAGGATGTCATGACAACCAGGAGAGCATATTTCAGAGACACTAGTGTCTGTGCTGACTGATACTTGTTGTGGAGCTTAGCACTACCTGTTKCAACCAGTGTAATTAATTTCCCTGCTTTTATACCATTATGTCTGCAGTACACTCACTGGTACTCCAGAAATCCATTATTCTAGTTCTGCCTGTTCCTCAGGCTCAGTAAGCATACACAAACAGCCAGGCTCTTTCATGATGTCTGGGTTGGACTTTGGGTTCTCTAGTCAACAATCCCCAACTGGCCAATTAATTTCCTCACCTATCACAGTTCAGTTTGAAGTAAATGGATATAAGAAACTAGGTTACAGACATCTAACTTCTGTCCACTGCACAAGACCACAACTTGCATCTAAACCAGAAGCATGTGAAGTAAAAACACAGCCCATAGATGTGAGAAGGGCTGCTAAAAATACCAAGGAACTCATTAGTGATGCAGCAGTCAGTATAGTCTTCATCACTAAAAAACTCACCAAATGAAGTGAGTTCTGAACTGTTTTCTTCCATCCATCTGCAGGTTGCCAGGGCATCGCAGAGTAAGAAAACTCGTCAGACATACACTGAAAAAGTGTCTCACATAAGAGCATTTAGGTCAATTTTAGTCAGTCCAAAGTACTGGACTATCTAAAAAGCTAGCACTGATACCTTACCTATTTACAGATTGCTTAAGATTAATGACACATGCAAGAGCCCACTGATGTCCTTTTCATCATGGTGATGACATAACCCTGTCTAGTTATCCTGAGAGATTGAATGATTGAACTACCTTGAATGTATAGTTCAATAAAACCACAAATACTCAGATTACCCAAACTCTTTTGCTTCCGTGGGACTGTCATCTATTACTTCTGGTTCAGCTTTCACAGCTGGCCAGCCTGCTTTCCAGTTTAGATGCCAAGTGTGAGGACATCACAATAATCTCAATGTCTTGAACACCAGCAAGAGACCTTCCAGTTTCTGCCAGAGAAATTATTCCAGTTCAGTGGAGCTGGATTCCAACAAATTCAGCATCATATGAAAGCTAATACTGCTCTCACTGCATGACAATAAATCGTTATTTTTATATAATGCTGATTCCTGAACAAGACCTTTTTTCTCATCAAATATTTTCCTGAAGCCCTTGGCTAAAGGAACGGTAAGACGAAGTGTAATACATTCTTTAAAGCTGCATTGCTAAGGCTCTGTTGCTGGCCTACAACCTTTCTGTCAGCCTCTGCTGAAGCTGCCAAATGAGTCTCCAAGGAGCTATCTGGGGTGCTAAACTGTTTCATCAATCCTGAGTGCCTACAACCCTCTGCAGAACAGGGTAAAGCTACTGCAGTGAATTATGCTCCTTCACTAAAAAGAACATGGACATTTGAAAAACCTTGACACACAGCACGAGCATGCTTTGCTTATGTCCATTATCCAACAACCCACCTCCACTCCCAGTCTTCAGTACACCCAAGAACCATAAACACCCAGAAGGACTCGTAAAATGAGCTCTACCCAAGCATTTCGTGCTTCACAGAAGAGCTGTGAACAACTGGCCTCTCACCCTCAATTGAATCAATCAAGGCAGCATTTGAAGAAAAAAACACCTTAAAACATAATATAATCCAAGAAACTCAAGACATCCAAACTGGACATACTTATAGCCATAGCCAATTATCATGCAGTTCCAGGCTTGATATAATTTGGATTCAGACTAGGACCAGAACTGCAGATGGGAGATCCTGTAAAGTCTATACATAAATGCATTTCTCTTGACACCTCTTCAACCTTCAATATTTCAGTCTTGACTGAAAAAGGTGATAGACAGAGGTCTGTTATAATTCACAAAAATTTTCATACTCTTCTTGTCTTTTCCAATCAGGTCTTTCCCTGCAAGAATCTAGTCCTCCTTCAGTGGAGATACACAAGGTCCAGTTCTCTCCGATACTACAAGCTATACCACCATTCCTGAAAGGGCCACTGGTTAGATGTGAGCAGGTGATGGGAAGGCACATCTGTCTAAAGCTGAGCCCCAGCAAAAGAGGGTTGATGCAGGTGAGCATCTACAGCTGTAATACAGCCTGTCCTACTAAAAATATATGCCTGAAAATCATCAAATCTTTTGATAGGCTGGGAACACTCATGGATTCCTGACTGATAGTATAGATAATATGAAGTTGTGTCTACAGAATTTTATCAGCTTTCTTTACATAGGAGATTCTAGCTCATCCTGAAACATGATGAGACAGTCATTATTAATGCCCTAATTTTTCTCAGCGGTACTAAACTGGTGTAATTTAACTGGGCATGAAACTTTCAGCATTTCTAGAACTTCAATGTGTACTTCAACTTCTCATTTGTAAACGTCTGATCAGAATAGCTAGTGCATCAGCTACATTAGAAACTTTTCTTCTTCAAAACATAATAATCTAACCTGCATCTCGGATATGCTGAGTGACATATAGGGAGTCACTGACTTTAAAATGAGTCACATTCATCTCAAACCCAGTATAATCCAGATTCAGACTCAGAAAAGGAAATGGAACCATGGATAGATGATCTCCGCCTCTATCAATAGATGAAAAGTATTTTTGCTTTTCCATAAAAAGTAATTTAAGTTGAAGATCTTTTTTTTTCTTTTTTTAACATCTTCCAGGACAGAGACCTAGAGGAGCTGAAAGCTTTATAATTAACACCAAGATTCATAATAATGTTGTACTGGCCAAACTGAGCTCTCCAAAGAGGAAGGCGATACTTTCTGCTGCCTGCACTCAGGCCCCCAGAACAAATACCATCTGAAATTTTGCAACCTTCTGAGCTAGGAAGAAGAAACATGTCTTCAACTTAATCTATTATTTCATGCACAGAAATACAAAGATTTTCAAAAAGAAAAGTACCACAAGAAGACAAACGACTTCCCATGCTTCTGCCACTGGAGAAGGGCTGACAGACAAACACTATGACAGAAGGCCTAGTCAAGTGTTTAATGAACCCTGGTTGGAAGATACTCCAAAATTGCTGAGCAGGAGGACTATACAAGATGCATTCTACCTTAAGTAACCATCCTTGTAGCTGTATGAGGCCTGCAGAGCTCAGAGGTATCGATGAAAAGCAAAAACAGAGAGTAGTCATTTTATTAACAGATACAACACTGCAAACACAGTTAACAGACTTATCAAATGGGAAAATAAGACTTTCACACAGACAGTTCTCAGAATAAACTTTAATTGTAAGGTCACTGCAGTGGCATTAATTAAGACAGCATTCAACAAAGGTAGCAATATCCACCTTAGGTATGCCAAGAAGTACATATATTAACTATGGTTTGTACGTCTAATTTAGAAAGTTTCATTCTTTATTGTACTTATTTCAGTTAAACATAATTAAGAAATGGGAATTAACTACTAACCATCAAACTAAACAAACAGAGAAGGAAAAAAATGAGAAACTAGTGTAATAAGTTTTGTAAATTCTTGTAGAAGGGTATAATTTACCTTTACTCTTTAATCCCTGCTTTGATTTCTCCAGTTCTTGCATTAATCCAGTATCCTGGATTTTCATGTAAGAACTTCCAGCTCATCAGTAAACATGTAGACACATTTCTGATTAATTTACTTTATTGATTAAGAGTTTACAAAAAAAACCCACAGTAAATTCCTTAGAACCTGGGCAATATACACATGTTTTATTACTATTGTTTCAATTTTCTTCTGCTCCAGGCAAATTCTACCATAAACAAAAGCTAATAAACCTGATTCAGGAGTTATAACCACCACATAACATTGTAAAAGCAGCAAAATAGGAGGCTGTGCAGCAGCCCTCACTTTAGTTAAAAGTATTTTTAATGACTTCATCCTTCATGGTTGCCCAAAGCACCCTGTGAAATAAACCTTTAACTCTTACATCGTTTCTGTTTTAAGGGTAATGAGCCATATGTGAAGACATCTGCAATGCCTGAAAAGAGTGATCATTAATCAGAGAGAAGACAGGACACTTTCTGATTGCTGATATGGGAAGAAAAACCTTTCAAAAAGTCACTGGAATGAAGAAAGGAAATTTGTCCTTTATTTTGCATGGCATGAATACTGCAGGCATGATTTTTATTTCTTGCACATGCTGGGGAGTAGAAACCCTATGCTGTGAGAGAGGAAGACACCAGAGAACAAAGAGAGGATCCAAGAGAAGGGAGTTCTGTGAAAAAGGCTAAGACAACAGCATATGTTGTTTGTATAGAAACCTCTTTCTTACTTACCCAGAAAGTCTGAAGGAAGACCCAAAAGCAGGGCACAGATTGTAGGCTTAACCTCTTCTTTTCTTCACTCTAATTGCCTTTAGCTTAGAAATTACAAGGTCGGGTACCCTCACAGTTTTTTCTGGAACTAGAAGAAGCCTTGGCATCTCCTCCTGACTGCTGAACACCCATTTTGAGTCACCTTCAGTTGCACCTTTATGTGGCACCATCTGGTGTCAGACACACCATTCTGCAGGGACAGCTGTACCATGCCTTCTCACTGAAGCATTAAAGCTGGTACCCTCAGCAGAGTGGGGTTTTTTGCTTAAATTTGTGTCAGTTAATGTCTTCTTCGTGGTGGCAATCCCTGCTTTTTTCCCATTTTGAAGAAAAGCAGCTGGAAGTGTTTTGTAATGTAAGGAGCAAAATACTCTCACAGAATAGAGAAAATAATTTACACAGAGATGTGGAAAGAATGATTCATGCCAGGCCGAGATAAGAGGAATGAATTACCACCTTGCTGATCTCTCTCCATTGATCATAAAGGGAAATGAGACAGCTAGTTCAGAACAGCTGCCTGACTTTTAGACTCCTGAAGTTAGAAGACCATAATCCCTGTCAAGCTTGGGAGATGGGTGTTTTAAGGACTGAAAAGTTCTACGTTTCTAGGAGACATCTCCAGGCAAGAAGTATGTATTATGTCCAGGCTTAGTGCTGGTCAGACTCCATCTCTTGGTTTTTATTCTAAAGGCTTTCTTGCCTGTTATAATGTATTCTCCAAGCAGGGGTGTATTTTCCAGGAAAGCTGCACTTTTTATAGATTTGCAAATATGTTCTTCCATCCTTTAAAGCAATTACATACATAAATATCACTGACTTCTACATGCTTTGTGCTCTACTGCTCTGTTTCTATGAGCCTGTGGCTTACATTTCCTAATGATATGGAAACAAGCAAATTAAGACAATGAAAATAACATTTACATATAAGGCATACTAATTAACCAGTAGCACCATCTTCCCTCCTACTGTGAGAAGTCTCAGTTTGTGAGGTGCAATCGTGCACAATGGATTTGATACACAGGCACAGGAGTAAAAAGGCACAAGCTGAACATAAGTCATCTTGCATTACCATGGCAGTGAGTCTGAATAAATAAAATTTGTTTTTATATCACTTCTAAAAACCAGCTGCTTCGTGTCATGTCAGTTTGTACCATGGAGCACAGGTGCTCTGGTCTGTCTGTGTGCGCTTCCAGTTAGTCAAACAGTCCAAGCCTGTCTGTTTCTCAGTTGAAACAAACACTAAAAACTATAGTTTCTTCCTATTGCGTTGCCATTATGCTGTTATTATATACAGCTTCTTACTGTTTCATTGCCAGTGACCCAACGTATCAGAATTCAGTGGTTCCCATGTGCCACTGAAGACATCACAAGGAAGGAAGGAATAAAAGTTTACGAAAACTTCCCTTGTGTATTACAGAAAAGAAGCACTCGCAGGGAATTCCAGGGGATCAGCACTCTAAATTTTCAGTGAACACAACCTGTCCTCAAGTCCTAATTTCTAGATATCTATTGAAATGGAAGATATGGGCTTCATAAACAAGTAATCTGATTTTTCTCAAATAGAACCTGCTCAACTGAGGAATTTGGCCCTGGGCACTTGTTCTGTTCTCCAGGTAAGCTTACATCTGGAAGCATGACAATCACTGAATGAGGAATTAGATGCATTCTGGAAGTTTCTGGAGTGTAAGTCTTTGGCAGATGGAGACAGCATCTGAACAATTCTGCCATATTCAAGCCAGAATTATGATTGATGGATGGACATGACCTGTAGAAGTTAGACAGAACATTTGAAACAACAACAACAAAAAAGCATCAACAGAAATCCTCAGGAGGCTCTGTCTCCTCCTGATGTTGTTGTTAACTCCTATAACTAGATGGTCACTGCTAGATTCTTCAGAAACGAAATTGTCTACTGAATAATCACTACCTTTTTTTTCCAGGAGACAAGGATAATGGCAAATAAAGAGATTACAAAAGAGATCAACAGGTAAAAGTTAATATGTTCGGTGCTTAGGGCATTGGATCTCCTGATGCTTTCTTCTCAGAAGTAACAGACATGGTAGCGCCACACATAACAGCAGCTCCTCAGAGGACTGTGTTCATCGTGGAACAAGGGAGGTGCAACTCTGTACTGCTATTTCGTGAAGTCCTCGGTCATTGAAAGCAGCAAATAAACTCCTTGTAGCATATTAAGAAAACTTACCATGTACTTAGACAATGTGTAACACTATACTCTAGGAAAGCAAATTAATATGACCGTACTGCACAGTATTGACATCCGCGTGACTTACATGGAGGAAATCACAGCTATCAGACATAGTGATACACCTAAGGTCACACTTGGAATTAAGAAAGCACGTAGAAAATAAATGTCTTTCCTGAGCTGTTATGAGAAGATTGCTTTAAATGTGGGGTTAAGCTCCAAACAACAACTTGGCAAATTCTAATTTTTAAAAGGAAAATATGTTTCCTTTTTCTTGAAACATTTATGGATCTTAGCCCAGCCCTCAGTGACAGATGTTGATAACACAAAAACTACAGCTGACAGAAATTCTCATCATAAAAATATATTATGACTAAGATATCCATCCTGCCTATACTTATTTGTAGCCTTAGCTTGTAACAGACAAACATTTTGATGTTTGTAGCATCAAGGCCCAAATTCAACTGAAGGGTTTTTTTGTTTTCAACAGCACAGCCTGTTTGGCATTTTCCTGCATGTGTTACTACAGACAGCAAAAGCTGAGTTATTAGTTGCAGGGACAGGAGATAAGAAGTTGGTGATTTTCAGTCTTGAGATTGCAAGCCTGGAAATATCAATAGAAGCAGGACTGTAATTCTGAAAACAGGGTCAAAAGCAGAAAAACTGGGAGGTTACTAAAACAAGCCTTGAATTCTGCTTCAAAAGAGATGTGACAAAACTCCCTAGGTATTTACACCTTCCAAACACCTTTGTAAAGGAAGTTATCATATTTATCATTGCACATCTGGAGAAACAAGCTCCTGAAGGCAAACATCCCTGACTCTTATCATATTCAGAATTTTGTTCTTGTATTTCAAATAAAGCTATTCCTGATACACCCTGCTGGGGAACAAGGTTGATCTCAACAGGGTGATTCATTGCGCCTGTCCAAACAAGGAGGCACCTCCACTTGAGCCCCCTTTCGGCTCAGTGAAGGGAAACAGGCACGCATAAGGCGCAGTTCATCTGACCTCTTTTAGGTGGCTGCCTCGCATCACACGCGGGAGGGTCGGAAGGTGTCATTGTCTCGTGGCTGAACATATATATATAAACTTAGTTATCTAAAATTTAGTGAGATGAATCCCACTCAAAATCACCGGGTTGAAGAAACATACATAATCTGGTGTCCTGAACATGATTAGAAGTCAGGATTTCTCTGGCGCAGACTTGCCTAGCCATTGAAACAAGATGATCCAATTTTGGCACTTGTAACCTCTAGATTTGGGTCTTGGGACTCCTGCTCATGGAGGGCGCACACACAAAGAGCTCCACAGACACATTTACCACCTTCCAGCCTGCATGCTTTTTGTGCTCTCCACCTTCTCCACAGAAGCACCATCCTCCTCCTCCTCTTCCTCCGCCTCTCACATGAGCTGTCACTCCCCTCCTGGTGTCTCACAGTCACCCTCCTTTCTCTCTTAGCATGACCCATAGCACACAGCATTTTCTGTATAGCTAAGAGAGTGTTTATTGATGAAGACTTTAAGAAGTCCATTTTAATGGACTTCATGTACTAAAAAAATGTTGGAAAATGTACTTCTCTTCCATTTCAAATGGATACCTGCCCTCCTGACATTGGGGTATCAAAGACAGGCAGACAAACAAGAGGCTACCAGCGTCTTATCCTTTTTGTGTGCAACAGTGTGTTTTCAAAATTCTTGCCCCATAGACACGCTCAGTTTTGGCAGATCCTTGACTAAAGCTTTTTATTAGACTGGGAAAAAGCACCACTAGCACTTTTATAAAATACTGGGATTTTCTTATTCTTCCCTTTTCCCACTAAAGAAGATAAAGTTGCCTAACTGTATGTGTTTCACATGATATTTTTCTTCTCCGAGTCTCATCAGCAGGAGCAATGTGGTCCAATTTCCTCCTCATCCCCAGCAACTGATCCATAAATTGGCAAGCTCACCAAATGAGGGAACATAAGTGCAATTGCACTTAATTGACAGGGCATCACACGCAGCCAACTACAACTTCAAGGGCGGAAACATTAATGACAGCAGCACGTATATATAGCGACAGTCATTTTTGATCAGGAATAGGATGCAGAGATGTTTTAATTACCACACTTAATGTTATACACGCCGTGCTACATTTAACCTATTTGAAAGCTGGTGTGCAGGTTGCAAAGCATTGGAACATTAATAAATTGCGGCTGCATGCGGTTCCAATTGAAGAGACAATATGATTCTCAGCTCAGGCTGCATTTTACAAATACTTATCATTTATTTAGCAAGGGAAACAATGCTTCCCTTATTAATGTTTCTAATGCTTCAGCAAAGGTTATGCAATTATTTTTTTTCAAGGTGAGTCACCTCATATCCCTGGCGTTCATGTTTTCTGTTAATTGCAGAGAAACCAGAGTGGGCAGCAGTTTATATAACCTTTCAGACAGGGTAATGTATATTCAGACCAAGTCCTCCTCACAGCTTGGAGATCACACATTCTGTTGATTCATCTCTAATGGGTGGCTGTCACTGACTGTACCTTTAATGTTCTTATCCTAATGGCAAGCAATTAAGGGCAATATTTTTTAAGAGAGCCCACCAAAGGGCCAGATTATAGCTTAAAAGAGAACTGATTTTCAGGCAGTGCTTGTGAAGTGCTTCAAACTGGGAGGAAAAAAAAATTTAAAAACAAGTGACCAAAGTGATCTGGGAAATCCTGGCCTCAAAAATAGCTGCAGAATTTGATTCTGTTTTTATGGGTTTGCTATAACAATAAATCTGTATAAATGCTGCTTGGTATAGGTGCGTTTCAAACACAGAGCTAAGCTTTATGTTCACATTCTGGTCCTAAATCCCTTATTACCAAAATGCACAATCTGTGCTTACAGGAGGACTATGCCCATCAGAAGACCACAGGATTTTTAACATTCAGGGCAGAAAGGTGCCCATGGAAATATGATTACGTGTTTATTCACTCTACCATTTTATGAAGGGATAAAATCTTTGGTCCCACTCCTTGTATAACTGGTTCCACTTCCATGCACACACCACCTAATCTGAGGAGTCATTTAGTACAGAAGTGTTCAAGTCATAGCTTCAAATTTTACTCTCTTCCCTTTATGCTAGCTGTTATCAAATGTGCCTTTATACGAATTAACAGGGGCCAATTAGCAGGAGTTTCAGATAAGCCTTTATGTGTTTGATTGTATGGCAAAGAAATTAAATGACTGATGTTTTATCTTAAAGTTATAAAACCAAAATAGCTAACTGGTATAATAAAAGCACAAACATATCCTCACAAGGACCGACACATTCAGCATGTGATTGTAATTAATGTTTAAATGGTTGGAAGTTAAGGCAAAGAATTTACATAGCAGTGGGCTTGTACTGCAGCAGTCCTTTCAGCACATCTGTCTGATAGATCTATTGTGAATACAAAACCACACTGATTAGAGGTACATAAATGAAGGAAATAATATTATAGAAACTGTTACAAGATTTTCCTGTTCATTTCTACATATATCAGCTTGAAAATGGTTTATTATTTAAGATCTACCTTTGTGTAACTGCTTGAACTGGTTAGGGATGCTTACAAAATTGACATACAGCGGTGACTACCAGGACACCCACAGAAGCGGCCTAAAACCAAAAAACTGCATAGAAACACCTTCACCTTCCAAAGGTTCATTGTCAGTTATATGCAGTGTGTTTACTTCTACATGCAGCTGTGCTGATTTATCTTTCACTACTATATTCACCACTCAATAACCTATGCATGAAATGGAATATGCGTTTTCTTGGCAGTGGCTACCCTAGTGGTCCTTCACTAACTAGAACAGGCATTTCAGGACTGGTTCAAGAGGACAATTCAAATGGCTTGATTTTCCACTCATCTACTGTTGTGCATCTTAGAGTTTACAGAGGAGGTCTTTTGCCTTTATCAGTTTTGTCATTGGTTTCCCCATCTCACTTCAGGCATCCAAAAAGGGAAGAAGGCGGAGTGTTATAGAAACATCCAGCCCTATAATTCATTTTGTGGAGATCCATGTCATATTATCTTTGTAGACAGTTTCATGAAGGTGGATGAAGAAGGTTAAACACATTTTTCAGCAGAAGTGACTGCCACTGCAATGGGCAAACAAAAAAAAAAAAAGACAAAAAAATCAATCAATCAAAACAAACAAAATTACATCAAATGGAGAAAGACCAAGAAGAGCAATGTAACTGATTAGAGGCCTGAAACAGCCTACGAGGAAAGTAAGTGTTAGATTTGTGTTGAAAAGACAGAATTCCACAGCTTTAAACTACAAGACAGATTCAGGCCAGACATGCAAGAAGCTTTTTAAAGGTAATGATCATGAAACCTTAGAAAGAGTTGGCTGGGGAGGCTACGAAATCCCCATCACTGAAGGTCTCAAAGAACAGCCTAGACAACATCTCTCAGGAAGGGCAGAAGTATTGAAGACCCTGCCTTCAGGGTCTTATGATCTCTTCTAGCCTATTTTATAAGATTTTATACAGTACTGCATTTCTTTACACAACCACACACGTGCGCGCATACACACACACTCATCTAAACACCACAGAAATTAATAACAGCAATAAATGCACAAGAAGAACCAATATGGCTTAAGAATTGATAAAAATTAATTTCATAGTAATTATTAGGTAGATGGAGGTACTAAAAATGTAATCCTGAATCAAGAAATTAAATTATCTTTAGAAATTAATAAATCGACCAAGTAATTATCTGTTCTGATGGAAACACCTTCTTTTTTTACAAAAGATCATAAAAAATAATAACTTTGAGAAAATTAAGTTTAGCTGGGGAAAAAAAAAACTTATGAAAGGAAAAGAGCATTCTCACTAAGTCCCCTGGCATGTGATGGTCCTTGCCCACCTGCTTACCCTCCAGAACCATGTGTCTATATGCAGACACCCTGTTGGAAACGGTCTTTGGCCACCACTTATTTCCAAACAACGTTCCCAACCGTGAGTAAGTACAGGCCAAAACTGTGCTAAGGACCATCCAGCATTTTAACATCTAGGACATTCAGGTTCCAGTGCCCAGGACCTTTTCCTGGCAAAGTTTAGTTTACTGGTATAAACATAGCCATTGATAGCAGTGGCCTTCTAAAATAATTCCCAAGTTGCTCTGGATTTATGGTATTGCACGAGAATAAATACATGGTGTCAGGGCCCTGAGGGCACTTACTGGCTCTGCCCAGCCTAGAAACCAGAAGCACTGCTTAGTATCTATCCCTGCGTCCCAGGGAGCGCCCTTAACAAAGAAAGATCCTTTAATTTTATTGATAGATAAACAGATCGGATTGAAAGCTGTGGTTTGGATCTCCTCTCCTGTTAGGCAGGCACCTTCAGCCCATAAGCATCCTTAATATGAGGTTTCTGTATTCAAAATCAGAGTAGAGAAGCCGATGAAGATAAAGCAAAGGAACAAGCCCTCTTAGCCTATAACTCCCCAGTCCTGCCTTTCATGATTGAAGCTATCGAGCTTCTCTCTTCAGCAGCATTAGTCTCACTGTCTTTCCAAAGCAGCGGAAAGCATCATGCTTTACACTCAAGCAGTCAGAAGTTCAAATCCCAGGAAAACTGTCATGCAGTTAGTGAATATTTTCTTCCTATGCCTGGCAGGGGCACCGAACTCAGAAAGAAAATTACAAGGGAAAAATTCCATGGTAAGCGAAGCCATGCTGCAGCGTCTAATGAGAACACAGGCTTTATTCTGATAAAAGTTCTTTGTGTTGCTCCTTTATTAAGAGGGACCATGCCAGTTTCTCTGTACACATGGCAGATCAGAGGGGGCTTTTATAATGCAAAGCCTTAGAGTATCTGCTGAACGTACCTGGCATTGCTCTGAATTTGCAGTACCTACTGTTCCTCTTCATCTCAATCAAAGAGAATAGCTCTTAACAAAGATTAATGAAAATCATTATTAAGGTGATTATTTGCGGAGATTATTTTTCCTGTCGGTGTCTGAGGCATTCATAACACTGTTTATGGGTGAATGCCATTTTCATTAAAGCCCCCCCCCCTTTTTTTAGATTAGAAACCAGCCGTTGAATTAAAGGTACAAATGCTGGCATCCTGGGTACAATTGTTATTTCATTCCTCTGCTCGAAGGAAGGAGATAAAATCAACTAAAAACTTTTCTTAATTCCAGGCAGAAATGAGTCACAGGATCACTCTGTAGTGTTTATTTAGACACATTTATTGAAACTAACAGCATTTTTTGGCATTTGACTGAAATATTCACAAGGCTTGATAGATGCTGTTTGTGTAACATCTCACTTTATGGCAAAGGACCTGGGAGGTTCTTTAACCAAATTTTCCTTCAGTCTCGGTTTTCACAGTTTCATCGGTGCAACAGAGGGCTGCACACCAGCGATGCTATAATTTACACCCAAAGAAAGTTTTGCCGTTTCTTGTGCATTTAATTGCTCGCTTGCCAGGCGTACGGTTCAAAAAAGATTTGAAAGGTCTTCCTTTCTGCTGTAGTAAGGAATGTCTAGTCCCAAATGACATGCCAAGCTCATAACCTCTGCTCGTCTCTAATTTAATGTCCACAGCCACTGCTGATGTAATTATGGATGAAATACATCCTGCCTGATTTTAGGTATTATCCTATATATCTGTGCTAGTCACCCTAGGCTCCATTTCACCCAGACAGAGATAATGTGAATCATCTCACGTACTTTAGATAGATATTTTAGGATAATCATGTCCAGAAGTTCCTCTTTCATTCCTTTGATCCTTTGCAGACATCAAAAATCGGGAAAGATGAATCATGCCATGTGTCTGCTAATCGTGCGTTTGAGATGCATGGCCAGAGCCTTGACTGGATTTCTGAATGACCTCTGCACAAGGGGTCTGGTGAAATTCTGGAAGATCTTAGTGCACAGGATGTATCAGAAAGCATCCTAAGACAGAAAATGCACCATTTCCAATAGGAATAGTTACACAGTCTAATTTAAACATTCTTGCTGCCTTCTCTCAAGCCTTCATTCCTCTCCCTGTTGGAATCTGGATAACTAAAACTCTTCCAAATTGTTCAAACATTTCTAACAAAAATATGACCTGTAGTAAAAACCACTCCAATTAGTAGACAGTAGGCCCTGTCATCTAGCAGGTATATTATTAGCCTTTGATAAAACCTGACCAGCCTCATGTGAACAGAGCCAGAAAATAAAGATCAGGATTATAAYAGCCTTCAGGCTATCATATCAATATAGTGTGCCTGAAACAGAAATGAAACCCTAATCCTTTTCCGGTAGAAAGCAGGTGTGTAATGCAAAAAAATGCATGGCCATATCCTCAAATTCCACTGTTGCTGGTCTTCCAAGCATATGTATGACATAGCACTGCCTTCAGCAGTTTGCTGCCCTAGGCAAGCAATCCTAGAGCGAGTCCTGCACGGAGCCTGCCCAAAGCAGAGCAAACAGAAGGTTTCTGTGGATTTCAACACAAAAGATTTTGCCAGTGCTGATGGAAAATCCTATGTGGGATGTACTTAGTGAAACAGCAAGTACTTGAGTATGATCCTCTTAAGCAACAGCGACTGGAAGGCAACGGACTTTTGCAACCAAAATATATTCTGAAGTTAATGACTAAGAAATTGAAACAATGGCCTTTCACTTAGCTTGAGAGCAAGGTTTCTGTTGAATGTAATGTACTGGCTAATATCAGCTAATGCAGGCAATCTTGATCCTGCAGGCTGTTATGCAGTGCCTGGGGATGGGCTCCAGACTATGGCTTTTTTTCTGTTTACTTGTTGTCCATCATATAGCAGTGAATCAATTGTGATAAACAATGGGAGTTTTTTGGAAACCATGAGTATTCAGTGGAATCCATTGCAAATTAAATGTATCACTGTATACATGTAGGACACTTTAAGTGCTAACAAAATCTCTCCAGTTTTGTTCTCTGTAATGTTAGTCTTATATAATTTTACAATATTACTGTACATTTCTTAATGACAGCCAGATGATGACTGATATACTGTAAAAATAAAAGATGGGACAACTGAACAAGATTTGGGTTTATCTCTCCAGAGAAGCCATGAATTATCTGAGGGAGTATGACAAGCAATTCATCAAAATATAAAACACACAGTCAAGCAAGTGTATATATTCCTTTAAAGCTTAAGCCAAAGCCCATCAGAATTCAACAGCAGACTTTCTATTGACTTCAGGAGGTTCTGGATGCAGACCAAAAGGGAAATTTGGGGCTAAACTAGAAAGCTGGGTATAAAGTGGGATAAGGATTTAAGTTGGAATAATAAACATGTTCATCCCTTATCAATAAAAGCACTTGCCTGTGTGTAACTTGTACGTGTTACTATGCTATGTTTCAGGTCAGTGCCTTATCTTTTCTAGCTTGAACAGGACAAGAGAAAATTTCTTTTTAAAATAGTAAAATACTGGCCAAGTAAATACCGACTACACAAATTCCGGAATAGGAGGTCACTATGCCTCCTTGCAGCAACCTCATCATCCTCGATTTCTCTTTTATACTACTGTGTAGTACTGTGAGAATGCTCTTGTGCAAAAATATGCTTTCCCTAAACCAAGTGAGAATGCATTGTTTTATTGTGCAAGTATGACCTAAACACTCAAGAATCACAGCATTTCTCATCAATGTGGGGAAAAAAACACTTATATTTCCGTACCAGCCTTGTCATCTGCAACGTTCCTTTCATGTTCTTATATGTCACTCTAACACGACTCCACACAGATTTGTGAAAACTTTGAAGACCCTCTTGCTTCCTCAGCAAGAAGTGATCATCTAGAGATGTAGAAGTGTCCAAGAATTTTTTTTCCTATATCAGTAGCCAAGGTGGGGGAAACCTATGGGAGAGAAAAAAAAAAAAAAATCCTCTACCTGTCCCAGAAAAGAAATTGTAGAAATGCCATCTGGGTGTCAGCCATGTAAGTCTTTGAAGAAAATGACTACTGCATTTTTTATTAGCAAAACCAAAGTCCTGCACTCCAGGTCTTAGACATAACTTGAATTTAAATCCTGACTGACGCTTTGTGCTCTGCACTACCTATTTTATTTGGAACACGCACGGTTCCAAACCACATCTGCTGCTAAAACAAAGGATAATAATTCTAGCTGCAGTACGTGGTGAAGAGCTTTGTGAAGTGCTTTTTACTGAAAGCTTGGGGAACTGAAATCCTTCTGTCCTGCACAGAACAAACACAGCAGAGACAGCTGTAGTATCAGCTCTCCAACCCTGCCTCAGCACTGAGGCGCTGATTCMACCTCCTGCATTAACAATCGCCTGCAATAGCATGGCTGAGATGGGGTCATTGCCCAGCACAGAGGATATAACTTGAACGATTTCCTACACCTCACTAAAAACAGCACATAAGAGCAGAGAGCAGAACAATAATTTCAAATTAACCCCCCTTGTGAGCGAGTACAGCGTTTCCCTAGGGTCCAGAGGCCACCCAATCTTCAAAGCTTTTCAGGAAAAGCCTTTTTATTTAAGTTTTGGCAGACCACATGAACAAAGATGATCTCAGACAAACAATAGTAAACATCAGAAGAGAATTGTTCTGAGATATGCCACAAACCAATCGAAAGCACTGTGAATGTGTGTGCACACATATAAAGAAACTGAGTACTTGAAGAAAGAGTTTGCTGTACAAACGTTTCTCTTGTTATTCAGTCTAAAGAGACTAGACAACATGTATTCAGAAAGAATACTACTTTGTCTAGCAAGGATCACAAAGAGGGTGGTGTATAATAAGGTAGTATAAATCTATCCATCATTTAGGGTAAAGATGAGAGGGAAAAAATTTTGAAGTGCTTCAGTGACTTACCACACATCTATATGGTGCAAGAAAGCACAGTATTAAAGATCTCCAAGGTAGCGTGGAGCAAGCTGAGAGTGCCAAGCTGCAGAGCTATGCAGAGGCAGTGGCTTGGGACCCGAAGCACTATATTAGCATAGTACCGTGTCCAAGTTCATTTGATCTGCGAAGCTAAATTAGCTAACTACCTCGTTCCARCTTCAGAGTAGGCTTATTCAGCAATAGGAGAACAATCTACATTTTACTGCACTCCTAAATCCTTAGGCCCTAAATCCACTTTTCAAGTGATTAGGAACATGTAGAAGCATAAGCCACTGAAGTGTTTTTGAAGATTTTGGCTGACCTTTAMGGAAACCACCCCGAGCTCCTTGAGCAGACACGTGACAGGGCAGAGTGCGCTAAAGTAGCATGCAGGAGGTAACAGGGAGAGCCTTTCTGTTGTAGAGACCACACTGAGATCCAGTCCCCAAGAGGACAGCCTCTGAGGTCAAAGGCCTTGAATTCGAAAGAAATGAGCCTTCCTGCTTCCAACAGCAGCCTAAAGGAATTGTAGTTCACAGAATCTATTTAAACTTCACTATTAGAGATTTCCTTTAGCGGCCTTCTGGGTTTTTTTATACACTCAATATTTATAGAAATGAGTTCTAAGCTCTTTATATTTAAAAAAATGCCATGGGTGGTGGGGGAGATATAAACATTAGCCCTGCAGGGATATAAAGAACTTGCTTCATGAACAACAGCTCACATCCATGGGGACAAAAGTCCCATCTTCTGAATGCCACTGAGGTGTTAGTCTCAAGGGCCTGATGAGGGGGGTCTTTCCTCCCGGTTCAAGATGGTAGAGGGGTGCATCTTTCTGGTAACCTTACCTTAGTTTTGGTACTTATGCTTAATCAAAGTACTAGACTATACTGCTCTAGTACCAGTCTAGTACTAAGACCAAGTACTTAGTTTTAGTGCTATATCAAGCCCTTCCAGCAGACTCTTCCACCCTCGTGTCCCGCAGAGGAACAGATGATGGCGCCAGGCGCCCGGCCGCAGCGAGACGGTGATGCAGCAGATGCTCAGTGGCCTGCAACACTAGGGTTGCCCAGCACACAGCTGCCTGATTGGATTCGGACAGTGGTATAAATTTGATATTACACTTCTATTACATCTAATAGTCACTGTTGCTGTCAGTCAGGCAAGTTTATTTGTTTCCTTCAGGGTACCATTTGTAATTTGGCAGGAGTTTTCAGAAACAGTTTCTGTGTTGGAGCTCCGTGTGATCTCTGTGATGTCTTGCTTACCAGACCTCCTTCCCCCTGCTGGGTCCAGCTCTTCACTCTCAGTCTGTGCAGCTCCTCGGTAAACAAGAGAAACTATGGCCAGGACTGAAAGAAGCAGATACCTAACATTAGGCATCTTAATCCTTGTTTAGCTTTGTTAAAATGCTTGAGTAGCCAGTCGACCTCAATGAGGTCTGTCAAGAACTTGATATTTTTGACTAGCCGATCTTTTATTTATATGCCAAAATAGATAACTATGAATGTTTTAAATCATTTACTTTTTGTTTGCGTATTGTTATTTTGGTAAGCAGGTGAATAGATACATGCGGTTTAAGCTGATTCTCAGTTTTTACTGATTTAAATACACATTTCAATAGTAAAAAGAGAGAGCAAAAGAAACAGATGTGAGGAAGCTGCTGAGCATCACCAGAAATGTGGGTGAAACTCTCCTTCTATTTTGGGGCAGGATGTTTTGAATTTTTTCTTTCTTATGATAATACTTTAGAAATCAGTAAGTGGTTTTTGAGTGAGCTCTGAAGGCACTGCAGATTGCACATTAAAGTAACTGTGAGGAAAATATTTCATATGAGAAAGAGCAAGTCTCCACTCTTTGCTAGCAGTGATAGCACAAATGTGCTTAGACATTCCCACCATAACCCTAACTACCACACCAAAATTCAATAATTTTGAATTATTTAAATTATCAAACTTAACATTCAATAAGCTGGAAGAAAGCCTTTTCAAAGCGTTTTGACCTAAAATGTACTTTAAAATGTTGCAGACACACAAAATGTAAGTCTACTTGCTTCCATTTGAAAGGTCAAAAAGGTTAAAAGGTGAAAAAATGGGCAAAAAAAACCCCACATTTGAAATGGGTTTCAAAACCCATAACGAATGTTTCTCAGACCTGTAGAACAGTYTGCTTTCCTCTGCTCCTGGGTTATCACTAGAGTGCAGTTTCTGGGTCAAAATCTTTGCTAGCACTTAATGTGCACTTGCTAGCATTTTCTATATACAAAATGAAACATTTACTCTGAAAAACTTATTTTCAGTGAAAAGCATCAACAAGAGTTGCAACAAGAGTCTCTATGAATGCATAGCTCTGTGTACTGCAGCAATCCTGAAGGGAAAATGGTTGTTGCCTTTCCCATAAAGGAGGAGTATACTGACACATTAAACAATCATACAGAAGTTGGTTCATAATATCAGAAATCGAATAAACAATCTTGTACTTAGGGGCAAGTAATGGATCCCTGTATGTGTGGCTTTAGATACATAATATGATATCATCATGCACAAAATGAATAGCAAATTTAACTTAGACATAAAGGTTTGTCATCAAGTTCTTAGAAAGATACCATGCTTCAGTTTTGTTCCATGCTATTGTTAGTGTGCAAGATACTTCCATGTCTCAGCATGTTACTTTTGAATTAAAGCATTCATTCTTCTTATTGTCAAGTATCGCCTGACCAATCACACTCAGAATCCAACCAATCCAATCATGTCAGACTCTGTGCAAATGCAAGACAGTGCACAGTCACCATGCCAATACATTTACAATCTCACCAGACATGGTAGATGATGAACAGAGGAAAATTTAATTACCTAAGCAGAGGGAGTAACATGAAGTCCAGCAAATAAAATGAGAGTTGCAATAAGAGTTATGTTGTTATTGTTTTGTTTTGTTCTGCTTTGTTTTTCTGGACCATCTAAATGGAAGGACTAGGGAAGGAAGTGGAACAAATGGCTGAGAATAAAGCACAGATCCATGGAATGAAGCTGTATGAAGAGGCTGGGTGATAGAAACTTGGAGCATGCACAACTGGAAAGAGGATTGACAATCAAAATGAAAGGAAATACCCTCGTGATACTGGCCTCTGCTTCTACAGCTGCTCCTCCTATCTGCAAGTAAGAGTAGTAGTAGTAGTAGTAGCAGCAGCAGCAGCAGCAGCAGCAGCAGCAGCAGCAGCAGCAGTACTATTTTAATGGCATAAGAGTAAACTTCCTTTGGAAAGAATAAATATGTGTAATAGTTTGGATTCCCCCTAGATGTGATACCACGTTACGGACAGCTTGCATTCATGATATTAAACAAAGCCCTCATCTCAACACTGAGGAGCAATGCATGGCAAGGCATCTCAGGAAAGGCACCGTGACTCTTTTCATTCTGTCAACGGTCCCATCATGCTCTGTATGGGAGACTGGTGCAGCTCACATCACGGCGTAATGTATTTACTTCTGACCCAGACAGAAGAGGTCAAAACTCTGCCCATTTCTCATTCTGTTCCTTCCAAGGTCCTCAAATGTTTGAAATATAGTGTTCACAATGCTGAGTTGCCTCAGATGTTTGAGAAATTATCCCTGTTGTCCTGCTGAATGCCAACAAGAATCTGGTTAAGACTTGCTAACGGAAGACTCTTTTCCTAAATTGACAGCTACGTCACCAATTCTCAGTTGAGGTTTTGCACAACTTGATGTGAAGCCACTGATGCTGTGTTGGGACTCTAGTCACTGTGGGACTGGACTGGACTTTGATATATGTCTATTTCCAAAAGAATGGGACATTTGCAATTTCTTCCAGATCTCAAAATAGCTCTGAGAATTAGACTACCTATTGAAGGGAAGGCAAAATTGATTTATTGTATTAAGGTGAAATAWTAAAAAAAAATCAATAGCTGTATTTGAAAACAGAAAAAAAAAGAAATCATGATGGGTAGCCTCCTACTCCTGGGTATGCTCCACAGGGTTTTCGTAAACCTAGAAAACTCTCCAAATATTTCACAGCTTTGCAAGCAGGGTTGTTATCTGTAGTTGAGATGCTGAGCGCTGCTTCCTCCAAATGCACTGATGGGGGAACTAGATTGCCAGAGATTCATTTGGAACTCATGTCTCAGCCCTTTGGTGTCTCCTGTAACATGTAAATGTGATACTTACTTGAGATATCCATCTTTAACACTTCTCCCAGAAAACTGTTGACTAGCTTTTCTTCGCAGGTAAAGATGTTTAAGGAATACTGATGTCCCCTGAAAATCCTGCTGCACTTGAACTATGGGACATTCATTGAAAGTGCTAGGAGGTGATTTGAAAACAAATAAAAGGAGGTACTTTTTTGTATACTTCTGGAATCTGTTGCTGCAAGAGGTGGTGGAGGCAGACACTATCTGTAGGTTCATAAAGGGATTAGACAAATTCATGACCAGCAGTCCATAAACAGATACTTCAGGAAGCGGAAAGTACCTAAGCACGCTATCCAGCAATTACTGTCCTTGAAAGGAATATGAGGGCAATGGACTGCATCTCCCATTGCCACTGTTAGAGACAGCGTACCAGGCAAAATTGACTCACTAGCTGGGCATTTTCCCTGCCTTATGAGTAGCTGGACATTTTCTAATGATGAAAGTAAGGCTACAAATATACCTGATGTTTAATTTGACTGTAAACAGCTCATTTTATCACTGGAGATGAAGTCATCCCTGAAACCAGGAAGGATGGGTTTGAACATTACTGTATAGCACTTTGTAGCATACATATTGCAGACCATATTTTATACAAATGTGGAAAGAACATCAATGAAAGCATCTCCTAAGCATTTTGTGAAAAAGACTAGACAAGTTGAGAGCCATGAAAATTTGGGGACAATTTGGGGTGACTGATCTCTAAGCCTGGCTTGCAGTAGGACACTGCCATAGTTGCAGTATACAGTAAATCTGCCCCAAATTTCAGGAGAGCCTACCAAGTAAGCGATAAGTGGGAAGACAACTCATAGCTTGTTACTGTACTGCTAGACTGAATAAAACAAGGACACAATGCACCCTCAGTGGTCTTTAACTAGTGAACTGTGCATTCAGATAAATTCCAGAGGAACAGGAGCATTTTACCTTGTAAAGAGAGAGAAACTTTCAGATAACACGCTTCAGGAGAAACAGAAATTTAAACTCGATGCAAAACTCTGCTGCTGGGAGTTTCATTTTAATCAGTCATTTTCTCCGTGTTGTTTTTATTTGCACAGCAGTTCTGAACAAATTGAAAAGCAATTTTTTTTTTCCTTTGGTGCAGGCTGGTTTCCTACCACTTGCATTGTAAAGGAGAATTCAATTTTGTGGCGATAAGTTCAAGAGCACACAGATAAAGTGCTTGTAGGAAGGTATGTGGGGGGGCACGACTACCGGGCATGAATGGAAAGTACTGAGAATATGCAGCAAAAGGAGTACTTGTCAGCTGCGTTTTACATACCACAACCAGACATTTCCCTCCAATCTTCAATCTTTAGGACGAGACAAAGTATCGAGCTTTGCTGATGCTAATTTCATCTCCTCATTGTTTTGGAAAGATGAATTTGTATTTTCTGTGTGGATAAGCAGGACTAGACGGCTTTTGGAGAGAGATAACAAAAGCAGTGAGCTCTTCTGAACCTTGGCAGCTTTCTGGCTTTAATCTCAATTTATTGTCCAAACTCTATCTCTCGAATGGCCAAACGACATCCAGATTTAGATAAAAAGTGTAGGGGGTTGGTTCAGATCTCTGTTTGAGGGCAGATGCTGTGTTCTGAGGTGGAAACACCAGCCGTAGCAGGGAGATGCAGAAGGTTTAAGCTCTGCAGCCATCACTGTCGCAAAATAGAAGATCATGTGTGCTCATGAGATAGCGGTAACTGAGTTTCCTTTTTTGTTGTTGTTTGCTGTGAATCTGCTATCAGCCGCTTTGACTTGAAGGCCCAAGTTTCTGTATTGGTAGAGAGAGTGAAAAGTAATTTCTTATGAACCCTTTGTGAATCCTTCAGAATTTGATGCACCCATGTTATACCCCTCACTCAGTTTCCACTTTATTTTGGCTGAAAAACTGCACCTATTTATTCTGCACCCTACAAATGATTACCTTTGCTACCCTTCGCTGGGCCTTTTCTAGGACCTTTTTGCCTTCCTTGAAACAGGGACTAGACCTGCACAGAGTATTTAAGATGCAGACACACCAGCACTTTACACAGCAACATAATGACACTTTCTGTTTTATTCAGTTTCTTTCCTAACTATTAACATTCACTTTGCCTTTTTTTTTTTACCACAACTGAGCAATGAACTCAGTAAAACTATACATTATAACCCTGAGATCTCATTTCTGTGTAATAGTTAGCTCAGAGCCTATCATTTTAAATRTGAAATTTGGATTGTTTTTCCCCATGTGTGTCACTTTACGTTTATCTATCCTGAAATTCATCTGCCACTTAATCACCCAGTCTTTTAGTCTCTTACAGTCCTTCTGCAATTCTCCGCTGCTGGTTCTCACTTTTAGCTCAGTTATTTAGCTCAGACTTCCTACCCCATGGTAAACCCATGTTGTTCTCATGCCCTTGGAATAAAACACCTGCAAACTTTAATCAGGTTGAGATTAATAATGGAATTTTGTATTACAGGTTTCCCTCTTGATTCTAAATATTTTCATTCCTGCATATACCTGCATCCAATCTCTGAACCACTGGAAAAATACACATGCAGTGTTGCTCTTGGGGAGAAAAAGAGATAGAAAGTGGGAGTGAGGGAGAGAGAAAGAGAGAGAGAGAGAAATTAATTATCAAGAATATAAATATTATTCTGTACAGATCTGTAGAAGATAATCCATACTGTGTATTTCATGGCAGCCTCCAAATTAGCTATATTCATACCATGAAACTTGATGTTACTTTATAGGTTTTCCATATTAATGGTCTAAACTAATTCATTATTACTGTTCCTATTCTGACAGAATTTAGGATTTGCTAAGACCCAAGCTCGGCCCAAAGGGATTACAGATGCACTGATTTAAGAAGTAAGTTAAGGGCATGTGTAGTACTAATCACCTAAGTGCTTTCCTAAATATGTCTGCTTTTTGGAGTAGTGGCTGAGTGTTAAAGAATTTTCTTGACCCTAGGTTTCCTGAAGCAGAGTCTCAGACGCGGAGTGTCACAAACTGATTTACTGTAAGTGGTACAGCCGCAAATAACAGCTCAAGCTGGGTGCCTCTGGAGAGGGACCTTGTTTGAACAAATCTCTTCCAGTCTAGTGTCCACCCCATAGTTCTGAACCAATCATAAGAGTAGAGTTCGGGGTCTTCCAGCTCCCGGTTGGTCCTTCACATAGTTTCCAGGTGTGTTCTTTACTTCTTATTGCACTTCTGCATAGTTGTCAATGGCCCTTTTACTCCCTTATCTTGACCCTGGGAACCAGTCTTTGTGGTTACTTCTTTCTTGCGTAGTTGTCTGGGTCTTCTACTTCCTTTTCTTGTCCTCCAGAATCAGTCTTGTAGTTCCTTTGTTTCTTCCTTCTGTCCTAGGTCAAAGTCCATCTCCCTGCTGGTGCTCATTAATGCTAAACTGCTTATTTCTCTCTACAGTCAACCCCCCACGCCCCTTATCTCTCCGACTTGAATGGGCTCTGGGGCCTTCTTTTACTTAACTAGGTAAAAGTTTGACATACCTAGGTCCAAGTTCACAACTTGCAGCCTAAAGCTTCAGCCAATTTAGCTACTAATGCTAAACAAGTTATGCTAAGCGATTAATTCTAGACAGCTTCAGCCCAATATTCTTTAACAGTGAGTATGGAGAGTCTGGGTTAGGATCTAAACCATAGCTCTCCGTTAGTGTTCTCCAGCTATGTTCTCTTAGCCCTTGAAATTCTTCCTAGGAGCAAAAAAATTGAATGTGACTGCTTTAAAGTGGGATGTTAAACCCATAATTGCCATTTAAACAGATGGGAACAAGAAAATGTTTTAATAGCCTCTTCCCATCACAGCCCCCGCTTCCAGGCCTGCCACACTTGCTGATGGCTTACTGACATTACAGTTACTCCTTACTGTACCTTGAGATGCTCCATAATTAAGGCACAAGAAAGCAAACAAACAAGCAAACAAAAAGACTCTTGACAACATGCCATTCATGGTTTGAAAAACAGTCAAATTCTATATACTTTACTGCTTAGGATGCAAACATCTGGCTTCAAAAGTTGGAAATGCATTATTCTGTAAATCTTCTCATTAATTACATTTCTTTTTTTATTCAAAGCCAGGCTAGCATCAATTTATTTCACTCAATTGCATCAGCCCTGTAATGTTATTCTTTAGTTTTACTTTCAATCTGGCTCTGACTGATAACATTTTCTGATCGATGAAAAGGCAGAGGTTGTTACCAAAAGTAATGGTATGTTATAGAGCTGTTCTACTCCAACAATTAAAGGCATTTTATTATGTAATAAAATCAGTGCTATTTTTTTCACTGCAGCCAGACAGCATTAATTCAAACACTAATTTGCCCATGATATATTATTGATGGGGCAAAAAAGCATTTGTTACTAACAAGCTCAAAAATCATATATATATTTTAATATATTAGTAATCAGAATCCTCAGCAGGTTGTAACRTGATCTTTCTTAATTGAGACAAAATGTATGCATAGTTATTGATTATATCCAACTGTTGGAGTGGTCCTTCCTGAGCTGAGTGATATGGAAAGGCATTAGCACAAACAGAAGGTGGAAACAACCTTTTGCTCTGTACAGTATTAGAATAGCAGAGTACCTTCCAGTATGTACTGCATTAAGATTAAGGGTTTATTTTCACAGCTTCTATCTGGTTAGAGAACTGTATGCAGGGGAGAGGTTATTGTTGGCAGGTTTTTTACTGTTTTCAGGTGCACATTTCTCTTGGTTCACATTTAAGCCTGACAAGTGAAAAAACGCACCTGGCATTGGGAGCACAAAAAATCTGTGTGTCCTATAAGAGCTCCCTGCACAGTTTTAGCCTTGCCCCAAGAAAAGTGCTTCTTGTACAGGGGAACTTTATCTGGAAGATATAAAGTTGCACTGTGCCTGAGAAATGGAGTCACCAGTGACATTTTAGCTAATGTGCAGGCAGACAATAGCAATGCAGATTTCCTGTGAATTTGATTCAGCTTTCAAGCTGTAAGAGGACAGAGAATTTGAGATACTGGCATCTGGCATCTTCTAAGTGGTGAAATCTTAATGTTTTGACATGTCATAATGTTTTAGTCAGGACAGGTGGGAGGCCTGAATAACTGAGACTTAGATTCTCAGTCTATGCTTAGAGTCCTCACAATGAAGTTCTCACATAGTTTTGCAAACTTATGAGTGAAACTGAGTGAAATTTATGAATATGCGAAATGTAGGGACCCAGATCTGTAGATAGATCTTTAAGACAGCTGATCATCTGTTCATAGTTACCACTAATGATAGCTGCAGAATTTCTTTGGTTGGATATGACCTGGTATCATGAATATGAAGCTCTCTAGCAATAAGTGTTAAAAGCTAACAAGAATTTTGGACATAAGTGTTCATGCTTTAGAACATTATTCATCATCACAAAACTATGAAGAATTAAGTAGCTTTTCATTTTTCCAGTGGGGAGATAAGTTATTGTAGAAGTCCTACTGCAAAATGTCTACTTCTGAATGAACTCCTCCATGGTAATTTTTAAAGACAGACTGCYGAATGAGATGGAATATTAGCCTGATTCACCAGGACAGTTTCTCTGTTTCAAAGCTAGAATGATCCCCAGCTCATTAGTGAGTTATTTGCATGCATAAAAGTTCATCCTGTGATAAATACAAAGAACTTATAGCCTGGGAGAATTTATTTCCATTCTAAATTCTTCTATAGAAACTCCACTGTGATCTTTCTCAAGTCACTAATTAGGCCTTGTAAGTATAATAATACTTACTTACTTCACAAGATTGAAATAGGTTTTCCTAATCTAAAATCTGCAAAATACAGTTAGTTCATAGCTGAAAATCCCTAGAGAAATACAAGCTGTCATGGACCACCTTTGAAATCAAACCAGATGGGACAAAAGAAAAGATTAATGGTCAAAACAACACTGTAGTRGCTCACAAGGGTATGGCCAAAGTGATCAATAAGGAATGTCTTTTCCATTTCCAGGGTCTGGCCAGGGGTTTGAGTGTATAATAGAAGTCAAGACACAGAGATTTATGGAATCCCCAAAAAGTATGAGTTCCATCTAAATCGCAGATTCAGAATGCAAGAAAATCTACCCTGTCTACTGTGGTAACAAGTCACTCCAATTCTTCTTTAAGCTACTGTTAAAAATCAAAAGTAAAGAAAGATATTGCTTTTATCTCTGAAAACAATCAGATCATGGTAGTTTGCAGTGATAATGTTGCTGAGTTTTGCATCATTTATACTACCGGATGGCAAGCTATTTATTAATAATTGCCTGCTGTTGTGGAATCCCCTGACAGAGGGCCATATGTACCACAAAATCTCAGGCACACTGGAGGGAATGATTGGAGATGGTGCAATTCAGAATCTCTGTCGGTCATTCATTTGTGCATGGGTTTTTTTTTCCTCTTCTTCATTCCCTAAGTCTGCTTTGAAATCAGCTAAGCTATTAAAATATACTTAGGTAATAAGGAGCAGAGACTATGTATGCTATCCTGAGCAGAGTGTGAACTCTGCTGTCTCTTCTGCATTAAAAGAAAAAAAGGCTGAAGAAGCAGTAATCAAGTTTTATAAAGCAGCTTTCCAAGGTATCACAGAGATAGGAGTAAAAGGAGGTTGTTTGGAATTGGAAGTTAATCCAAGAAGAGCAGAAAAGAAACTTTTCCAAGGAGAGTTTACCCTTGCAGACCCTAGTCCTGTGCAGAGCATGCATATGATAGAAAGACACAAACCTGAGGAACTGCTTCGAAGAAGTAGCTCACACAGGAAGAAGAAGTGGGGAGGCATTAAGAGAAGCTGCTTCCACAGCCCTCCTTTGAAAAGCAGACCCACAGCACCAGCAGAAGAAAGATGTCTGTAACCAGGGCCGTTAAGGCCTGGGTGCACAGGCAGAGGACTGGGTGGACAGGACAGCGACTTGTGTTTGAAGGGACCTTGCCAGCTGCCAGACCACTAGTTCTGAAAGCAGAATTATTGTCTGCCCAATGTTCAGCTGATCTGTAAACCTACAGTGAATGCAACACTTCAGACCTACTGTGCACATGTGGAGTGTTGCTGCTCCACACTCTACAGTGATATTGCTTTGCCCATGCAGTGGGACCAAACTCAACACCATAAGCACAGTGAGACCTGCTTCTACTTTAAATGTGCACTAAGAGAGGGTTCTTGCTCTCCACATTGTCAGAAAGCAGTGACTCCCCACTACGTGCACCAAGATGCATATGCATTCACATATGGCAAGACTATTGCAGAGAAAGAAGTTTCGCCTTGAAGCATTACATACTGAAGAGAGACTTCATTTTGTATCTCAGAAGCACTAACCTCCTGAAGATCCCCAGCCCTCAGCTATTCGCATCTAAAAAGATGGATTTAGAGAGAAGCTGGTCCCCCTATGCAACTGTGATAATCCTGATACAGTATGGAGAAGACAGCATTTCTCTATCCTCTGGGCAAGACTGGTTGTCAACATTGCCTGTGAGATCTCCCTTCTTCTGGAAATCAAGAGGAAAGCGAGGTCTGGGCATGCCAAAGGTTCACTGCTCCATGCAGTGAGACATCTGCCTTGCAGAGAGGGAATCAGAAGACATTAAACATGCAAGAATCCAGAGCTGCACATGAATAAAGTCATAAATTGCAGTCAGACCTACAGCAGATGATGCCTCATGTTGTTTTCTAATCCTTTCTGTGTTCAGTTATCTCTAGAGAGTTCCACTATATGGAGGTGCAGGCTAGCCTCACTGCAACCATTTATTCTGTGGAGGGGTGATGACCTCTAATTATTAGAGGGGAAATTTTTGTTGGGAGAGCCTGATTATTGCTATGGATTTAATTTGTTTATTCATGTTTTACCTTTAACCTCTGTCCTATCCTTACCACTGCTTTTAATTTAACCTTGCCATTTTTCCCAGAAAGGTCATGTTCTTTCCAAATTCCATTTAGGCCATGCTTCCTTTTCYTTCCTAGAGTCTTGGATATTAATAGTAGGAATATTAATTTATCCAGCTAAACATTACATAGTTCTAGTACCTGCTCAGATTCCAATCTGACTCCAGCTGCCAACAAACTAAAGGCTGCAACCTTCATCTGCCTTACAAGTAACCCAGGAATTGTTGACTTTACAATGGACCACTTGGGAATGTGGAATTAAACAAGCACTACCTCTTTTGAGGTAAGCTTGCTCTCTCCAGGGTGACAATGACATGCTTTGGTCATCCTAGTTACCATTTCTATGATTTTTTTTCTTGTGGATTGTATGAAACCATAAGAAGCATGGTGGACCTGGCAATGAAAATGACATCTACACATTCAAAATGGGATGTGAGAATGAAAGTATGCCTACCTATGTCACCTGCCACAATTGGTGGCAGGTAGAGAGCTGGTTTTCAAAAGAATTACTACTTGTCTCATTTAGGTCTTTTTAGACAATATCTGGAATTAAATTCAGACACTAATAAGGAGCTGAAGGGAATCTCCAGCACTCTGACACCTTCTCTGAGGAAATGTGGAAAGGATTTTAGATAACAAAGCCATCCAAAAGTTCACAATCATTTGGGAACCTTTTATGAACAGCAAAATTTGATCAATGATTCCATTACTTGCTTGACTGTAACACTTTGGTGAAAATAAGGTTTGACGTGGCGTCCTTTTGGGGATAGGATGTGAGAATAGAATGTGATAAAGCAACAGAAGAAAATTTTAAAAAATATATATGTTGATRAAATGGATGAGAAATTATTCTTAGGAAAAGCCTTTAACCGCTAAATTTCTCACTGACCCTTTGTCAATAGCTCTGCTTTCCAACAAGACAGTGTTCAGCTTTTGCTTGATGCCAGCAACCTAACAGGACACATCAATGAGAATTATATTACACAAAATATAGCAAAGAACAGCAATTTCAAATGGAAGCATAATGCTTTCCTGCCCTCCCAGCACATTTTCTTATTATACCAGCATATAATACAGAGCAATTTTGTTTTTAATACCAAACTTTTACAGCTAGATACTTATTTGGGGTAATTTGGAGTAGCAGTCATGGAAGTATACAAAAGGGATAAAATCCTAAAGATCACAATGAAGTAGTCATACGTGATACACAGATATTGAAAATAATTATTTGAAGATTAATTCAGTGATACAAACAGATCATGCTTGGTTGTTTAACAGTTGCGGAAGAAATAGAGCTCATATGACAAGTACAGTGTCATTGACAGGTAATCTTAAGCTTGAACAAAACTTGTATTGCTCAGCCATTTCCAGAGTTTCACTTAGGACTTCTAAGTATTTATGTTGCAACCAGAAGTAACCAAAAGATTTACCTTGTTGTAATAAAGATAACTCAGTGTAACTGTGCATCATGATGATCCAGAAGGTAAAAAAGAGAATGCTATGATATAAAATAAGAAATATTATATTCCTTCTCCAAACACTTGAAATCTAGGTGAGAGGAACTGTGTTTTCCTCACTTTTTATCAGTTGGGATATGTTTATGAAAATAATTTCGTTATATCTTTTCTTTTATTTCTTGCTTGTCCTCACTTCTCTTTGAAACCAAGAGGATCTACRGTAAATACTTTCTGCAAAACCTCACAAAGTTATTCACTGATTAGGTGCCCAGTAGCATGGTAAAGAAAAAAGTTAAAATCCATGCTGAATAAGAATATACAAAGCTGTATTCCACACCGTCTGTCTCAAAAATTCAGTGCTGAAGAATCCCAGAGTGCTAGTATCCAATCTATATTGCAGAGTTAGTCGGCAATTCAGAGGAATTCATTTTGCAGTCGATTCAATCAGAAATGCTACCAGGGAGCAAGAAAGCTGATGGAAATTGCATCCACCTTCAGTAAGTAATTGACTGAACAACAAACATCTCAGCATAATCCACTTAAATCATAATTAAACCTCCCAGACACCAGTCTTTCTATTTTCAATGCTGTTTATACATGCAACAAAATGATTCCCTTTTCTTTAATAAACCACCTACTTTAAAATATGTTGGTTTGTAACATGCTCAGAAACAGCATCAACTCATTATGTTCACCTTCTTGAAGGGAGGGGTATCCTTGAACTCCTTTGTCATCTTTATTTTGATCTGTTAACGTGCATGAAAATTTTGCCTTCACTGGTATTTTAGCTCCTTTTAGCTGAGGGTTTCCAGCTACTACAAAATTCAGTTGAAGATTAAGACACTAATGTTATCTACATGTAGGTGTCTAATAGTAGGCTGGGTGTCTGAGCTTTCTTATACTCAAGGCCTATTCTTTAATCAGTGTAATGAAGAGTCTCAGGAGAAATTTAGCTCACTCTAAAGAATACATGTATTGTCTGGTCAGCTGAATTACTTTCCAGGCTTCACTGACATCAATGACAGCTTTGCCATCTAGGACACATGTAGATACCTACAGGTAGACACTTAAATATAAGTGTTTTTATCTAGTGTTGATTCTTACTTTGTGATTTAATGTGAATTCAAGTAGACTGTGAATTAAAAATAGAATAGTGCTTCCTCATTAACTCAAGGTAAGAATACTTTTATTTTATAATCAGGGCTTTAGTTAAAATCAGTTTAATTCCTAYACAGAGGGGCAAAAGCTTCACCAGAATCACAGAATCACAGAATGGCTGAGGTTGGAAGGGACCTCTGGAGATCATCTAGTCTAACCCCCCTGCTCAAGCAGGTTCATCATCACTTTTCTAGAGCTGTCTATCCAACAGAAAAACTCATGGACATTTGTCCTAGCTCTTTTGTTTGGAAGCTGGAAACACAAGAGCCAGTAAGACAGGAATACGGTGCTGCAAAGAGAACAGAGTGCAGATGGTTTCAGAGGTCCTTAGAGTTGGATTTTGCCCCTGAGGACTCCGTAATAGGAGACACACGGGTGGATTTAATTTCACCTAATTCCAGACAGTGAAAATATTTACATCTGTGGTACTCATGCCAGGTTCCCTGCATTACAACTGGAGAGACAGAGTCACTTTTTGGGTGCAATTCATCTGAATTAGGTTAGGTATATGCATTAGGAAGAGAAGAATTGTTCCTTAAAAGTGTTTATTTCTCAAGACTGGCTTAGTGATTGACTCACTATCAGTTCTAACAACAAAAAAAACCTCTTACAGAATAATGTTTCCCACATAAATACAACCTAAATCAGATTTTATCCTGTTAAAGACAAGACATTAGAATACTGATCCTGCAAAGGTGCTTCTCACAGATTTTCAGAGCAAAATGGACTTCACACTGATTCTATACAATTCAAATTCTTCTTAGACTTCTCAATTAAGAGTTGGGAACTAGGATTTTGTATCAAGCCTAGTATATGTACATAACAGGTTCCTTACAGCTGTGCACAATGAACAACAAATGATACAGCACCTGCAAAGATTGAGGTATCTTTCTGAAGACAAAAATATCCAGTATCATGTCAGTTATCCTTCATCTTCCACTTTTCAGATCTTTCAGATCTCAGCATGCCTCTACCTGCCTTTTCCACAGCCCTGGCTTGCCCTTCATAGGCAAAAGTTCAGTTTTTTCTACCCTGGATAGAGTGGATGCAGCTCAAAAGACAAGGACCGCACGTTTGGCTGACTCACACACAGCCCATTTGCATTGCCTAACTTTACTGGTGCCAGCATCTCCATGGTTTTACATGAGGTGCCCCTTGAATGAAAACAAAGTAAAATGATCAGGAAAGGGTTAATGGTTCTCTCCATCTCTCAGAATATTTAGGAACAACGTGCCTGAGAGAAGGAAATGAGGAAAGAATAGGGGTTTTTTTCAGTCTGTAGCCCACATTGCGAAGAAATTGCTTTATTTTGTTCCCTTTTTAAATAATAAGCTTTCTCATGAGCCCCGTTGTCTAAGATGCATTGGCTGTGGAACCCTTTCTTTACACCACTGCAGAGATAACTCTGCTTGGGAGACAAGGTACCCTATAACACAGCGGCTCTAGAATATGTTTGCTACCTGAGTAAATATTTCACTTTCAAATTAAGACTTTATTACCAAAATGTCAATGTTTTATGCACTACCTGTAATCTTTTTAAACAAATGACCTGCTTTTCCACAGTCAATATTATTCCTACAGGGAGGAATTGGTCGGCTTTATCAGAGAGGGACTGTTGCCAGAGTCACTAAGCTGAGCTAAGTATGTAGGCTGCCAGCATCATATAGGTTGCTAGTAGTCAGGCTGGAGCTCACAGCTCACACAAAACTGAAAATACATGTTGTGTATGATTAAAATCTCATAGAAGTACCAGTATGTGAAGGATAAGACATACTTCCAGTCATGTACGAGGAACAGTCTGCACGATCCCCAGGCAGGAGAATAAAGAAGCCTCCTGCCAGACAAATTCATATGGCTCACAGCCAGGAAAAAGGGCAGTAGGCAAAAGCTACAGTTTGTAGGTCAGACTGATCAGCTGGGTGCCTGGGTCCAGCCCCCGCTCCAGAAGTTGCCTGATTTCATGGAGCATGAAAATACCTATCTGCAAAGCAAGGTGCAGTGATTTGCAGAAGTGCTTAAGCTAGCTTGGACACCAGAAACAAGATAATCATGTTGACACAGTGCTCTGCTAGTGTTAATCTGTCCTGCTTCTCCTACCAGGGCARTCACAGCAGGATGCATGTCACCTTCATACACTCAGTCTTTGGGTCACTAAATCTAAGACAGTATCCAGTACATTGCTGATCCCTTAAACAGTTTTTCAACCAGCTAAAAGCAAGGGAGTCCAACACACTCAGTAAATCCTGTTCCCATCCATGCTCAAACCACTTTGTACACCGAAAATCCCAAGGATAAAAAGACCTTCAGCTTTGTTTTGCCTGTTTTGTGTTTTCAACTTTTAGATAGCTCTGGGGGTTTCACTTTTCTCTCCCTTGTGCCTCCATTGCCACAAACCAAGTACTGTACTCAAAGAAGTTAGAAGAGGTTTTTTAATGACCTATTGAGAATGAAATGAATAATTTAAGATTTACAATAGCTTTAAATTAGTTTCCCTTGTTGTAGGGTGTAAACTACATTACAGAGGGGGGATTTGTTCTCTTTCTGTTTGTTTGCAATGAAATGATACAAAATCCTGTCTCATATTTTCTTTGTGTTAATTGGGGATTTAACTGTTGCTTCCTTTGCTTACAGTGGTGTACATCAAAGCCGTTAAAATCCATTTTAATTGTGCTGAGTGGATCTGGTCAATTATACCAGTACTCTTTCTATTAATAAGCATGTGTAAGGAAGACTATTCTGTATGTAAATTAATAGCGCTAATCAGTTGTCCTCCCATTATAATACACATGACAGAATTTGGCAGTACTTCAATAGGAAGAGAAAGTTTCGTGGCTTATGTCCAAGATCACATTTTTGCAGCCTACAAGCAGAGAGGAAATTGAGGTTATCTCCACATTCTTTTAAAATGTCCAGGATTTATCTGGTCACCTGAATATCAGCTCATTAGGGCTTTTGTTTGGAAGAAACTTCGAAAGGGGGGATTGTAATAACTGTACAGTTCTGAAGTTGATCAAGTGAGAGAATTAATTTTTGTAGCCTAGTGTTTATCAGCTCCGTTCGTGATCTGAAACCCTATCGTGCTTAGTGCTGACAGACAGAGAACAAGAAGACACTCTCTGACCACCTACAAGATAAGAGAAAACAAATAGCTCCAAACAATGCAACCTAAGAAAATAGAGATAATATTGCTCAGTAGAATTGGGTCTTATCACATCAGCCTACCACTACTCAAGTATTTTGCTTAAACCACAGGAAGAATTTTAGAAGAGAGACGAAGGAGACCAGAGAAGTAGTTTGTTGGATGTTTCTGAGAAGCAGTTTCCAGAAATATGACAATCACCGTGGGAGAAAATACATTGGTGTTTGTTCATTAAGTGATGGAGGTCAGTGATGGAGGTAAAGAAGACCAGCAGACTGAGGGCTGGTGTCATCATTCAGATACTGAATGAAATAGGATAGATAGCAAGAGAAAAACTTTCAAAAGTATTGAGATATTTGCCTCTGAATTAAGGGGGAACATAATCAGGCCAGCACAAAGTGCTTTCAAAAATCCCCCTTTTAAACTTTTATCTAATTATAAGCAGAATTATGGTTTCTTAAATTCTGGAGGTGTAACAGTAGTGACGCTGTTTTTGGTCCCTTCTTTCCCTACACAACTCAATATTCCTGACTGTACCCTCCAAATTAAAAGTATCTACATAAAACTTTAACCTTGCTAGTATCAAAATATATCACATTAGAAGACTTTTTTCTATAGGACTGTTGTTTCTTTTGTGTGCCCACCTGCATATTGCTATATTGTTTATCAATTTCTCTCTCATCTTCAATCGTTTAACAAAGCATATGCCAGCTTTTCTTTGTTCATATTAATACCCAAGGATAGGAAAATGCATAAAAGTAGCTAATCTAAAATTTTGTGGAGATTTTCCCTCCAATTTGGTCAGTCCTAGTCCCATTAGCCAGAAGAATACAGCCCCCTTCTAACTGATTTTCACAGAAGATAAATCCTAAATAAATCATCATTTGCTTAACAAATAGTAAATATTATTAATATAGTTTTTCATTTTCTTTTTTGTCAGCATTCTCAGGCAGGTAAAAATGTTGGGTTCAATTTCTGGTGCTACTAAATATTTAAATTGTACTGATTTTAGTCCTCACTCTTAAGTCTGGGTCTTATAGAGCAATCTCTACGCCATGCTAAAGTAGCTGTAATATATCTAGGTTATATCTGGCTTGCCTCTAGAAAGATCAGASTGCTGGCAGAGAGACCTCAGTTCTGTCTCCCCACATCCCTGGAGACTGGCACTAAACTGCACTGGCTGGAAAATCAAAATCAGAAGTACTTTAATATTCCAAAGGAAAGGTTTTACACAATGGAGTTCCAATAAACAGAAATCTACTGAGGGGGAAAGCAATAATCCATTAGCTTGGAAAAAATGGAGTAATAAACAATAGGTAAGAAAAGAAGCCAGTCTAGCTAGTTTCAGTGATCTAGCTGAGACCAGAGCTGCAGACAGGTTGAGCTTTGTTTAGATCATAGTGGCTTCTGGGAACTAAGAATCTAATGAAAATTTAGAGGAAGAGAGAAGAATATATTGGAAGGAGAGAGAAACATGGGACTTAGGTTCTGGTATTTTTATTAAGCATTTTCTAGATGGAGTTATAGAATATGACATGCTCTTGAACCACTCATCTTACTGTTGATGTGCCAGATAGCACAGTAGGTCTGAAACTTCTGGAAAGCACTTGATTTATTGCAAATACCAAAACTACTTTCCTACTCATGTACATCAACTCCAGCAAATGTCAAACGTGAGATATCTAGTAGACTTGCATAGCTGACTCTTCTCAGAAATGCTAAAYCTACTTCACAGAAACACAGAAAATCAGTGAAGGCAGACATCTGCTTTTTAGTAGCCATTTGCATCTAAGTTGCATCTAAGTTGCATCTGCTACCTACACAAGGGCACCTAGTTTCCTTTGAAATGACCTATGGTATCCGAGACATCTGCATAAGCCTGGCAGATATAGAGTTTACTCTTCTCTTCATCAGCCAGAAGCCAGGCTGGACATCCAAGAGCACCTCAAATGGTACCAGATGCCTATGTGGCCAAGTGAAGTGATCTCTTAGAATATCTGACCCATTTTAGACATTCAGGGTGAGATTTGATTGCCTAAACATTAGCATTTATATGCCAATTGCGATGCTCTGAGGTACTCAAGACAACAACATGACAATGGACAAAAGATCAGCGAAAGACTTGCACTGTTCTGGAGAGACACCTGAAGGCGAGGCAGGACACCTCAGGGCACCTAATCTAACATTAGCCATCTATGTTTACACAGCTGAATTCCCCCCATTCTTTGCAACAATGCAAACCATGTGCTGGCAATACCTGCTTTTCTCCATTGACTATAGAGCGAATCGAAGGATTCAGTTCAGATAGAGACAACAACCTTGTAGATGTCTAGATGTGGTAATGAATTTCACCTGCAGTGGCTGCACACATAGACATGTGCATTGAAGACATGTTGGACATAACGTGCGCAGACTGTGAGGCAGATCTGTCTGGACTTTCTTTGTGTCTCACAGATCAGATTAGAGCTACTAAGTTGTATCTCTACCTGAGCAGCTGTACGTACAGAAATCCTAGCCATTTGTAAAAAAAATTCCTTGGATTCTAGTCAGGTCAATTTTGCAGGCATAAAAAGTAGGACATAGCTATGAAAACTTGGTTGTATGATAACCTAGGGCAGGATATTTGTGGCTGTAGTATTATGACCTTGACAAGACTTTAAGTTTAACTTTCTGAAACAGAGGAAGATCATAACTTTGAGAACTAAAACAAGGTAAATGAGGTACAGGAGCATAGACATAATTTAAATTACGAGTTAAACACCAGGTCGGATTTTCGGTCATCCTCCGGTACTGACCCTGTTTCCTGCTAAGGTTAATCATTTCTACAAGAAAGAAAATGTCTTTTGGAGCAAATTGTAAAGGCTGTATCTCTGGCAGTTTCAGGGTAAGTCGAGGAACATGCTAGCGTTAGCATACTGTTGGGACTGTACATCTTATCTGCTATTGACATGCAACTAACGTGAAAGAATGTCATTTGCATTCAGGCAGTGAACATTAAGCAAACAGTGAGTTGGAGGCAGCATGTTCTGCTCTCTTTATAAGCTCACAGAGTGCCTTTTCCTATACAAATAGACCCAGAAGCTCTTCAGTGACTCATAATTCCTCCATTTTAATTCTGAGCAGAGATGATTTCTAGTCAGATTTGCTGAGGTGCTGAGTATGCACAACTTATGTTAAAGTCCACTGAGACACATGTACTCAGCCAGGTTACCTTGGTTGTGGGTTTTGTAGGCTTGCTAAAATACCTTGTTATTCTGCAACTCCAATTTCAGAGGCAGCTAAGCTTCAGCAGAGTTCATCAAGTCAGCAATTGGCACAAAAATATGTAAAGCCTATTAGGTAAGGCTAATTGTTTTCTTAGTCAATAGAAATTGCTTCCCACCCTTTGCCTCTTTTTCTTCCGTTTCAAAACAGTTTTATTAGAAAGAAGATTTTATGCTCATGACCAGTGCTTGATAGATAGCTGTATTCTTTCATGTCTCCCGAGCAAAGTGTAAGTTTAAAGAAGCCAGAAGTATATAACAATGCTATGCAGAAAMTTATGCTATGAAACATTGAAGAACTCTTAGATGCTCTTGAAATTACTAGAGTAGCTTTGTGTAGAAGCTGTATGGTTACTCTATTTAGAATTTTATCATAAGAAAAAAGTTAAAAAATAATAATAATCTTGAAAAACAAGCAGATTCCTGAAGTAAGAAGAAACAAAATAAAATGTTTGCAGAACACAGCTCCCCAGGACCGTCATTTATTTGATGGTTTCTAAAAGGAACAACATCTCCCTTAAACAAATCAGACAGTAACAGCAATATATACAGGGTCATGACATGCAGCAACTGAGTTAACACATAATTATAAAGATAATATTATTAAACCCAGTCAAGCCTGGTAAGTAGTTGGGATTCCGTTCAGGTCATCAAGACTGATTTTAGGATCCTCTTCACACAATTTCCCTTTCCTGTTACTGTGGTTGATTTTATTGAAGTTAAACCACTGTAAAACCAGACTCAGGCAGAGCAACTTAGGCCTCAGTATTGCTGTTCCTCCCTGTGATAATTGTTTCCATAATTGTTCTTGTCATTGTAGTAGATGATCTGCAAAGAGGAAGAAAAAAAAAGGTTGTGTCCTTTCCTGCTACTTTATAAGGCATGATGATAGCTTCATAAAATTTTATTGTATTACTATACCAAGACTATATTACCATTCCCATACTTTATTACCACACCAAGAGCTGGAAGTTGAAGTCAGACAAATTCAACATCGAAATAAGATGTAATTTGCTACCACTGAAGGCATCGAAACATAGCAATGATTTGCTGGGACGGTTAAAGAAATAGAAGGCAAACTACCCTGCTCCTACACAGTTCAAACATCTCAGCTCTGGCTCCCTCTGATCTCAAAGATGAAATTATACAACTTTCTAAAAGACAACCCTTAAGCCAGAATCTAGAAGACATTCTCTAGCCTTTGTTTGTAGTGGAGGTCTGCATATCTACAGCAATTGTTCCGGCCTGATCGCTATAGGTCACAGCCCACGAGTTTGCTCTCTGTACTTCCTCACTATCTTCCTGGTGCTTGTGAGACCATAGTAAGACAAGAGTTATAGCATGAGCTGAAGGTTAAGCATTTCCTACGGCAGTAAGAAGGGATATTTTTCCCCAATTCATAATTTCATCCTTGGGGCCAGGAGGGGTTCTGTGCATGGTTTTGATTTTTCATTTTCATCTGAAAACATCCATACGCAACCATACCACATCAGCGTAGAAGTCCATCTAGCCAGGGTTGTTGTCAAAACAATAGTTTTGTTGGGAAGAATGTAAGAACAGGGCAAAAAAATAGTGATGTTTCACCATTATGCTCTCTTGCAGCTAGCAATTCCTTACTCTGGGACTTCTGAACCATCAGTTTCGCCACAGCTCARTGCAGAATAATCCTTCTTTCTGGATCACTAGATAAGAGCTATTTCATGTATCCATGCAGTGTGTCCTGGTCATCTGTTCAGACTGCTCGCCTGATAGAGTGAGAAACAATTTTCCCTTGGGTCACTGTAGTGAAGATGCTGGTATGTTTTTTTGCTTTCATCAACTCCTTGGAATATGGTTTGTCTACTGAAATTGGACATTTTTAACCTAACTGACTCTCTGCTYGTACCAGGTCTTTTAACATTTCCATCAGCTGGTCTCTCCTGATTGGCACGTGGTCTACATTTGAGCAACACTGGAGACTAAAATGATTGCTTTAACTGTAGCCTTGAACTAGGGAAGTTGGATGAAAATAATGGCTTGTGACACACATGCAGTACGAATGGTCCCTTAACTTCTGTGGCATTGTGCTAATGCTGTTCTGCTTGTTCAGTGGTTTATCTTAGGAGCTTTACCTCCTGGGATTTGCCTCCTTTTCCCATAGGGTAAAGTGCTTTTACAGATGTGTGGAACAGATAGCTTTACCTTTTTGCAACCACATTGTATCTTTCCCATGGTAAACTGACTATCATTTTTTAAATGTTCATCATGCAAATGGATTGACAGTTACACTGAGTATGCTTTTTATTCTCAAAAAGTGCACATGCTAGGGAAACATCTTGAAAAACTATCAGAGAATGGTAAAACCTGGACTGCTGTTCTTCCATTCTACAGCACTAAATGGAAATATACAGCCCTGAATATATATATGCTGCATATACATGCTACATTGCCCCYAATCTCAACCCCCTAATTCAGTCTTCCCAGTTATAGCTCACTTTCCAGCTTCTTCTTCAGACTCTTCCCTCCAAAGAGCTCCATGCTAGGATGAATAAAAAGAGATGATTTTGAAAGTAAACTATAATTGAGAAATAAAGCCTTCAAATAAAGTTTTACAGAGTCACCTTCATACATCTTAAGGGAACAGCAGAGGGCAAAACCAAAGCACTGTGAGTGCTTGTTTAGCAGTTCCTCAATAGAGTCAACTCCAAAAGGAGAAGTCTGAAAGCTTATGAACGATGTAGCCCTGTGTAAAATATTCTGTCTTATATGGGAGCCACATTCCCTTTCCACCTCACACAAGGATACAGGTCCCTGATGCTCCCTGAAGCTGCTTGTCCCTGTTTCACCTGCCAGTATTATTCCGAAAGCTGAGCCAATGCAAAAGCAATCAGTTCTTAAAGTCTATGTCGTAGCCTCTTTTGCACAATAAACAGCATTTTTGATGTAGGCAAAAAGAGAGAGAACAAAACAAACCTTTCATCTCCTTCCATAAAAGCCACATTATAGCTTCTTTTTCATGTCCTTCTTCTTTTCCCCCATCTGTAGTCCCTGGAGAATCAGCACAGTGTTTTCTTCATAAACAGATCTCAAAACAGACTTGAAATTGTCACTGTTAACAATGAATATCAGTTGTACAGAGAGCAACGTGGYCATCAGTAGTTATTTCTGTAACCCCTCAAGGCTCTGAAGCACTGATAAAAAGGAAAGCCAGGGGAGAAAAGGATTATACAGTAAATAAATTTGACTAGTATTAAGAATTTAACATGCTGGCACAATCAGCTGACTAAAGCAATACATCAAGCATGGAATGGTCTGCTATACATTTCACTTACACACCACCGTATTCCTCTGTCAGTAGCTAACAATTGCAAAACCACTAAATTATAGGTGACAGTATCTGATAGATTTGTCAGACTGAACAATTTTGCTTTCAAGCTAAAGGTAGAAAATCCAGTTCATTTTGGAATGACAAATGCCTCACAGTTTTGAGGTTTCTGTCATTTCCAGTTCATCATCAACAAACATGGCTAGCAGCCTAAGGAACTGGTTGACTGAGAAAATATTATTAATATAAATGTGTGTGTTTTGGATATGCTATTGCTGGCTTCAGCTGAAATGGCTAAAGGAGGAAAATAGCACTTTTTAATTTAAAGACTATATTGCATAACTTTCTTTTTTTCGCTAAACCATTCATTTGTTTAAACTTAACACAGACCTTCTAAACATTTAAAACACTCAAAGTGGCAGCCTTGTGATTCGAAGCTAACACAAACCAAACAACACTGCACATGTCATAGTATTTTCCCCAGAAGATATTAGGGAACTCGGTTAATTAACAATGCCCACAGTGTCTCACCAGTAGGCATGAAAGTGTTTTGCAAAAGAGCAAAAATCATAATTCGCATTTCACAGATGGGGAAACTGAGACAAAGTGACTTTCTAGGTAAACTGTCCTGGTTTCTAAGCAGAACCAGGAAAAGGAAACAAATCCCGGAGTTGCAGGTATGTGTTCAGGTATGTGAAATTAGAGAATATATGTCTACACTCACATAAATGTTAGAAAAGGACAGCATTAGGGACCTGAAGATTTAAATGCTGAAAGAGGAAAAGGCACTGATGCCCAAGGGCTGTGATTCACAGTCAAAGCAAAACATTAGCAATGGTGGTCTGTGAATCCTCCCTTGAGGCAACAGAGGAAGCCACCTCCAAACCAAACCTCACCTTCGCTGAGGAAGGTTATGATGGAATGGCAAACAAATGTTGGAGTAGCCCGTTAACCAAGTCGCATGTACTGCTTGTCCATATGAACACTGCTGGAAATGACCATAAACACAGAGAAAGATGACTAGAAGGGGCTTTGCAATGCTGGCAGTTCTTTAAAAAACAACATTAAATTCAGACATAAAAATTATTCTATAGCGGAGGAATAAGAAGAGGAAGTGCAGTAAGAGATCCATTTAGCTTCATCAGGCACTCTTTCTGCACAACAAACATGAAGTGAAAACAAAGCCAGACTTAATAAGAATGAGTAAATAAAAAATAGAATGGCAGTAGTATTTTAGGAACAAAATCAGAAAGAACTAAATACAGAAAGATATACAAAATAAACAAGTAAGAATGCTCTGTAAGTACGTTATCAGTAAGGGAATAAACCATGAAAGAGTTGATCCAACGACTAGCATAAAGTGAATCTATCAGTAAGAGGGAGAAGTGTTTGATGCCTTTCTTGCATCAGTCTTTTGTTAAAAGTTTGAATGTGATCAGAACTTTAACACATGCAGGGACAAAGAGATAAGAACTTGAGCTTCAATAAGGAAAGAACAAATCTGAAAGTTCTTAGAAAAGATAGGTGCTTTCAAGTCTGCTGGACCCAGTGATCTCCTTCCTTTAGTATTTAGAAAACTGGCTGATGTCTTCAGAGAGCCACTTTGAGATTCCCATAGAAAATGTGTAAAATTTTGGAAGACTGGAAAAAGAAAAATCTAGCAACGACCTTTAAAGGAGGAGAAAAGAAGTAGAGGAATTTTAGGTCCCAGGAAAGTACCATCATCAACAAACTATTTGTAAATACCTAAATGAATACAGGGAGACAAATAACATCCAACATGTCTTTCTCAAGAATTRATCATGTCAAATAAATTGAATTTCCTTCCCTGGCAGGGTAACAGGCTTTACGGATAGGGAAGAAGCAACAGATAAACTACATTTTGATTCCAGACTGGCTTTCATGCTGTTTGACATAATATTCACAGAAGGAAGCTTAGGAAACACTTATAGCTTGGGTATAAAGGTGTCTGGAAAATTGTGTTCAAAGAGTACCTTTAAGTGGTTTGCAATTAAAGTGGAATGATGCATCAAGTGAGGTTCCCTAGGAGTTTCTCTTTTGTCTAATACTCCTACATGACCTCCTAAAGGAATACAGACTGTATTTATTAAATACACAGATGATATTACACTGCAAACACATTGGGAGGCAGGATTAAAATTCCAAATGGAGAAATTGTTTGGAGGAAAAAAAAAAAAAAAGAAGCCCCCAAAGCAATTTAATAAGAACAGTTAGAGGAAATATCCAACAGAATGAAAGCAGATTGGCTGAAAGATGGCTTAGGCAAGTAGTAATCCAGGAAAACATCTGGAGGTTTTGGTGGATCCCATCAGCTCTATATGTGTTAATAATGCAGTGAAATAGCTTGATTATCATGTGTGGTGTATAATATATATGAGATGATCCTTCAACTGCACTCCCCACTGATAAGGTCTCTAATGGAGCATTTGTTCAGTTCTGGGTGTTGAACTTCAGCAGAAGTATGGGCAAATTAGAGACTGACCAGAGAAAAGTATAAAATTATTAGTGGTCTAGAAATCATCGTGTATGAGGAAATTGGGACTTTCAGCATAGAATAGTGAAGACTGATAGCTAACATTATAACAGTCTTCAGAGTCTTTGGCTGTAAAAGGACAGGGAAGCATCTATCCATGATGGGTATGACATAATTTAGGGCCTTAAACTGCAACCACAGAAAAACAGGTTAGACACTAGGATAAACCAGTGAGGAGAGTGGAGCACTGGAGCAGATTTCCTGACAGCTTTTGGAATCCCAGCCATCAACATGGTTTGAGAATAAATTATACAAACAGCCACTGGGAAATTATATAGGAAAAGCTGATCACACTTCGRGGCAGAGGGAAGGACTGGTCATTTTCTGTGATTCTTTCCAGGGTTATTTTTCTATGATTATAACTTTTTAAGTAATTTACCTGAGAATCTACAGCAGAAGGGGAAGGACTTATGAAGAAGAYACAGCTTTCAAAGGTGTCTAACTTTGACAGGACATTTTGAGAAACCAGTTCAGGACACAAAAATTCTCATTCCTGAGTTCCTCATCTGCTAAAGCTAAGATTTTCTTACTGATATCACCACCAACGGCTACAAAAGGAAAAGCTTTGGAGAATGTTTTCAAATATTCAGAACACAAGAAAAMGTGTGTTTTTTCCAGAGTTGTTCTGCACCTGCTGGGCTGGATTCTGAATTTCTGGCCATTTATTTTGCTTCCTAAAGAGGATCAGTGTACCCTTGAAAGTTTGTTTTCTTTGAGACTAGAAATGTTGCACTTGTATTTGCAGCATTGCAAATTCTCTCTGAATTGCCCAGCTGCATTTCACAGTGATGACCCTGCTTGTGATCATAAAAGACATTTTGGCTGCTGGGAAAGGATTTCCATGTGAAGTGTCTCCCAGCTATTAGCCATCCTATGTATTGCTGCACTGAGTAGTGGCTACTGACACCTGCGGAATTTAAATTCACTGGAAAATCTAAAGTCTGGAGGTCTGAGGCTGATGTTACTCCCATATTTCTCCCCTTATTTGCTCCCACTTGAGACCCTATGCGTCAAACAAGGACTGTTCTGTTGTCATTGTCTTTCACAATTATATCTTTTCTTTTGATGCCTATTTATTTTCAGTTCTCTGCATAATTTCTGAGCTTATTTGCAATAGCTGAAGACTGTAAATTTAAAAGCTCTCCATTCCTGAGATGTCTTGGACTGCTCTGATTACACAGAGGGGCTGAGTGCCCTCAATTCCTGTGGAAAGCCAACACCAATCAGCCACACAGAGATATTTTTATTATCATTCTCCTCAAAGATTGGTGTAGGAGTGTCATGCAGCCCAGATGTATGTCTAAAACTAAATATTCCTGGCTGCAAACATCTCCCATTGATAACTGTGTAGGGTTTTTGTTTGTGATAATTGTGTAGGGTTTCTGTTTTGCGATTTTTTTCCCCATGTTTCTCCCTTAAAGCAGAACCGCTGAGTGCAAGTCATTGCCAGGAACAGAGATTGTGCCAGATCATTTCCCATGCTAGAGCATATGCTTAAACTGAGAAGGAATGCTGCACCTTCATTAACTCTTTCAATCTGACTTGACAATATTCTCTTGCCATACACATAAGGACTACAGAGCTGAAAGTGTTGGGTGAAAATCTGATTGATTTAGCACAGCCATTTTTTGTAAGCAATCTTGGCAGTGAATGGATTCCTGCACACTTCAAATCACCATCCTAGGTGTCAGAGCTCGTGTATTAGGTTTACCTAGCCCTGCAGACTAGTAGAAGAAATGCAAAGAAACAAAGCATAGGACAGTCGAAAAAAATACTATTAGCAACTGTTTTAACAGAGCAGTCTGCTACAGGTAAGTTATATAACATATGAATGAATGAATCTTCACAGTCGAATCAAAGAGTTACTATTAGTCCATAACTAATTATTACTGAAAATAGAAAAAAAAAAGAAACTAACAAATACTATCATACAGAGAAGGTCTCAATAATAATAATAATAATACAGTTAAAATTATTATACACACTGTTCCTCGTTTCTACACTTTTTTTTTTCATGTTATGCATAGCCTTCCACTTCCATCAGGCATTAATGTTAATGGCTTGCATCTGGTTGGGGGGATTACACAACTTGCCAGCACCCCAAGTCCTTCATCAGGAGGAGTAAGATGCTGATAGTGATGGCTTCTTCTTCCTCACTCTTGGATCTACTTTTACATCTTGCTCTTTCTTCATTGGCCTGCAAGTTCATGCTACATCTGAATTTAATACATATATGCTGTGTTTTATGTATGTTGCATACTTGTCCTTTGTTCCTCTTTAATAAGTGGGAAAAGGACATTTATGCAACATACATAAAGCACAGCATGTATGTGTTATTATTAATAATAATCTTCCTCATTTTACCCCTAAAACCAGTTTTAGCTAGCTCCTGATCTGCATTTCCTTAACTGATCATGGATGAGCTGTTTACAGCCTTGGGGTTTCCAGTACCAGTCTTTACCCCATGTCTTATCACCTCAAGCGTCTAGTCCTCTGCACCAAATCCTGTGTCTCCACCTTCACAGGCCTTCTGCTGTTATATCAAACACGTATTTCTCTATACCATTATGTTAGAGTCAAAAGTCACAGAATCACAGAACGGTTGAGGTTGGAAGGGACCTCTGGAGATCATCTAAGTCCAAACCCTCTGCTACAGGGTCACCTAGAGCATGTTGCACAGGACCATGTCCAGATGGCCAAGGAAGGAGACTCCACAACCTCTCTGGGCAACCTGCTCCAGTGCTCTGTCACCCTCACAGTGAAGAAGTTTTTTCTTATGCTCAGATGGAACTGTCTGTGTTTCAGTTTGTGCCCGTTGCCTCGCGTCCTGTCGCTCGGCACCACTGAAAAGAGTCTGGTCCCATCCTCTTGACACCCTCCCTTCAGATACTTGTAC
>NW_020447209.1:60200-144759 GCF_003343035.1 Apteryx rowi | reverse complement strand
GAGGTTCCTCTCTGCCCACCTCTCCAGCCTGTCCAAGTCTCTCTGAATGGCAGCACAGCCCTCTGGTGTATCAGCCACTCCTCCCAGTTTTGTATCGTTGGCAAACTTGCTGAGGGTGCACTCTGTCCCTTCATCCAGGTCACTGATGAAGAAGTTGAACAAGACTGGACCCAGTACTGACCCAAGGGGATCAACATAACATAGCTGCTTGTTACTACTATCTATATAAAAACTATGGTTGTATCATACAGAGATAAGAAAAAGTAAAACAAATAAGCCACAGACAGCTGGTGAGAAGAAAAATTGCTGTTAGAACCAAACCAAGTCAAAAAAAAAAAAAGCTGCAGGCCRGTCAAGACAAGTTCAGACAGAGCAAGCCTGGCAAGCCTCAGTCCCATAGCCTTGCAAACTCAGTACAAAGTCTGTAGCCTGTCACTAGCAATGGCAATGGTGTATTACTTGGCTACTGGGCTACATTCCCTAGAAACATTTTTTTTCATAAAAGATTCCTATTAACTATGCTAATGTTAAAGGTGTCCCTTTCCATACTGTACAGCCTGCACGTATAGCATGTTCTAAATGCATCATCTGTTCTCACACTTAGGCAATGTATGTTTCTCCAAATGAGCAATAGAATGAATTCCCCATAATTGAGAATATATAGCAAAAGATCCATTTTTACAGTCATCAGTTCTATCAGAAGCCAACAGCAACACCCTTGGAAATCTCTCCACAGCCTACAAGATCAGTCTTAACATGCAGATAAATACTGTACATTAACAGGGTCGACTTCCACTCTTTTTTCTGGCAAGGCAAAGGAAGGGTGGGAGGGATCCTAGGAAACAAGAGGCAGCATTAACACACTGACACACAAACGAGTGGATACGAAGGCTGTCGGTGCGGTAGTCATTGCTGTGCAGTTTCCCCATGCAGGAATAGGCATGCTTAAGTGTGGAAGGCTAATCTTCATCTTGATATTATTTCTGGTTTGTGTTAAAATCAGATCTGTAGAGAGAGCAAACCCATGGCCTAGCCAAAAGCAGCATGTTATGCACTAGATGAACTCAGCCTCTGGGACCCTTCCATTTGGCATGCCACATTTCTGCAGAGGTAGGTAGTCGAGCCCTCAAGTGCTTCCCTCAGTATCTACTCACAACCTGACGCAATGAGATGGGCTGTGGAGACCCTGGAAGCCAGGGTTTTTTACACTTCTTGCTGCATTTAGATTACAGGATTTGCTTTAAAATGCAAATATATAAAATCATTGTTACCAACTTCCTTGTTCACTTACATCAATATCATCACTACAAATTTAAATTTGCAGCATCCGTTTTGGACTAGACACTGCCAGATGCCAAACAACATGCTGGTGAGCACAGTCTAACTGCCGGCATATGTGCCAGAAGATGATCTATCTCTCCTCATAGTTTTCATAATCGCAGAACCACRGGCTATAAAAGCTTTATGGGAAGGACAATCAGATTATCTGAAATCTTCCACTACTGATGGGATTGTTCCTTGGCATACATTTTCTGTTCCTTTATTTGGTCCAATCTGTAATGTGTTGAAACATTCATTTTGCCTATTCCTTCTCTTGGGAAATGTCTATTCTAACAGATAAATCACCTGTCAGGTAAGATCTTCTGTTATCTCTTGCCTACACATCCTCTCTTATTTTCTTACTGCTCCTCATTGTACACCTCACTCTCTCATGCTACATTATTAAACTGTTAAATGCTAAATCATTAAACTTGCAAACATTTCTAAATGTGAGACCCATCTTCTTTTACTCGTTGATCAGCAGAATGATTTCCTTTGGTCACTATTGTAACTTGTAAACAAGTTCACCCCTCACCCTATTAATTTGCTTAAAAACTACTCATATTTTGGTAATGTTAACTTTTTTGTTCACAGTAAAGATATTAATAACAAGCTTTAATCTTCTCTTTTAATTCATACCTTCCAAACTCTATCACTGCTATTGTTCTTCTGTGGGCACCTTCTAATTTATCTATGTCTTTTTGATAATGAGATGTTCAGAACTGACTGTGGTGTTCCAGGTATAACCTAAAGAAGACTGATCTGATAGAAAGACTCTCATTGAGCTCTGGAAGTACTGAATTAGCTCATCCACCTGAATGTATTACATTCCTGGTTTAAACTGCAGTGTTATGAAGGCCATATTCATACTGTTCACTACATCTGCCTAACTAAAGTGTTATGCTTGTGCAATGGCTGCTGTCATGGGAGCAGGGAGCTGTTCAGACTCCCTATCATCCAGTGCCACCAGATTCTGAGTCCCTGCAAAATCAGTAGAGAGAAATCGTCATGAAACCTGAGAAAAGTGCTTGTAGTGGGTGTTCACAATATAGAATTATAGAATCACAGAATAGTTGCAGATGGTAGGGACCTCTGGAGATCGGCAAGTCCAAAGCAGTGTCAGCTAGAAGAGGTTGCCCATGACCATGTCCAGACAGATTTTGAATATCTCCAAGGATGGAAACTCCACAACCTCTCTGGGCAACCTGTTCTGGTGTTCTACCACCCRTATAGAAAAAAGAATTTTTTCTTATGTGTATGTAAACATCTCCTGAGCTTTTCCAAATCTAGATCAAATAGCAAACTCATGTATAATGTGCTGCACTATGTCACTATTTCAACATCTAGCGTTGCTGCCTTCTGATTTTTATTCTATCCTGAAAAAGCAACTGTCTTCTCTCATACAATAGAACGTCTTTTTAAAACTTCTTTTTCCTATTTCAAAGTCTTCCTAAGGTGTCTTCTGATTATACTGTCAACTAGCTGGAATTTGCTCCTTGGTTTAGTATAAAAGCTTTACAGAAATATGATTGTTGCTGTTCAGTGAGCCATTTTGGTATGGACTTTTGAACATTACTTTGAACAAAAAGTTGGATACTGAGTCAAAATACTCAAAGGGAAAACTAACTACAGTTAGTTAGTTTTGGTAGATACACACCAGGATTGCCATAATGCTGGGGATGATCAGACTTGTATCCAGCTGCTGAATTTTGCATTTTGTGTAAGAGGAAATGCCCTGAGTATTTCAGGAACAGTCCTGTGAGAACAGTTGCTACAGCAGTGTTTTGGGATCCGATGAGGAGGAAAGCCTTAATGTATTTATCTTTTTCAGGGAATATAGAATTCCAGGTCACTATGCCTGAGACTAAGAGTAACAGACAGGCTAGGTATGAAAAAAAAAAACCATTCAAACTGAAGAGCGCAGCACAAGAAATGCAGGAAAAGAAAGATTTTGAGCTGAAACGCATGAGAAGAAGCTGTCTATCTTGCTGGAAAATGAGTCAAAATCACGAGGCAGCTGAACAACTGGTTCGCACAAAAAAGAAGTTTGATAGGTGTTAAAGACTTTGAGATTTAAACAACTTCTTGTCATCATTGGCAGTCTCCCACCATCAATACAAATGAACCTGGCCTTATTTCTTTAAGTCAACAAAGCACCAGAACACACAAAGGTTAATGCAATTGCTATTCCTGCACAAAATGCACAATGCAGTATTGTGGAGGCAGCCTGACTAAGTGAGGAAGTGATTGTGATTTTGCAGTGACTGACAAGCTGGAGAATGAAAGATTTTTACAATTTTATGTATTACATAAATAAATATATATAGAATAGAAGAGCCTTTTTGCTAATTTTTAAGCTATAATTGGAAGACCTGAATGAGCACCTCCTTTTGTCTCCTTTGACATCTGTAAATTCAAAACCTGATTATTCTGATTAGGAACTATTTTACCTCTACTTCGATCGGGGATGTATGACTGGCTGCAGCAGACCACAGATGCAAATTCTCCAGGTCATGGTCTCTATCTGACTTTTCAAAGTGATAAATCTGACCTACAGGCTGTTTGTCACTTCACTTCTTTTTTTGAGAGAAAAAGGAGAGAAGCTCAGAAATCAGCAAAGTGGGTCACAAGCCATATGAATTCTTCTAGCAGCTTATTTCTTAATTTCTGCTTTCCCAAACCCTGTCATTTCCCCAATTTCTGCCTCTTACTGCAGATTATCACCCTTCTTTCAGCCCACRACCAGATCAATAGGCAGGCAGCCCCATCCTCTAATAAGTATATTTTTGCTCATATGAGGGGAAATGTGTGCATGGCAGAGTCAAATTRTGGGGAATCCTACCATAGCCTGTGATAAGACTAGTCATCTGCCCATCAGATGACTGCAGATGGGGATGCCTGGTTTTGGTCATGGGATAGATACAACTCCAGTAACGTGCAGAGACTGCTACTTGGTCTCATCACCAGCCTGCATGGGCTYTCCTCACAGGAGTGAGCCCAGCCCATGGTAGGAGCTTTTCATGCCTTCCTAAAGTGAAAGATACCTTTCCGGTCATGTGGTGGAGGGAAAGTTTAAGTGTATGGCTTTCAAGAGCTTTGTTTCCTTGTCAGGTTGCTTAGTACAGAATCAGTAATATCTTTAGCAAACACATTTTGAAATACCTTTCTCAAGCCCCTTTAAAATTGTAGTTGTAAAGTATTTCTCTTACTATGACACATATGGCAAAAGTTCCTTGGAGTGCTGTATGCTACAATTGCACTTTTTATAGGTTCACTATGTCTCTGCTAGAATTGTGATTATTTAAAGATTCCTTTCTTATGACTTTGGATGGATCTACTATGCATTACATCTGTTTCTTAGCATAACGATACTTTTCATTACAAAGCCACTAGCTCTGCTAAAGAGGCATCTTTTGTCATTATTAAAATAATCAAGTGGCAATAAAACTTTATAGAAAAAAATATGAAAGGATATTATAATTTATAGCAATGCACTAAATGCCATTGCATTCATTTTGCAGTATTTTCATGCAAAGAGCTTTATTTTGAAAGGTTTATATATCTCCTAACTTTCAGATTGTCAGACTACACTGATTTTTTTTTTCCTTGTACTTGCCTGCATTGGCTTAACTTCAGCTCAGGAGAATATTATCTTTCTCTTCCTCTGAACTCTTTTTCTTTTTTTTTTTCTCCACTGTCTTTTAGAATACATTATTATTATTCACATACCTTGACAACATCCCTACAAGCCCACAAGCCCATATTTTCTAGGCACCTTGCAATTACACAGAKAGGTGGTGCTTTCCATAATTAACAGATATTCTAGATGGCTTTAACAGAAGAGACTGTTTTTCTCTCCACTTTTTTTAGAGAGGAAACGGGGAAAAAGAGGCAGTAAAACCTGATTAAAGCCTTAAAAGGCATTTAGGCACCTGTATCTCATTTAAATCAAGCTTTGTACCTAAGAAAGTGAACACCAGCTCCTTGCTCAAGTGACACAGGAAGGCTAATATTAAACCAGATTCTATCAATCATTGCAAGACCTAGTCTTCTTTACCTGTATGTCCTGAGCTATTGACATTACCAGGGTCTATACAGACACAAAGTCCTGTCCCAACATAGGAGACTGCTAACAGGATCAAATTAAAACTTATTTCAGTAGTCAATGGCTAGAGARCAGCCTCATATGCAAATGTCTCCCACAGCTGTTTGCAGGTTCCTAACATCGGAGGCAGAAGATCCAGCAGTCTAGAGATCGCCTATGGGTCATCTGTGCCACCCCAGTGAAATGAAGCAGTTGCAAACCTGCTTTAAAAATGTAATTTACCTTGGTTTGTAGCTGTTGCACATCCCTGGAAGAGTGCAGTTAACCAGAACTTACTAGCAGTTCTGGGCTTTAAAACTTAGAACACCAAAAGACAAATCTTCTTTGGCTGTTAGTTTTCTTACATGCTTTTCACATTGCAGCTTTCTTATGTTATCTCCAATGGGCTAACTGCTCAAGCTCTATCTCAGTTTTTACAGCCTTGGAAACCTTCCTGGGATCTGTTGATTTGCATCATAAGCAGAAGCTTAATTTCTGTTGAGGATCAGAGCGTGCAGTTGAGGACAAGTGTGTTCTTTCAGCTAGACCTGCAAGTAAGCACATTTCAAAAATGACATGCATGGAAATAGGAAGCCAGAGCAGCCTGAAAGCCTGGAAATAGAAACTGGTTGTTCCATCCATTGTAAATCAGCTCACGTCGAATTTGACTAGATGATGAGCTGAGCAACAGTACCAACAAAAAGCAGAAGTTAGTTTAGTTAGTGTCATCCTAGGGCATGAACTCCTAAATTCCCTGATCCTGAGTACCTGGTTTGGAAAGGTGTCACCATGTACTAAGACCATGTACTGAGAGCTGACTCTTGATTTACTGCTTCTCAATGGATTCGACTAATTGTGTAGCCAGGGTTGTCTCGGGGTGGACAAGGCCTTAAAACGGTCCAGCCAAACAAAGTAGTAAGTGCTCAGAAAGCCTGTAGCTTTTGGATTTGTATCGCTGATGCTTTTATTATTATTATTRTTTTTGACAAACACTGTGAACACTCTGTTCAACCGTRCAGTCCAAAGGAAACTAGTGCTAGCCATTTTTTTCCCAAAGGAGTAAATATACAGTCTTGAAATATAAATTTTTTCAAGGCTGTAGTAATTTTGATAGCATCCATAACAGTTCTCACAGGTAATTCTTTCGCATGGTCTGCTACTTCTTTTTTTGGAAGGTTTAGAAATGCTGGCAAGTTTGCGGTCAGAATCTCCCAGCCATGTGTGAATCACTTTTCCCTGTATTCTTAGCAGGGTTGTAGCCATCATGATTCAGAAGGGTCTACTACATTTGTATTGGCCCAACAACCGGGCAGTCTTCTGAAACTCTTTTGGTGCCAATGAAAGAAAAGTTGAGGGGTCAGAGGTCTGATGTGGACAGTGTTGATGGAACCACAGAAGAACCTTACACTGTGTCTATTTCCCTGGGTTTTTCCCTGGAAATAGACCAAGGCCTAAACTCAGTAATGGAAATATTTTTCTGTATCTGTGATCCAAAAAAGGATTAAATTACTTTTTGTCAAATGCTGGATGAGACACTCAAAGGAATGCCAAAGACTTAGAAGATTTAGAGTATCTGAAATTCCCAAAACACTGGCAAATACTCCGAAGTTTACTAATGGTTCAGTGTGTAAGCAATACATTGATTGCCTGGATCTGTGCGTATACTTTTTCACTCCTGTGTAATAGATACTGCTCAACAAAGCTAATCAAATCAGTAGTTGCAAATAATTAATCTGATTAAGCTGCCCTTCTTTTGATTGGGCAATTATTCCTGAACATGTTTCTATTTCTATGAATTCATTCATTAGTTTTAACTTTTGTTCAAAAAGAGTTCTCTGGCTCTACGCTTCATTTACTGTGGGCAAAACTGACAGTCCTCCAGTACAAGGTCTGATCAGCTCAAAGTCCAGTAAAGCCAAGAGTCTTGTGGTGTACAGGCGGTCATTCAAATCACACAGATTTTTTTTTTTGTTCCACATCATTTGGTTACAATTTTCAGTACAGCGTAACAAAGTGTAAGAAATACTGAATATTCTATTTCACCAGTCAATGCCCCAGTTCATATACAAATATGCATATACACAGCTAGTGCATCTATTCCCCAATGGACAAACAAGAAAGCATTTGCAATCATTTTTGTGAGCAGTGGGAGGAAAAATAGTAAGTAAACATCATCAAAAATAGAAGCAGTTCAGAATTCAAATTAACAATAAATATCACCACCCAGTATTCACACATGTCTTTTATTAAAATGATCTGGAAGAATATTAACAATGAGTTATTTGAAAGCATGCATGCATCCCATAAATCCCTCCAATAAAAAATTACCATTATTTTTTTCTCAGAATTAATAGTCATTCTCTTGATAATGTGTCTCATAATTTTGAATGTCTGGAATAGTATTATTAATAATATTATTAATAAAATATCTTGACTATTTTAATATCATTAATAAAACATATGAAGGATTATTAATAAGATTTTTGAGAGTCCACACACATCCACTAAGAGTCACCAATGAAAATGTATGATTCTATTACACTGTCTTTTTCAAGTAACTTGTAATTCTAAAATTTCTATTGAAATTTCAATAGAATTAATTATTTACATGGTATTTAAAATTGCAGGGCAGTTAGCAATATATTAGTTATTACTGGTTCTGTGAAATATCATGGCTGATGCTTAATGGTGAGCAGGTGTTTCTAATTCTCTTTATATGTTATTTCCTTCTACTATTTGCTAATTAAGCTAACCTGCCACCACATCCATAATATAGCTAGGTCCATTGCTATTATCAGGGTGGAGCTAAAAGAATCACAGAATTTTATTCTGATCTCCCTATTAATTAAGACTCTTTTTCAGGGCAGCCAGGAATGAATTCAGAGCCAAGGGGCATTATGTCACTGACAGCTCTTTTGAAAAAGTTTTGGGGAAGAGTCAGTAAATGTTTGTTCTTCCTAGTACTGAAAGGGGTCTTTAACTCAGATTTAGACACAATATTATTCTAAAATCATTTGTCTGAAGCACTTTACAGAGAAAGGGAAAATATAAAACTAAAAATGTCTCCCCTGAATGATACTCACAACTAAATTCAGGACGCATTCTGGCATGTTTGTGTCATAAAAACTCTAAGGCATTACAAAGGCCTCATGAAACACAAAGGCCTTTGTATTCACATCAGCAGCAGAAAAATCCCTGTAAAGATTTCCTTCTGCTCAGAGGGTTTTCCACCACAGAGGGCTTAAGGAATTGGTATTCCTTTACAGGAAGTGACTTCAAGACAAAGGCAGTTCATACTATCATACATACTATGAGCCTGCAGAATTTGTAGGAGAAAAAAAGTGGAGACCTGCTGGACTCCCTCACTGCACCCATGCTAGAGTTAAATGAGAACACTTGCAGGAAAGCTGCAAGATTTATGCTGCTACAATATGTGCAGTCCCCAGCTTCCAAGCATTATTTAGTTTTATTATGATAAAGTATTAAATGTTTACTAGTCTAGTCAATAAAATTATATCAGGCTTGAACAGCTGTACAAATGTATGGTTAATGGCTCATCCAAAGGGTAAAAAGTGTGCTTCTGTAGAAGCCTCATGGACTAGGTGGAGGTCTCAGGGAGTATGGGAAGTACTTCATGGGAAGTACCTTCTAATGGTAGGTAGTCCCGCAGGGAGACTTTTACAACTGCACAGTCAATCTCGGTTCTTCAGTTACAGCCCATTCTCCTCTACCATCTCTAAAGGAAAACCTGACCCTTTGCTTGGAGTCACAAGTTTGAACATATTTGAACATACGGACCTGAACTCTGCTGTAAATTTGGCTTGTAAACAGCCCACTTTGTACTGAGGAGGTAAGTAAAAATCACTGAATACTGACAGATCTCCAGCACTTTTTCACAGTTCCTCTTTAAACGTGAGAAATGTTGAGATAGCGGAGCAAGAGAGTGCTCTAGCATATCTAATCACAAAGAACCACTGGACATAAATCTATGCTYACACACATGGAAATATATAAACACTCCAGAGAAAGCAGATATAATGCAGATTTGGTAATGCAAGAGCATCTTTCATGTGGGAATGTTTGCCCAAGGACAAGGTAAGCCTGAGCGTTAAGATCTTACAATGCATCCTATTGTTAATTATGCAGTAAAGGCAAAGGAAGGTCTAATGGCCTCTGTCATCTCTGACTGCAATGCACATCATTCTCTGGAAATATTATTCCAGGTCTACTTTGCCTTTTTGCCAGTGCACACTCTATTGAGATTGAAGACATTTAGCTAATTCGTTGTTCCAGCAATTATTGATGCTTCCCTCCTCCCACACACTTGACAAAATTAAAAACTCATCATACAGGTCCCCAAAAAGCAACACTTAATTAAAAGAGGTAATCAATTCAATACAGCTATTCTTACTGCTTAACACATCCTAACACATGTAATGAAGAAATTAAACTACAAATAAACAATTATCCACCACAAACAAGTAAGGAAAAATGGTACCTATACTCATTTTGTTTCTTGTAGCAGGATAACTGAACTGCTACATTATGGGAGATTTGTTTTACTTCCTAGTGATTATAGGATGCATCACTGTAATACAGATGAAACACTCAGCTAGCCATCCTTACAAATTGGGATAACAGAGTGAGTTGGTTGAACAGGCCTGAAGTATACAAATAGATGCTGTTATTTTATCTGGATGGATTTTTGTCAGCTAACGAATTGACCTGCATGTAATTAAACTAAAAAATCAGTGGAGTTTGTACATTCAGAACTCTTCACTATGAAGGTAGGGTAGTATGTTTAAAACACTGATGATTTCAACTCTGTGAAGTTTAATTGCAACATGAAATTGTGTACACTGACAGAGAAAGGTGTTCAACAGCTCGTCCAGAGAAAAAAATGATCAATACCTCATTCTGACAATTCATGCAGGGCATTAGTGACTTCTGCCAAAAATCATTCACCCACAATGAGAAAAAAATGCAAAAGGTATGTATGCAGAGCCAGAATCTAGCTAGCATGAATGAATAGATATGAATGAGTAACTGTAAACAAAACAAATTGCAAAGTACTTCTCAGAAGCAACCTGAAGCACCACTTGAAAGAAGCGACTGAAGTTCTCTGGTTCTACTTTATCTCACAATTTGGCCTTGAAGACTGTCTCAAAGCTCATAAAAAGTCAAGATATTTCCTTCCAGTGAATTCAGGAGGCTTTTGTTCCAGCAATCTGAACAGTCCTTTCTTTCCCAGACTGCCTGCACACCTGCCATCCCAATAGGAGTTAAAACCACAGCTTCATCTACTACTTCTGGAAATTATGTTTCACAGGACCTATGCTGGGACTAAGCCTGGCAATAAACTACGTGATAGGACCATCTTCTCCAATGAGCAATTTGTTCCTTCTTATCTTACCATCTGGTGTATCCATAGGGGTTGCCTCTGCTATAAGGTTACCATAACCTCTGCCAATGACAGTTTAGGGCATTTACTGTATGGGCTCCTTTACCACTTCAACAGCTACTTAGTGGGCATGCAACCTCCTCTTTCACGTTGAACTAAACTGAAGCTAATCGCCTTATAAGCAAACAGAAGATCCTACAATCTCTATAATGTTCTCAGTGAAGAACTAGTTTAATTTTACAAAATGTCCTTGCCAATCAGGTGAAAATAACGCTTCACTTAACACACAAGTAAATATAGACAAAGCACAGCACATGCTGCACCTTTCATACATGCCKCACTTCAGAACCACAGAAAACAGCTAGAAAGTGGAAAGAATTTAAAGCACAGACATAGCAAAGTAGTCTTTCATTTGCTTCCTGTCTGAAGACTTTGCAGTTCCAGCCTTGGTCTCTATGCGCTTCTTTCTCTTTTCCAAGGAGGACTTCACCCAAAGCCCACAAAAGCCAAYATAAAATTTTCTGTTGCTATCAGTGGGCTTTGGATAAGATTCTAAGCAAAACCCCACATCCCAGAACAAACCTCTCTGAGCTCTACAAGAGCAATTAGAATGCAGACAACTCATTGCTGTTTCTAATTGTTCATTATCATAGCATTATAGATATTATGGGTTTTTTCTTCTTCTCTGCTGATGTTGCTACATCAGTCAAATGTCCCTATGGCTAATTATGCAGACATGTTTCAATCTGATTAAAACTCACATCAGTGTAATTGAAAAAGCATCAGTGGCAATGTTCTAGAGGGAGAAAACATTTCATGTTTTTTAAGCAGCTATAGGTGGGCCTTCCTTTTGCTACAACTGCCTCATATTTCCCATAATGTGGTCCTGCTTCCAGGTGATTCTGTCCTTGCTGAACTTAGCTGCTGACACTGAGTTGTTATATGTCAGGTGACCATACCTGGGTCTCATTTTTTCTGGAAGTGAGGCAAGGGTCCAGGGGGAAAATGGTATTGAATTCTGTGAGGTAAAAATTATTTTGAAGCATATGGRGGCAGCACAGAATTTAGGTTGTACTTGCAACCTTAATTCTGGCATTTTCTGACTTTGAAGTGAATGATTTTGAGCTCTTTTAATTAGTTCTGTGTGTATGAGTGTGCAGTATCCTACACAGTTACCAGCTCATCTCTCATTTCTTCATTTTCTTGGCGTAAAGACATGCCCTTTAGATGTGGGCACAGAGAGCACTTGCCACCCGTGGTTCTCTTATGCTGCTCCGCAGAAACAAAGATCTCAAGGGCATGCAGTCCTCTGCTTGAACACTGCCCTGTGCAGCTCTTTCTGATGGGGGAATCTGCAGGCKTCTCTGCTCTCTACTGATCCTGCTGTAGGGCCAGCAGGGCTAGCCTGTGCCTCTTAAGCCAGCGGGTCTTGGATTAAAGGAGGATTTTGCTATCTGGTGAGAGAAAGGCCAGCCATCCCCGCTCTACAGAGCTGTGTGCCACAGAAACCTCTTTGAAGATTCCTTTCATAGAGCTACTTCCTAAAGCTTTAACTGTTCAGCTGAGCCTTGATAGTCTTATCTCCCATAGTTAATATGACTAACTGTCCCTTTTAATCAGCCACACATTTATCACTGAAGATGTCTCAAATTAAGAAGAAATGCCTGATAAATGGCTCTGCCTGTCTTTGTGTGTGGTGGTGTCGTTTAAAAAGGAAGGGGGTTATTCTCTGTATTTTTGAATGAATCGACACATTTGCCCCTATTAATTTAGTTAGTTATGATGTCACAGAGGCATTTGTCAATGCCATTTGTCAGCGAAGGCTGATGGAATGCAATTAAAGCATGACTATAAAGAAGCCCACAGACAATTGCAAGCCTTTGGGATATTTTAAAGGGGAAGAGCAAGGAAGGTCTTGCTGCTGATGGTAATAGATGGCTGACTTATGAAAACAAAGAACCAGCTCTCRTGACGGTGTTTAAACAGGCTGGAAGGAAACTCATTTCTTTAACAAAAGTCTGCTCAAAGCCTTCTGTTACTGCTGAGGTAGGCTTTGACCTGCCTCCRCAGAGTCTGAGTCCGCAGCCCCATTTGTAGGAAGATGGCACTTCCAGCTCTGTCCTGCTCTTCAGCTGGTCAGGACTCTACATTGGGCGATATCGCAATCAGCTGCAGTTAACGCTGTGATTAATTCAATGGGCATAAACAACTCTTAAAGAGACCCCCCAGAATGGGAAGAAAGACATATAAGTATAGAGAATGACAAGAAAAAAGATCACCAATATCAACAAGGCTCTGGCTATAATACTCACATTCACTTCCTGTCTCATGTGTCACTTACTTTTGATCTAATCTGTATAATCATTCCCTCTTCTCTGTCATACTGATGTTTTGTCACCCACCAGAAGTGGCTCCATTACAGCRGCAATTACTATCCAGTGTGGTTACTAGCTGTCTGACTTTTATTGGAATGAGTCGGATAAATGTTGTCATTTGTACTCCTTTTGATGATAGTCATTTTCCTTGCATGAGTTAGATTGCAACAGAAATATGCCCACTTTGGGGGACTTCCAGGCTTCACCTTCTTTTTTTTTCCCAAAAAATGATTCCTCCAGCAAAACTGCCTGTGGTATATMTGCTTCTCTGAAGAAACAATATCAAATTGAACATAATTTTTTTGCCTCTTGCTGATATGCCAAGTCCTTCAAGGAATGAATAATGAATCACAGCTGATGCCAATCATTCATGATCATTGCCAGAAATGTAATATAAATAGCAATGATACACGTACTTTTGAATGCAAAATTATTTTGGGTTTGTCCCTTCTTGAATATGATTTTTAAAAAATCCAGTTCTCCTACAGGAGAAAAAGGAAAACGTTGGGAAGTGGGAAAAGCTCTGCAGAAAATTATATTCAAATCACAGTTTCTACTTCTGTATCCCATCTGCAGAGATAGGTCAAAGAACAGAGAGAGGCAAAGAATGCAAATCTTGTGAGACCTAGGAACCTCATCTCACATCCCCAAAACTGCTAGGCTTGAGTGTAAGCTCTACCTCCATGGTGATTCTCTGTGTCTCCTTTCAGTGTGCCAATCTGAATGACATTCAGTATTTGCTTTTAATCTCCAGCTCTAGGATTAATATGAAGACATTAAAAACTATTAAACAAAGAAAGAGAACATTCTATATGGTTGAACAGAAAAGTTTGAAAAATGTCAACCATCCACAACCTGAAAGTTCAAAGCTGTAGGACAAACTGAATCAGCCCATCCATACTGGTTTGGGTTTTTTAAATTATATAATTTTTAAGCCAAACCAGGGATTTGAAGTGCTTCTTGCCCTTTCAGGGGTCTCTTCCATCAGTCTCAGTAACCCACTCTGGTCTGCTTCTGCCATGATCTTCTCCTACTGCTACCATCATTTCTTAAACATCCAATTTACCTCAGTTCTTAACATCTTTTCTCCATCCATTCCTGGGATTCCTTGACCATCCACCTTTGTTGATCCAAACCTGAGTTTGCACACAAGCAGTGCAGAGGCTTTCCCTGCCCAAAAACTTCTTTGCTTGCTAAAAACAAGTTTTGCTAAGCAAAAACTGCCTGTTCCCTTAAATGCAGTAAGGATGTGTAAGCCTCTGATTGATGTGCTACGTGCATACACATTTCTGTTGSTTATGAGAGAAAGCAAGCCATCAGCCTGACTTGTAAGGCTTTTATCTTGACCTGTTTCTAAGACTGCTCTTGTCTCACCAACGTGTCTCCTACAGGTCTGTGGTCAGGGATGTGCTCTTTTTGTATTTCTGCTAGTAGCTTCTCTCTCTCTATTCTCAGGACCAACCTAATCCTGCCTTCCCCATGGCTGCACTGCAGGGATCTCTGCAGACAAAACAGAGATCTTGCTCCCTCACSCTGTGCTCCCAGTGTAAGGGAAGGATACTGAGATGTGGTGTTCTTGTTTCGGTCTCTCCCATTTCCAGCTGCATGTCAGAGCTCTTCAGTTCTGACAACTGTGTCATTTCCTCCAGAAACTATCATTTGCACAGTGAGAATATGTCAATGCCCTGACTATATCAAAACTATAAACATCACCTATGAGACTGTTTCTGCACCAAGAAGCTCACTAGCTTAATAAAGAACTCACAGTGAAGGACACCTATCTCCCCTTGACAGCAAGGAAATCCGGGCACAGAGAGTAAATATGTTTTCCAAGATCATACAAGCAATTCTTGGGAAATGGATTTAAGTCCTGCGCAGTCTTGGCCCAGCGTCCCCCTGAGACTCACAGTTAAGTCAGATAAGAAAGGATAAAAAGCCTTTCCAGGGTTTTCTGCTGATGAATAGAAAGTAAAATGAATTCTTGCTCTTCTTTGGGCAATGAGGCTGTTTGCATGGAATCTCATGGTTTCCAAAAYGGCTTGGCTTCCTTGTGAAGCTTCTTGAATCTCCTCAGCAGAGTGGCACCACAAGGCGCAGATGCCAGCTCAGCACGCTCCACTCAGCTGTCGCAGCTCAGAGAGCAGCTCCTCTACTGTTAATGGTGAATCCTCAGCAACAAACTCTTCTTCTGACTTTTCCCATTCAGTGACCTGGGTTTGTTTTCCAGTTATTGGTTCCAGAATCATCCCTCTATAATAAAATCCATTCCAAAACCACATCTCCTTTACCCTATAACAAAAAGAGGTAAGTAAAACAGAGGAGTACCTGAACTTTCATTCTGAATGTGGTGTCCTAACCTGATGCTGGTTTTGTGTCCTGATCCAATATCTCACCCTTCCCCTCCCCACAGATGCACTCATCCTGTAGACCTTCACTCTGAAAGAATTTTTTCTCCAAACCCATTTGACTATCTGTATCACCAGGGTCAGTGTTATATCTCTTACTGTACTTTTCTCCTTATTATAAGCCTGGCTGCTGACTACGGAAAGCCTTATGCATTTATATGCAGGTGACACTTCTATTTTCACTAAATGATGAGGTGTCCTCTCTTCCTAATTCCCTTTCCTCCGAAATGGCAAATGTGATCATCTGACTTAATGAGCACCTTTTCCTTCGTAAGGCTTGATAAAAAAATGTGTCGTAGCCTTATTGTCCCCTTCTCTRCTCAAGATTTCTCTCTCACAATACAAACCACAGAATTTTCAAGGTTAAAAGATGTGTAGTTGTTAGATATAATCGTTGATATTCATGGTAGGTATTCATAGGACCACTTAGATGTTGTGTCCAGATTGGGGATTCATTGGTGCTATTCAGGAGACTCAGCTCCATCTGACCAAGTTACAGTCTAAGTTACAGCAATCTGCACTTCCCATGTAGTAAAGCTAGAAGAAGCAATCACTAGATGGTATCTCTAACCTTTGGATTACTGAACATAACAATCCTTCTAGCRTTTTATATGTCTAATTCAAACATATAATTTTCTTTGTTGCCACTCAGCAGTAATAGTCTTTCTGAATGTAAACAAAACTATTAAAAAAAAAGTTTTCACTCTTCCAATTGTATTCCTATCTAAAATTGACTCATTTAAAAATGTGAATTTCTGCATTTGATATACTTGAAAAACTTGGATGAAAACTAAATCTCTGTTTTGTCTGTGGAAATCGTTGCAATACTGTCATGAGGAAGGCACAAATATTTGATTATTAAAGTTGATTCTATGGAATTCTGTAATTTAAAAAGGTATGATGGAATTAGCCATGTATAGAAAATATAGAAATTTCTATGTGATCATATTAGTGTCAGTTCATACGACCTTAAGAAACAGCTGTTCAGATGTGGCTTATACACAGGTAGCATTACAAAAGCTTGGAGAAATGTGTTTGTACCAACAAATATAAATAATGATCTAAAATCTCCTCTTCAGGTTGGTCTAGAACAAAATGAAGATGTTCCCTGTGTTAATAAGGGAGAATGTTTGTCAAGTACTGCAGTTTATTTAATCCTGTGCTCACCCAGCCTCTCACCTTCCCGACAATGTTTCTTTGCTGTATAGCCTTTCTCGATAGAGTCTGCCTTCCAGCAGTACAGAATATCCTAACCAGTGTACAACCTGCTGAAATATAGATGAGATATGAAGGCAATCTTATCAGGTTGTTTGACTTAATGAGTATAATTTTTACATTTCATGTTAACTCTGCCTTCCATATGTTCTCTTCTCCTGCTCTACAATTCACTAGAAACTCCTTAAAATCTTTGAAGTACATCTGAAATACTCACTGGAGCGAGGTGTACTGGTAATGTACATTTCTTCTGCAGAAGAGAGTCTTTAGGTACGTGTGTCTTCGTGGATACACCAGATCATACAGACCATCAGCTACTGTGAATCAGCTTAGTTCCACCATGGCACTAAATTATTGTGCAGCAGCTGAGAATCTGGTCAAAAATTTATAAACTTGCCCTGCTCTCCAGATCCTAGTGTATTGCCAGCTTATACTAAATGAGGATTTGTTCCCAAAAGGGCTTCAGTTCTATTTTGAGCATCATTTCTGATGAAAATAAGTTTATATAGGTATGCTGTCTGTGCTAGCTCACAGAGGCAATCTAAGGCACCCATTGTCCATTCAGTAGTCAGGGGTCATGGGAGGGAGATGAGAATAGTCTAGAGAGGCTTAAGGCGTATATGGGAAATTGGAAAGATTATTTTGAGGAAGAAAAGGTCATGAGGGCATAGAAGGAAACTGAGAAAATAATGAAAGAAAGATAGGGCTGGATGCAAGGCACAGATCTGTAGCAATGGCTCATGGAACAACCTGGAGTCAGGGAGGTTCTTGACATGGAATTTTTTAATGGAAAAACAAAACAGATTAAATTCATAGATCTTCCCTGTTTGCTGAAAAGCAATGAAAAGAAAGAGAAAAAGCTAAAAGTATAGTGACTAAAGTTGAAGCTGCTGCTGTGGCAATAAACCACAGAACCATTTACCAAGTGACTGGACTCAATGCCTGTGTAGAAATTTCAAGAAAGCAAATGGAAATTCTAAAAACTGCTTCATAGTTCAGAAGGTCTCTCTTAACCCCAGTTACATTTAACTGCCCAATTAATTTTTGAAAAGATGATGGCATCAAAGGTCTTCACACTTCTACTGTGGCTGGATCACGTCCAATTGCCTTCTTCCTTCTAAGCAACTTGGTATTTGGATCTCATTAGTTTCAGATTGTTCAACTTCACCTGATTCATCAAAATGTGATTTTGGGGGGAGGATAGGTCTATTCGGATGCTCTGCTCTTCTGTTTTTCTTTTCTACATTTGTATGAGCCCTTTTTTGTGTTTGTCTTGATTTAGCCCTAAATGTTGACCGTATTGATTCTAACACATAAAGCGCTGTCACACTGCAACCTGTTATAGAGAAAAAAGCAGCACATGCAATGCTTCAAAAATAACAGGGTAGATTTAGGCTCTCAACTGTCTACATTGTAAGTGCCTACAATTAGTAGGGAGAAAACCTTACAGACCTAATGCAACAACTTATTTCAAGAAAAGACTAGCAGTATAAATAGAAATTAAATACCTAAACATTTTGCTAAATCTGCCTTTGTTGAATCAACAGTCTTATTTCTATATTAAATAGTCTACTTATTAGATGGTCCTTCTTTATAAATGAGTGGTATATACTTTTAAGAGTCTCTGCTACAGGGTTGTTATGACCTAGGATAATTTAGGAACCTGTCGTAGTCATATTAAGACCTAAAGAAAATTAGTCACTTTGAATTTCAAAATATTTCAAGTCACATTCAAACTCAAGGCTGCAACCATGGTTACTGGTGGCTTCCCCAAGACTACTGTTGCTCCCATTTTAAAACTATTACTACTATTACATTACTACTAGTTTCAGATAACTACATGGAGAATGTCTTTGGTTCATTCCATGTATCAGACTAACTTCTGAGTGACATTTTAAAAAAATTGAAAAGCAGAGTTTTTAAAACTTTTGTTTGAAAATTCTTTCCTAGTATTATAGATTTTTGATGTGCAGTTCTGTGTATTTATTCATTGCCTTGATAAGCTTAATCAAGAATGATACTGTCTATTTTCTACTCCCTGTGACATCACTGACAACCAAGGATGACAGAAACTTGAAAGAAGTGTTCAGCCCTTGCAGAGGGGTTTCCACTACGTTGCAAGAGGTCTATGGCAACTATGACATACTGYGGGGTGTTCTGTTACACTTCCACTTTATGCTGTAGGCATCAATAAATCTTATTTTATTAGGGTTCCTTAGACCCATACATCAAGATCTTCAAAAGCAATATAGCTTCTTTTTTTTCCTTCAAGAGAAAGCTTTGTATACTTCATATTGCTCCTTGAAACAGTCTGACAGTAGCCAAAAATATCTTGCAATGTAACAAATTTAAGAAGGAGAAAAAATGAGGAGTAAATCATACTAGTGTAAGAACTTCTGATTATGACTGTTTTCRTTACTTATTTTCCCACCAGATTCAATCAGTAACATCGGGCAATCAAGCAATGCAACCAATTTTCTATAATATAAAGGATTTTTAACTACTTAGCAATGATGGCAACTCCAGAAGAAAAGAATCACTCCTTCCCTTAGTTTTTTCACCCCACATAAGAACCAGYTTTGTCAATATAAGTTCTGTGTTTGGCTCATTCCTAGGATGTCATACAAGGCCAAAACAGCAACTAGTCACATGTTCTGCAGGCTGTTCAGGAACATGCATGAGCAGATTCATTCCCTCAAGAGCACAGCCTTTAGAATTCATAGATGCGATACCTATCAATATCAGATTAATTAAAATTCTCTATGATCAAAATTCTTCTCACCTCCATGCAAGCTTTTTTTCTATCAACATTTCTTGATCTATTTTGTCTCATCGCTACATAATGTATGTGACTCTGTCCAGGAGTAATCTGGCTGTATTTATCACCTTGAGTTTTTTGTTCATATCTGTGCTGCATCAGCCCTAAATACCAATATAACTTCTTGGCTCACAGGCATATTACAATTCCCAGCTCACAGTCACCCTCTTTTTGTTGCTTTCTTTTGTTCACAGCTTTGTCAAACTGTATTCTGGGCTTTTGAATTCCATCATTTTTTCTGGTTCTTCCATGTGCCTATTGTTCCCATAATGTTATGCATATCAGTATGTAAGCTGAATAACTAATTAGAAATGCTACAAAGTCTGGTGCAGAAGACTTGAGTGCTTTGCTTTCCGGAAAAGAAGAAGTATCTTCATTAAGATTAACTAATAAGATGGATTCARTTCATCTTCCTATAGCTGTTTTTTAGTATAAGGCAGTCATCTAGGTTCTCTCATTTAGCAGTTGAGACCAGCACCTCGAAAGGGTGAATTAGATTCCATACTTTGGGTATAAATTCCTTTCCATGTCCATGAAAAAGGACTTGTACATATGTATATAGTACAAAGTATTCCCTAGACCAAAGAACTTCTAATGTGAATTTACACTACAAAATATAATTGTCCCTATAGGAACAATTATTGTCCCTAAATGGACAATACTGTTTTAAATAGAGAAGAGGCTTAAAGTGGAGTATGACAGCTGACCTGGAAAATCTTTGGCACAGTTAGTGCACTAATCTGGCCCCTAGAACATGAGGCAGTCCTTAACAACATGTTTGCACATGATGTTTTTATACAGGGTCCAGCCTCTTCAGAGCAGAGAGTGAACTGCCACTGAAGTGATGAATGTGGGTTAGGACAACATAAAATCATAAGAAATGGGACTACAAGGACTACAGGGACTACAGATTAGATGAATTACATTCTAGAAATTCCCATAGACCATGAAGGAGTCATAGATAGTTAACCCAGAGTGTACTAAATTTGTACAGATGAATCTAATCCATTAAGGGACTTTTAACATTAAGTGCTTTTCCTTGTCTTCATCAGAAGGGCATTTTAACACTGATTCATTTGAGAGGACAGGGCCCACCATTCAAGAAAATGATTAAATGATTTCCAAGGTTGTAGCTGTTTTGCTTACGTTGGAAAAAGCTTTGAAGATGGAAGTAGATTAATTGGCTGGTTGGATGTGTATTGAAAAGCCAAAGAGAATGAAGAAACCTAACTGAAAGGGCAAAATGAAYAGGCAAAGAAGAGGACAGAGTTTATTTTGTAACACTATCAATGAAGTGGATGACATCTCAGTTGAGAATGTCCTCAGCTAAGTCATATTGCTCCTCATGGAACTTGTTTCTGATTTTCAAAACAACTTAGATATTTATGACAAAAAAGGGTATTCAAGTGCTTAGCTCTTCCTACTTTGGGGACATATTGTTAAAAGCAAGTTGCCAGAGAAACAAACAGGCACTTCAAGCAGAAACTAGGAAGGAAAGCCAGAAATTATACTGTGACACACTCAGTAGTGCTTTACTGCCTGGTACGACACACGGCGTTGGCTTGGGCACCAAGGCTCAGCACAGAAGGCAATGGAAGAATTAGGGACCTTGGAATACAGCACACTAAAGCCTGAATGGGAACTGAATGGGAAATTGTCTGAAATGTCCAGTGAGAATGCCAAAAAGAGTGCTGGGATCTGCTATCAATCCCTTTCCAGGACATAAACACCTGAGAAAGCAGAACTACCAGTATCTACTACTACTACTACCACTACTACTACTACTACTACTACTACTACTATGAGTATTTCAACTATGTGTTGGGATACCAACAGAACTTAACCTCCCCCAGGTTCGTATCAGTGAACATGGCGTGTTCTCCCATGCCATACAATGGATAACAACTGTGTTGTTGTGGCTCCCTCCTCCATTCAAATCACAGCTGTGTTCACCCCCGAAAATTCATGACACCATCAATATATTAAGTGGAAGCAGTGCTCTGGAAACTGTGTCTCTGTAATAGCCACCAAGCCACCAAATTCTTAACACAGCACTACACATCCACATTATTCTAAAAGAYGAAACGTTGTGCTCAGACACTAGGTCAAGTTAGCAGAACTAGTTATCATGCACCAGCTATGAACATTTTCAGCCTGGGACAAGTTCAGGTGATTCTCTTTGGACCAAGCTAAGCTATATTGCCTTGCACATGCTGTAGACCAGGTGTTTTACATGGACTGTTACAATAGCTCAGTAACAGCTGATAATTTGCTAACCTAACCTAACATGAATTCAGGTCTGAGTACTCCAACTCATAGCTCACCCAGATACTCATGAAAGCTTCAGGTCACTGAAGGTATTAATACAGTTTTGAACAAAATGAAGCCTAATGATTATTTTAGGCTAAAAAATGGCACAGGATTCTTTTTTAATAAAGCTTTGGGGAAAGCCTACATTACTGTAATGCCCACTGGGTAATGACATTGACAGTTCAGCTTCTGATTCTAATCACCTTGAAGGGTATAGAAGCTGGTGTCAAAGAAACTCTCCCATAATTTTATCTCTTCCATCTCCCACTAGAGGACCCACATGCTGTTTATCTGAAAATGATCCTTCCTTTGACAAGCACCCTTACAGATTCCTTTTCCAGGGAAAAGGGGCTGCCAGCACTTCAAAAAACTTTGCAGGAGGGGGTATATCATCAAAGAACAGGGACTGATTAAAAAAAATCTTTAAAYATCAGTTGAAGCAACCTAGAAAATTAATGAACTCCCTTACAGTGTTTGACTACACGGCTGAGCCTATTGTATTAATCAAAGGAGTCATATGTTCAGCCTCAGTCACGAAGGGATTTGGTTTCTTCTAAATGCAAATAATAAAAGGAAAAAAATAAACCTGTGTGTGTAGGGGTGTGTGTGTGTGTGTGTGTGCGCGCGCGTGCGTGTATGTGTTTAAGCACATGTAGAACAGTTATGGCACATAAAGTCTGCACCTCCCAAATACTTGAAGTCCCAATTTCCAAGACGGATATYACTTATTAATTTTAATTAACAAACCTGTTATTCTATCACAAAAAAACAGAACAGGGAATGCAGTGCATTTTAAACAACATTTACAAATGGGATCGATAAATTGGGCTGCTTTTATTGAAGTGCTTAAATAAGGAATTTACAAATTGGCAGTTGAGTCATATGAAGACAAATTCAATGATTCAAGGATTGAAGGCATATAAGCCTTGACCGATTCTCTCTCTATGGATTGCACATCACAAGCACAGGCTCCACATCTGAATGACKGAGATTTCAATACTGCTGTATATACCTGGAGATAAAATCCATGTACAACTAGAATATGTCATGGTGTTCATGCTTCAACAAAGGAGTGAACCTGAATGGTAATTCTTCTTTACAGTGGGATTCATCTCACCTGACTTAAGGCATCTAAAGTTAGGTCAGTTGTCTGGTACTTAGATGCTCAAGGTTAGGTGAAAGTAATTCCATGATATCAAATACCCACATCCTAGTTCTAGGTACAAGAGTAAAGAGATGCTGCATGCCGATTTGTGCTCTTCTGGTAATGAGGAGTGGGAAATGAGYTTTGCCCTTGTTTTTAAGCTAGCATCAAGGTTGCTCTTTTCTCTGATGCATGTATACAGGCTTCTATAAGATAGGCATTGTTCTGGGTCTCCCGGTGCAATTTCGGCAGTGGAGCAGAATAATTCATTTTTCTCACCCTGCAACAAGCTATGCCATACAGCTCACTGCTTACATGTTGTAAAGTCTTCCAATTATCAACAAACGGAGTCACCATCACTGGGACAGTTTCCTGAATTACCTGCCCAGAAACTAACTGGGGAAAAAAGAAAGTCAGAGGCAGAAGGAAGAGTTCATAACCAGGCCTTGACACAAAGAAATGAGTATTATGGAAATTCAACCCTGAGCATACAGGGAGAGTGAAGATCCTAGAAAACTGTGGTGCCTTGAGGCCAAGCAGGATGAAGGGAGAATTATGTTTATACTGCTAGCAACATGGTGTCAGAACACCAAAAGCACTGCACTGAAACTGCCCAGGCTAATTAGTCCTGCTGAGGAATTCCACCCTACCATAGTTAAATGGTTCCAGTTCCTAGGCCAGCTTGTTCAGAGCCTCCAGTGTAGACATACATGCTGTCCCCAGAGAAGTATACAAGTTAATTCCTGTACCTCAAGGTTTATCTTATTCTCAAGGTTTATCTTATTGAGCTTACAGCAAAGCATAAGATTAGATAAGAATAAATACGCATTCTGTTTTGCAATTCCGTTTTCTCAAATGCTTTGTTTAACTGTTGAATAAAATACTTCATTTTAAGTAGCCTCTTGGTCTGATGCCTTTGGTAGAGGTGAGTCATTATAGCACACACAAATATAGTGAGCGCTGCAGCTTGGAAAACCAAACCTACTGTGATTTATTCCCTCCAGCACAAGGGTTCTCATTATCTTTGTACGTATTACAGTGAGATAACATTCCAGATCTTTGTGACAAAAGTGTTTATTCATAGACAGCCCAGTTATAAAGAAGTAAAGTAAAACAAAAAAGTTACCTGATCAACTGAATAAAATCATATATAAATAATCATCTCCAAATTTAAATGAAGCAAACAAACAAGCTCCATTTCTTTGTGTCTTCCTTTGTCATTATTTTATAACTCAAGAATAAGGTTACATCTTTCCCCTCAGACATAAATGGGATTGTTACACACTCCATTGTATTTCCAGTGTCCTACTGGATATTTTCGGCTGCACCTTTGAAGCTAAATTTGCAGACTGTCCATACTCTTAATCCCTCAGATTATTCTCTGAGGCAAAACCTGAAAATACCTGATGAGGAACAAGTGAAAAACTTAAGGAGTACCTAGCCATTGCTCCACTGTGTCCCTACATGCAGTCCCATAACTGTCATAGCCTGAGTTATCCTACATCTGACAGCAACATATCCCAAAGGTCACACTTTCATGCCATGTCCCAGTACCTCTGAACCCCAATGGTTCTCTTCTAAAAGTCCACAGCCTGGTCCTCCTACTTGCAATATGGTGCCCCACTATGATTAGTCAAGTGAAATCTGTCATCCAGTGGACCATATGTAGCTAGAGTCCCTTCAGTCCTTTCCCTGTGCACAGACTGTAAGGGAAGTCAACTCCTTAAAACCATGTGCACCAGCCACATCAGTCCACAAATGACATGGCACAAACTTCATCATAATTTTTACCAAAAATGTGCAGGYATCAGAGCACACATAAAATTACATCTACCTATCATCTGTGTGCCGTACTCCTCTCAGGGACATTCAGGATAGCAGTATGCATCCTACTGGTAAACCTGACAAAGCTGCGGTGCCTYTCTCCAGACTATAACAGTGCTGACCAAGACTTTTTGGATGGTGGCCATCCAGACATGGAGGAAATGTTGAATATCTTGCCTGCCATGGTGAACATGTCAATATCAAACCTGTGTGCCATGTATCTATAGGATCTTTGCTAGAGATGACTTTCAGAGTTGATGATCACCAACTTCTTGACTAGACCGAAGGCCCAAAAAAGAATGTTATCCTTCTGTACAATTGGTAGCAACATCTAACACACAGTTATGCATGTTGGTCTCTGCTATCTGGAAAAGTATTTCCTAAGCGATCATCTCATGCCTGAAAAACGATGTGGTATACCAATGGACGGTTTGGTGTGTGCTCAGAATCACAGACACAAAAGCTGAGACTGTACTGTTAAATGAAACAATGCTTGTGAAAATTTAAAGACAATGAAATGAGATTGTCTCTACTGCTAAAACAGTCCTTGGCGTAGATTTTGGGCAAGATCAACTAGCACTGTCCAAGACAGTTCCCTGGCCTGGGTGATGGTGTGCACCCAAGACCATTCTTGATCTAATAGGCAGGTTGCAAGCAGTCTTCCTGTTTTGGAGGCCAAAAGAACTTATTCACATGGGCACTGGTCATTCTATGCCAGTTGGTCTTACAGATAGAAAATGGTCTCAGACACACTTAATTTGCTAGAATAGATATAGTCAAAACACCAAAGCTTGATGATGATGGTCTTCAACAGGCCAGCCATGTTTTTGCTATACTGGAGAGCTGCAGAGAAACAGCAAGCGCTTCAAGATTACCAGGCATCTGCCTGGAAACAGCTAGAAATGGAAGGAAAGTATACAGCTTTTCACTTCTGTGTCCAGTTTTCTATCTGGAAAATATGGATAGTAATACTCATTTCCCATTTGAAACAGGGAGTTATGAGACTGAAGGTATTGGAAGAGCTCTGAAGATTACAATGTATATGTTGAATTTATGATTTATTCAGTAGTATTACCCAGTTAGTGTTATTGGCACTAATGCTAATAGAAAAAGAAAAAAGCACCTGAATAGACAAAGCAGGATCTGAACCACTGAGGAATTAAAAATACATTTACAGAAAGTCCTAACAGTAGACAATTATGTCTCAGACAACTTAGTCATTTTTTTCCAGTGAATCAAATAGTAGCCCACAAGTCAAGTAACAATTGGATTGAGATACCAATCACCATATCTATTAAGTTTTATAAAATTACATGACAAAGTTTAAAAGAACATTCCAGCATAATACGAAACATTATTCTTATTGCTACATGTAATTACAAAGAGGTGTAAATCACTCGCTTTAGCCTTTAAAAAACCTACTTCAAATATATAATATTAAAAATTGAGAAGAGGTATGCAGCTCCCATATGAATGGATTATAAAGCTGGCAATTTTGCAAGTCACTGGAAAGGAGTTCTACTGAAAATTTTCATGTCTCCTTTCCTTAGTAGATATTTCTCTCCTTGGCTATTGTGAAACTGAGATATCCATCTGCAGATGCAATCTACCAGTTGAGATTACTATCAGGGTGCTGTGAGGGACAGTAARCCTTGGTGGTGCCTGCAGGGCCCTGACAATTTCATCTCATCAAAGCATTTAAATGTGCTAAATTTTAACTGAGTAGGTCCATACTCTTTTTTTTACCATAAAAGCAGTTAATCTCAGTATAAAGTAGTCACACGCATAAAGTTAAATGCCCCTCTTGAATACAGGYCATGTTTATTCGTACTGAAATGAAAAGAACTAGTGAAGTATTTAAAGCACAAGGCTGGATCAGGCCTGAATAAAAGAACTTTATTCCTGACATGATTCTCTGTCCAGCAGTGTACTGCCATTGAATAGTAATGATATCATTAATTTTTAGGTCTTCAGCATTTTTGTAAATTAATTTGGCCTCTCTATCTTGGGAGGCAAAGGGCAAAGAGAGAGTCCTTAAATACTGATGAATTTTTTTAATGGATGATGAGAGCCTTCGCTGGTGGAAAAACACTTAGATGGTTTATACTGTATTCTGACATCCCTGTGTCACTTTCACTTTTGAAGTCTGATGCTGTTCTGAAATAGGATGCGGCATTAAAATCTGTGAGATGAAGTTCAGTGTCTTCTCYTTCCTTCAGTCTGAATAAATTACCAAGCTAATAATATTACTTTTTTACACTTGCATTAAAGACCAGTGTCACTCCCCAATTTTTTTCCCAACTAATCTGCATGTAATTGGATCCTTGTTAATCTACAGGAGAGTGCCCRTTCACCCCTTCAGCTGGCAATCCTCAGTGCTGTTACTGGTAAGTCACCATCATTTTTCTTGAGCAATTTTTTTGAGATTTTTAGGTAGAAATGGAGGATCAGGCAAGCAAATCTGATGTGGAATTTCAGGGATAGCATTAATACATTCTCTGCATCCTGCTCTTATAGACTAGAAAATTTGCCAGGTGAAGTTTAATGACTTAGTCCCTTTGTAGCAGATTTCTGGGCATTAGAAAATCCCAGACCTGTCTATTGCACACAAGAAGGTCATTGCTGTAGCTCACATGCTACTGCATGTAAGGCCTCGAAGAAGCCAATGTTCAAGAAGCAGTAGACCTGTTATACGCACAAGCACTTCGTGATCAATAAGTCTAACATCCCCACTCTGTGTCAAGTCCAGTGTATCACCATCTATAGAGAAAACTCACAATAGATTTTGTACTTTCAGAGTATGTGTGTGCCCGGAACAGATATTTTGGGCATATTTCTACCTGGCTAGAGAGATATATGTTAACCCTGTGTCATTGTAATGATCTCTTCTAGGTAAGAAAGATCTGACRTGATGACTTTCAACACCAAAAGCCTCATTTTTTACCATGCAGGTTGATGGAACAACTCCATKACCTGGTAGCACTCACAGGCTGTGTCTATACTACTGAATTAACAGTTCCAGAACTGTTATCTAACACTGAAGCCAAACAGCACACGACAGCCTTGGTCCATCTTTGTAAACTCTTTCAACCTCCAGTTCAGGGTGTCCATATTCAAACTGCCTAGGGTTCTTTGATAACTCTCAACTGAGCTTGGGAGGAGTTTGACAAAATGATAGATGGCTCTGGCCAAAATCATGCCAGGGATAATTCTAAGAATTCAACGGTATAGATGATTGAGTTCCAGGGCACAGGATTATTTAATTTACTAGCATACATGTGGCTATAGGCTATTAATATAATAGTGGAGCAGATAAAAGAGGACAACAAAAACTTCCTAGTGCATGCTAGTTACATAAGTGCATATTTTTGTGGGCCTACATGTTTGTAACTTTGCTCTTAACTGCCTGTGCATCAGAATGGGACAAAAAGCCAAGAAAGCCAATGAATTTACCCTAGTTCACCTCAGCAGAGAATCTGTCTCAAGTTTCTCAAAGGTCCTTTTCATTTGTTTAGAAGTTGGTTAACTAAACAAAGAGAAAGCACTCCACCGAATAAAAGGAAGAGGACTGCAAACAAAGCAGTCTATCCTGTATTCATAGCCATTTCTTCCTTTCTCAGTTTCATTGCAAATTCAGTGCTGGTAAAAGTTTCTGGAATGACAGATGAAAGGATTCATTTCCAGACTGAAGAGCAATGGAGGAAATATCACCATGGAAGTGGTGTGTCTAGCCTGGCAGGGCATCCCTTAGGCACAAAGGAGAAAAATAAGAACTTTAAGAGTAAGGAGAAAATTATGTTCATCCCATTTTTTTCCGTGGGTTATAACAGAAGCCTTGGGTGACTGGCTTAAGTGAAGATATCTACCTTGATCAGAGGAATTCCCTTCTCTTCCCCTCTTCCTCCCTCTTTGTAATGCCTTTCCCCATCCATCCAAGTGATTTGGGGGAAGAAAAATGCTGATGTGGTCTTCACTTCACCTCAGCCCCCTTTGTTTCTCCTCTCCTACATTGCCTTCCCCCACCCCTTCCCTCTGAACTCTTGATTTCACGTTACAAGCCATTGGTGCCCACACAGTCCTGAAGCTCACTCACATTTCAGGTGAGTCACAGGGCTGGGCTAGAAACAGCAACTCTACCCAGTCCCTCCTGACCTCCTACGTATTAGAGGGAAAATAGGAACATCAAGATCAGATGGGGCTCTCCTTCTTCTGCCTCTCCTCTGCAGAGTGTCTGCTTCCAGGGTAATATAGTGGCAACGCTCAATCTCCTTACACAAGATCCTTCCTCTAACAGTATTACTGCTGTCGATGCWCTTCCTTCACTAGTGAGAGATGAGGACTCAGGAACTGGCAGGGAAACTACAGTAATAGCAGCTGGGCTAGGTCATCCCATACAACCCTAGCCAGTAAGCAACCACTGTCACTGCTCCCTCTACCTTCCTTCCCAGTATCATTCCAGACCTACTGAAGGCCAGGCTGTAGCTGACCTGAGTAATACTTATCATAAGTAACTCAGGATTGAATCCCAAAGAATAAGAAAAGAGGCTGTCATCGTGTGAACTTGTGAACGCTTTGAGCTTAAAGGAGCTGAAATCACATGAYTCTCTGAAGAACATCATCTCCAGGTCCCTACAACTTCTGTGACCTAACCTACATATTGGTGAGATCTTGTTAATGGAAACTACATGTCAATGCTTAGTTTTACATGTTTATATAGGTACCCAGTAATATTTATCTGTTAGAGGACAAAGTAATTTTCCTATGACTGCTGCCTGTTCCACTGTTTACTATTCATTTTTATCACTTAAGCAACATTTTCCCCTAAAGTACCCCAGYCTTTCCTCTTTAGTACTCTCTAGCAACCCAGAATTCCTCCTTATAGTCATTCCTTATTCCTGCTCCAAAATACTTCAACTCATGTTCTCCTCTTACTGTCCTGTATTATGCCTGTACCTAYAGATCCTTCAACCCAGGCATTGGATCCAGACATGCCCCATCCACTGATCATCAGCAAAGAGCAACCTACACCCCTATTCCAAGCTTCTTTGAGTCCCAGTATTATCCAAGAGACCAGGCTGTGAGGAAGTAATGGCAGATATAGAAAGGAAGAGTCAGGAATCTGAGGTGAAAAACAGGTGGGAAAGACAGACTGGTGGGTGGAAAAGTCTGGCAGGAGGAGGAAGGACRAAAAGAAGGAGTAGGTGTTAATGAAGCTTGCTCCAAAAATTCTGGAAAAACTGTCTTATACAGCACACTGCTGTTAGGCCCCTTAACGCACTAGTTGCCATAGTCACTGCATTATGACAAGTGAATAGTAAAAAAGGCAGAGAAAAATGGATGCACTTAATCTTAGAGAGAAAAATCTGAGTTTTTGTGTCCTTTGCCTTGAGACCTGCCACCCCAGCAAACTTTCTACACCTCAAGTGAAGTATATTAGTACTATTCGTCTCCATTCAGGTGTCACAGTTAGATTCTATTCAGGCCACCTACAATAACAGTAAAATGTAGCATCCCCTACAGCACCTAAGCTCAAGAAAGCAATGAGATTCACACTATTCTTTACCCAGAGCCACTGGTCCCTGAGTTGTCAGTGCTGAAAAGCAATTGTGCTATCCATAAGAGGTATGTAACTTAAGCTTCAAGGCTGCTTTTTCCCACTGACACTACAGGGAACTGGCAGCCATAGAGGAAAGGCTGAATCAATGACTGTTCTCTTGAACTCGGGCTTCACGGTAGGTGTCTAACTGTGAGTCAGACAGTAGAAGACTTGATCAGAACAAAACTCTCCTCTGCCATATAGTGCCCTTCTCTCTAAACAAATGACAAGGAGAGCATGTTTTGTACTGTTTTTTTTGGAGGAAGAATAGCTTCTTGCATTGGGTCAAGGAGTGGAGAATGTGTCCCTGTGTTCAGTGAAGTGACCTGATGTATTGACAGAATGATGGAATAGTGGGAGATGGAAGGGACCCCTGCAGACCATCTAGTCCAACCCGTCTGCTCAAGCAGGGTCACCTAGAGCAGATTGCCCAGGACCACGTCTAGTCGGGTTTTGAGTATCTCCAAGGATGGAGACTCCACAACAGCTCCAGGTAACCTGTGCCAGTGTTCAACCACCCTCACAGTAAAGAAGTGTTTTCTTTATGTTAGCTCAGTCCCTTGTTTCTTACTCTCCTGATAAGGTAGTGGTATTATATTCCCATGCTTATAAGAGAGGGAGATGGAAAATCCCATTTGCAAACAATATTCTGGGACAAAAAAGAGTTTTCTGAAAGCTTTCTGGTCTAGAYTAGACCTGTTCTGGAACTGTGCCAGGAAGCTGGTCCATCCTTTTATATGTCCCAACAAAGACTGGATTGGTGAGTCTGGAATGCCCCAGAGAAGACTGCATTACAATGGTGGGGAGTAATACTGATGTGCATGGGCCCTCGGGAATGGGAATGGATAAGAATAATTGCAGAACGGTTTACAGTGTTGTTTCTTAACTGTTGAAAAACAAAAAGGAGAGAAAATTTCATTCTTCAACAGGTACTAATTGAAACAGCCTGCCGCTTCCCTAAGAGATTGTAAGTTTTATGTATCTGATGTCTGTAAGGTCCCATTTGAAACTGTGACATAAAAAGGTTCAAAGAAAAATGCAAAATACTATTATTCCTATTATCTTTCTAAGACAGTATTTTAGTCACTTTCTGAACTGTTTCAATTTGCCATGAAGTTTAGCCATCTCTATTCTTATTTGAATACTAAATTAATTGGTACTGAGAACCGCTGACCTAATTTTTTCTGTTATTTTTTTTCTTTTTTAATCTGAGTCATGTCATTCTAGACAGCCATCTAAGAAGAATCCGAAACAGTGGGTACTGTATTTCAACAGACACTTATCTCCTCTCTGCTTATCTCTTTTTAAAAAGAAGCTGTACTGAAAATGGAATTTGATTACGAAAGGAATCAATCTGTAACTCAGCAAAAAGCAACTCCTTCATAATTTACATAGCCCTGCTGCTTCACCCTAATTAATGTTCATCTGTAACTTATTCTTCCTGCAGCTTTGCCCTTCTAAATGAGTGAAAAATGACAGGAAACCTTTGTAAATCAGTTTGCCTTTACAAAATTATAGATGAAACTGGATTGAATCATTTAAAAAGTCCCTAGTAATAGTCTCATAGGCCTTAAGAAAATATTGTCATTCAATTTAAATAGGGCTTTATTTGATCCAGGTGCAGCTGGATATCAGAATGATAATGTAAATACAACAATCTATTGTCAAGGGTGTAGGCATTTTAATTTCTTTGCAGATGATATAAACCTGGATTTTCTGTTTAACTGGCAGGATAATCAGCATGCAACTGTGGGAAACAATCATTAACGTGATGAAATATGGAAATAAGACTCATGCATAGAGATAGGGTGGAAATGTAGTCCTAGGGTGAAGGACTGGATTCATGATCTGGGCTCAATTCCCATCTCTGCTGCAGGCAGAAGTCTCTGTTTACAGATAGAAAATACAGATATTTACTTTCTCTCACCTTTTGTCTATTTATGGTTGAAGAGCTTCAACACAAGGACACCCTCTCACCTTTTGCACATATGCAGTCCAGTGAATGGGACCCTTGCTTGCATGCAAATTTATAAGTATAAACATATACTATTGAAACAGAGACAAAAACAATGTGTGAATTGAGAGCAGGGATTTCACCAGGCATATGTCTACCTTCAGAGCTTGAAAGAGTGGCATAGGCAAAATCAAAATCCTTAGGAATGCAAAAAGTATGTTAGGAGAAGTTTTATTACATTTCCCACCTCACCATGGGTAATGATAGAAATAGTCTGATTCAGTACACTTATTAACCTTGCAAGTTCACATTTTACTGCAATAGGTGTTTTCATCACACRGAAACTGATGTATATTTACAACTGAATGAAGTGTTTAAAATCAATCGGTGGAAGCGGAGAATGATTTTTGCATATGTGAATCACATGCAYCAATTCCTAGATAGTATTTTAGAAAAAGCTATGTATATTCATTTATATTAATTACTGCTTTTCAGAAAAAAGCTCCAAATGTGCCCATTATAAGGAAAGTTTTCAGATGCTTTTATTTTGCACCTGAAAAAATAATTTGTCTAGGAAAGTAATTTATTTGAATCTTCCAAGTTTAATTTATGGCATACACATGAGGTTTTTCCAAAGTAACATTATCCCAACCCTGAATTTTAATAAGAAGGAGCACAGTGCTGACTTTTATTTTTGATTGTAGTTCAGATAATTAAGATTACTTTAACATTTTAGACAAAACACTGATAAGACCAGCAATATATATGGAAATGGAATTTGAGTTTTTGCTGAATTTATTTCTTATAGGTAACAGCAATGCTCAAGTTCTAAGCTCACTTGCTTCATATCAGGGAGCACACTCAAATTATGTTTCTATTTCACTTTTCTATAAATGGATTAAGCTTGTTTAATTTCAGCAGTTTGCAGATTGCCTTGGAGGGCAGTTCTTGCCCCCCAAAGTGTTTGTATTGGAAAGGTTCTAGTATAGGTCTAACAAATCTGCACTGTGAGGGAAAATCCAAGAATTAACACTGTCTGAAGGACATGGTTCAGGGCTTAGGTACTAATGCGTGRAAATGGGGTGTCTGGATTCTTTTTGCTGTTTTGTGACAGATTTTCTGTGTAAGGTATGCAAGCACATCATTTAAATACCATTTTTAAGCCCTRCTTTTTGCGTGGTGTGTCCCAATGCATTGCAAAGCTGAAGAAATTYAGACGGCAAAGTCCCTCTGTCCATGTCCTTCTTATGTTGACTCTGTAGTTTGTCAGGGGATGCTCTACAGAGCTCCCCAACCTGGTCCCCTGAATATTCACMGTGGCAGGAATGGTGGTTTCTCCATAGTACCTTTTGGAGGGAATCTGGATGCTCTCATGTCTACATGAAAGCACAGTAAACGGGCAACTCTCCCATTATGGAGCTGACAGTCCCAGTCAAGGACCAGAACTGGGGACGCTGTGCCATTGCGTAGGATCCACACTGGTCACTCAGGCTGTGCCTGTCTCAGGCTGTGTCTGTCCAGGGAACAGTTTATGCACTGGACTGCAAACATTTGTATTACAAAACTGTTGCAACGTTCAAGGAATGAGTCTCCCAAACAGTTCCTTGATGTAGTTCGGCGGTTTGGACACTGAAGAGACCATTCACAAAAGGCAGCTTGCAAGAAGCCGTCCTGTTTCTGAAGCCAAGAGRCATCCCCAATCCTTAACTAAAAGAGGACCAGGAGAGGAGTTTGAGGACCCTGATTCTCCACACTGCCAAATTATTAGCTCATTCCATAGTTCTGTTTTGGATCTCTCTGACTAGTGCCCTCCAAGACAAATCTGATGGCAGATTTGATACAAGCCCATCTGTATTATTTGGCTTTGATTGATCACTGGCCTCTTGTATTTAGCAGGATCAGTGTTCCCAGTGGAGGCTGTTTGGAGTCCAAGATGAGTAGCATGAACAATGACTTTCAAGGTCAATTTGATTTCTCTGTGCCTGAGTTAACTGGCCAATGGGACTTAGCCTTCCAGTGACTCCACCAAGTCCCCAGAGGAAGTGCACAATGAAGATCCCCAAAAACACTGTTCGGCTACCAGCTAACCCTTGAAGGGCCTAAAAAGTCTATTTGTATCCAGGTTTTTTTCTGAGTATTCTCTGAAAATTGTCATTCCTTAAGTCTTCATGACGCTGTGCATATCAGAACCTATCTCACATCAAAACTCTGTCTAAATACCTAATTAGGCCTCTCTCTGTTCATCTGCACAGCCTACTTCACCATGCCTGCTCACAGCATAAATGTGCAGCATCACCTGTTGCACAAACATTAGCAGAAACTTTTTTTTTTTTAATCAGGAGTCAGTGCATTCACCTAGAACGAGGCAGGCCCGGGTTCAACTAAATCCTGTTCCTGAGGAATTTGCACCCAATGTATCAGGTTCAGCTACAGACTACTTGGGGGAAAATACTTCCTGGACTAAGTCACTCCACATCCTAGTGTAATAGCATCCATCTAGACAACACCTTATTTTCAATAAACACTTCACACACAGCATCTAACATGCAGATATCAGTATGGACCAAATTCAGGTAYGTGCCTCCCAGATGAGTATGTTATTTGCCAGCTGACAAAAACTGGAACATCTACTGCAGGAAATGTCAAGAGAGCCCTTGTTTAGCTACCCTATAAAATGGTTGCTAGACTGCTCCTATGATATGTGGGTTTATGTCCTTTCAAGACAAATATGAAGCTTAGACCTCATTTCTTAAATGCCTCTCTGTCCCCTAGCATGTTATAGAGACCCTACATATATAATCCAAGATCACTGAACAGCTACAAACGCAGATGGTGTATTCTGTAACATCAAATCCCCTTTGCAACTTTAGCCTTTAGGCCTTGAAGTTCTGAGAAAAGCAACCACATAATGCCTTTAGAAATTTGGGCCAGATCTATCAGATTATTCTTGCATAGCAAAGTTAAGCAAAGTGTGATCCCTATTCAACAAGACTCCAATATTCTTCGAGTATTCCCTTTAGTTATTCTTCCCTCTTTTACAAGAATCTGGGTTACTTTACCTACCAGGGAACGATAGATCTCCTCACTACCATCCAGTCCACACTCTCACACAACCCACTTTGTTTACAAACAAACAAAGTGCTCAGGTACAGTTTTGGATTGACTATCAAAAACCTCTTGGATAGGAAAACCTGAATGTACTTCTTTTCAGCTTTTTGTCATGCTGGATAGATCAGTCATGTCAAGCTGAAAATGCTATTCCCTACCTCACCATCAGATATCTCAAGACTTGCACTTCCTAGGTGTAGTAGGAGATCTACTCAGCCAAGTAACAGCTCCCAAGCAAGACAGAGAATGTAAAAATCATGCCACTCACTTTATTTAAACTTGTTCAGTGTAATTTAAATTCCTCCTGGTTTACAGTCATAAAACTGAGAACAGTTAAAAAAATAACAGGTAAAACTGAAAGCATGTGACAATTGCACCCCCTCTTTGCTCCAGTACTGATACCCCTTCATTGTTGTTTATGATGTAGTAAATATAGCAGAACTCCACAAGCTGATCATTAGCAGAATAAGCTTGGGTTCAGTACCCCAGAGGCCTCTTTAGCACATCACTATGGCACTGCAACAGATGCAACTTAGACGAAACAAGCTGTGTAGATAGACTTTGACTTAACCCTTATGACCTCCAAGCATGGCCTGAGGAGCTACAACCCCTTGTTTCCCTGAGCTCAGCCTGGCAACAACCACCTTTGACTATGTGTACAAACAGAACTCTTCAGTTCTTACTGTCTTTTGACTTGTTTTCACAATATCCACTATCCACTGGGGACTCTTAAAATGCTAATGAAAATCTAAACATTAAGACTGGGCTCAGTGCTGACCATGGGATGTGAAACTGGATGCTATGAAAGCATACATCTTGCCTGGCCAAATATTAAAATCTTCCAAGATTTTGAAAAACTGGGCTGCTATGCTTGTTTCCATGTCCACTGAAAGAGCAATCTGACCATATYCAGTGCAGCAGGACATATGGATGGACAAAATAGTAACACACCAACAAAATGACTATCATGTTCACAGTTAAGGGGGTGATCACTGCAGCAAAACTGAATTTCTAGTGACACTAAAGTGAGTAATGAGAAACCAAGTCCTACCTTGACTTGGATCTCCTCTGTGGGGAAGCCTTAGAGTTTCTCCGTATGCCCCACTTCTGCAAGCCATAGACACTGTGGTGTTTCTCTGACACTTTATCTGCCTTGGTTATTTTGATTATCAGCTTTTTGAGATGGAGATTTTCTTTAACAGTATGCAAACACAGTATCTAGCACAGTGGGGCTGAGTGCTACTGTAATACATTCGCTTAGTAATAGAACTGCCTACAGCTGCCATTGGGTAGCAGAATGATCCTTTCTGCTTAAGCAGTAACTATCCAAAGGGCAACATTTCAAACTCTGCTGGCTCCCCATCCAGAGGATTTTACAAGAGGAAATCAATGTAGGGCTTAAAACCCAGTCAGGTGGAAATAAATCTTTGCTTTCAATAGCTATTTTGGTCATAAATTTAATTTTAAAGTCTCATATATTTATACCATGTACATTTGAACATTTTAGAAGGAAGAATTAGGTCTAAGTTTACAAAAGCCACTTAGTCTATCCATACGCCTTAAAAAAATCAATTTGTTACCTGACTTCATTGTTAGTATGCTAATTACTTTGACAACATTTTTGAACATTGCTTGGAGGATTTGGTTTTATTCAAAAGCAGATGTGTGCTTGCCTTAATGCTGTATGTTTCTGGTGTAAATATTGCCAATATTTCTTTGGGGAGTTTTTTAGCTGGAGCATAATTTCTGTTCAGTTTGGAATCACATTTGTTAAATTATTTCCCAGCTAAACCACAGCAGGGAGAAAACAGCTGCTTACATAGAAACAAGTAAACAGAAAATAATAAGTTGGAGTATGTGTGCACTGCAGAAGGTTGATAGACTTCCTTTGAGAAAAGTTTCTGAAAGGTGGGGGAGAACTTTTGCTTCTCATTGACCTTATCATGGGAGTTGCCCTACCCAGAATAAAAGGCAGAAAGGAGCCATGTGCCAGAATTATTTGGATGAAAGCAGGTGAAAAGCATTATGTTCAGAAATCACTGAAGGTCATTAGGATATAACTGATTACTAGGGCTGCTTTCAAGCAACCAGCAGGTTTTGACAGCTACAAGTTCATTCATACCCATCATGAAACGTGTGATCAGCTGTCTATGCTCTCCTTTCTAGGTCATGCCTCAGGAGAGGGAGAGAGAGTCTCTCTTGATTCTGAGTATACATAGTTCTTCCCTCCTCACCAGTCAAGTAATTTTCATTTCCCTGCAATCATTTTGCCATACGCCTTCCCTGTTGCAACCTGCACGTTCTTCTAGAACCACCCTGTAACCTTCAGTATTTTGGTGATATTAGTCCCAGATAATCTCAGTGAAAATCATTGCCTATATCTGCACTAGGTAACTGGAGGTGCCCAGGAAGGTTATCTAACACTGAAGCCATTTGATAGGGAATGGTCCACACCTTTGCTAGCAAACTCTCTTACCTTCTGAAACAAGGTGGCCACCTGCAAACTGCAGGCTGAAAATAGTCTCTGTAACAGTCTAACTCTCAAATCACAGCCGGAAATTGTTTGGGAGAGTGCCAGCTGGCAAATGCCAAAATCATGCTAGGGATCAGTTTAACAGGTTACCAGTGTAAATGACAGAACGTCAGTGCTCAGGAATTTTCCTGGGATTAACATACTAGTAAACTGAATGTTTAATCTACTAGTAGAGAGATAGTCATTGCAAATTAGTTTTAATATAGTCCATCCTCTAAAGGAACAGGGAAGAAGAAAGGCAGCCTGTTTTGTAAATCACTTTAACAAAAAGTTTGAGTTTGCTGCATCCAAATGTGAGATACACAGAGCTGATGCCTGTATCGTGCTCCCCATAGCTACTTTCCTCAGAGGAGCACCTCTGCCTCTCTCCCCCTTCACATCCCAGAGGCCATGCAGAGAGGCATGTTTAGTTAGCCAGATAAGTAACTTGCTGAGCAGCTGTGCACAGTGGGTAAGGCAAAATTCAAGGAGAGAGATTAGTGCTACCTTCCAAGAGGGCACAACTCATTGTCCATCTTCTGACTATTGTTCTGGCCTGTTCTTCATCACAAGGCTGTATATGGGATGGGTGCATACTCAGCAAGTTGGTAAATCATACCAAACTGGGGGGATGGTTGATAAGCTGGAGGGCAGGGTTACTATTTGGAGGGACTTAGGCTGGAGAAACAAGAACCTCCTGAAGTTCAACAAAAGCAAATGCAAAGTCCTGCACCAGGGATGGAATAACCTCAGACTCCAATGGACATACAGAAGCAAGTCCAGCAGAGGGCCATGAAGATGGTCAGGAGGTTCAAGCACGTGATGCACAAGGAGAAACTAAGGTAGCTGGGTGGATCTTATGGCTGTCTTGTTGCAGAGTAATACAGATACCTAACAAGAAGGTGTAGAACAGATGGAGCCAGAGTCTTCTCTGAGGTGCGCAGCAATAGGACAAAAGGCCATGAACACAAGTTGGAACACTGGAAATTCTGATTAGCTGTTAAGAAGAATTTTTCACAATGAGGATGGTCAAATTTTGGAGCAAGGGCCCAGCCAGGCTGTGAGATCTCCAACCTTGGAGATATTATAAATGCAACTGGAAAACCTACTCAGTAGCTCTGAGCAAACTGCACTAACAATGGGCCTTTCTTTGAGCAGGGGGTTTGACAAGAGGCCTCCAGAGGTCCCTTCCAAACTCAATTATTCTGTGACTATGTGACTGGATGTCACCTGCCCTTGAAGCGCTGCAGAAGCTGTTTCACAGTTGGACAGCAGAAAGCTAGGGGGCCTGAGTTATATTTACATAGAATGTACTGTAATAACTGAGTGCCAAGACACATCCTCTTAGCATTCAAATTAATCTGGTATTCAGACCTACCATTTATCCTCTATCTCACTAAGGATATGAGGTATGTTATTGAAAATTGAGAATACGCTCATTGTGAGCATGCACAGTGCTCAGTGCACAGTTTGACTTACTGTCACAAAAACAAATTCTCCAGAGCAGGGTCATTCTTACTGCCAGAGTTTCCTCTTCCCTGCCACTCAGCCCTGCCTCATCAGTCTATGTTACTGGTAAACATTAAAATGAATAAACCAAACATTAAAAGCAAAGATATCCAGGGTCAATAATGCTAAGATAAGAACTGTATCACACATGTGCACATACAACAGAAATGCACAAAACACAGAACTCATGAAATGAGATGCTCCAGCACTTATCAGCCAAACCAACACACCACAGTGTGCAAGGATATGTTTTCCTTTTTTGTCTTCTGTTTCAATGGTGAGGGAGAGGCACACCAGTTGTTCCTGCAAGTTTCATTGTATTTCATATTCGGGGAACTACCTTAGGTCCTAAAAGCAGAGTTGCTTCCCAGCAGCTCAGCCAAGGACAATCCCTGATTCTTGCAGTAAGACAGGCACAAAGAGGTTAAGAACCTGTGGACTTTAATCACTGGCCTAAGGTATAGCCATACCCTCAGCTGGACTTGGATCAAAGTCTGTTCTTGCTTTCCTTCCCCACTGCTAAAATTCAAATGCAAACTCAAGAGTGGATGTAAGCTGGTCTCTGGAGTTCTCTGGTGGGGATGAGTCTGAGAAGAGTATGGGATTCCCAGTACTATAGAGATGGTCCTGCCTGTTCACAGGAAACCTGAGCTATGTGAACCGAAGATGAATGTGTGGTGTAGAGATATGATAAGAGAAAATATGGACATAAAGCAAGCAGATCACAGTGCTTAACAAGCTTAAGACCACTTTCAAGCATACTTTTGTCCTCAAGGTGTAGACCTGACTCATGTAATTCACCCAGTGCCATACAGGAAGCAGATCTAAGAGCATTTGTCTCTTTGGCATGGGACAAATGTAAAATTACGACCTTTTCCCAAAGGACAGAAATTCCAGTAACTGTGCATTGAGGCTGAACAGTGTATTGCCCCATTTATCGCTGTAGATCAACCAGCAGTGGTAGGTGTTCCATTAACAAGTCGCTCAGCACCTGGCCCATGAGTATTACACAGCTGTTCTTCAAAACAATGGTGCTAGTTTAAGCACCACTGGGGTAGAATTTTCAATGCATCCCAGTATTTGTCTTTCTTCCAGTCATTATCTTTTTTCCATTATCCTATTTTCTTTGTTCCCTCATTTATTCTGAGCTGGTCTTTCATTCTCAGTTCCTGTTTTGGCATCATTATTGTTATTGCTTTTTCAGTATTTGTCTGCCCCTACCAGCTCTCATCTGGGCCATTTGCTTTGCCCTTTGTTTTATTCTTGTCTTCTGGACTGGTCTTGCAATAAGAGATGACTGCACAGCAGGGAAATCTTTCATCTCAATGTTCAGCCAGTAAAGAGAAATGTTGAGCTCGTTCTCGGGGGGTCTAGGTTTTTTTCTCCCCATCAAACAGAACAAAGTAAAACACAGCAGCGTTCCTCAAGTAAGCCTCAGAGCTCTGCTCTCTGCCAGGACACTCCTCACAGATTTTTCTGGATGGGTCTTCTGCATACTTTACGATCATAAGTCCCAGTTTACCAGCACAGAGTTTATTGTTGTGCTGTCCGTGCACAGTATCATTTTATCACTTGCCATTCCATTATCTCCAAAATACATTTAATGGTATTTCCTTCCTTTGTAAAACACATGAATACGTATTCAGAAAAAAAAACAAAAACAAACCACTGCAGTTTCATTTTTTTAGCAAGTTTCAGAAGACTTTAAACAAATCAGGTTGACGCTATTCAGGATCTATTTAAGATTTTCAAAGGAAATCCCAGTTGATTGGTACTGGTTAAACCCCAAAGACTGAAAACTGGGCATTTCAGCTGACTTTCATTTGTCATGGGTTCTTTCAGTTGCATCCAAGTGCTACCTACAAAAATCCAGCATTTCCTTTTATTTTACCACTATATTCTCTGTAGTAGTGAGTTTAGGAGGCAAAWGTGAGATAGGCTGAATGTTATCTCTCTCTCCTCTTTTTCTTTTTTTTCCTCCAGATTGCCTATTAAGTAGAGAAAATTTCAAGGAATTTGTGAAACAATGTTCCAAGTCAAAAGACAGGGTTCTAGCCCTCTAGATCTGATATCTTACAATTTGTACTGAGGGATCACATATAGTAGTAGACACTTTCCCTTCTTAATTAACCTTTTTTTTTCCCCTTATTACATTTTATGCTTTCCATAGGAAAGAAAAGTTTGCTTTTTTTTGTCTTTATATGAAAAAACATATCATGACCTGATCAGAAAAAGGAATTTATTTTTGGTGAGAAATTCAGGGTGACTGGCATTTAATTTCATGTACACGATTCTTTTCCAGTTAGCTGATTCCTTCAGGAGCCATCCAAGGAGCTTACACTAGTCCCACCTGCAAGACAGCCGCTTGGCTCACCCACTGGTTGGCTTCCCACCAATATTTCTAGGCAGACAGCCAAGTTGAAAGCTCACCTGAGCAGCCTGCCAGGTGGAGGTGAGAAAAGCCACTCACACACCAAGGGAGTCAGGTGTCCTGTCAGGCAGAGAACATAGTCTCTAAGCAATCTGGGGAATCAAATGGCTAAATATTTGAAAATACAAATTTTCGAATAAGTTGATCTGAACCAACTTACAGCAAGGATTCCTGAAGGAAATTTCCAAGATATCCAGAATTCTGGTCGCTGCTATGAATAAATCTGAAGATGCATTAATATAGAGAAATGCTTAGTTATCACCAATATTCAAATAGGAAAGAGGGATTATCTAGGCAACTATGGGCCAGTTAATCTGATATCACTCTCCAGCAGAGTAATCCCAAAGTTGATATGGGATTCAATTAATGAAAATTAAAGGTAGAAATATAATTAGCACCAGTCAATATAGTTTTATAAAAATAGCTCATCAAACAAAATTGATTTTCTTATTTGATTTAATTACATATGTGTGGTTGATAATATACTTAGATATATTAAGGTGTTTGACTTGGTACCACATGATATTCAGATGAAAAAATGAGCTCTACATAATATCAGTGCTGTGCATATTAAATGGTTTAAGAACAAACTAGCTGATCTCCATGGAAGATGWCAATGAGAGATCATCATCAAATGCAGGTGTTTCTAAAAGGTTTCTGCACAATTTTTTAACAGCAAGACTTATTGCCACAAAAGTGGTAGGTTCTCCATCCTCTGGTACTTGCCAGTAAATACTGGATGCTTTCCTTTAGGCTTTGCTTTAGGCAAACATGAGCACCTCTTCAATTAAGCATCTGCTACGGGGTGTAACATGGGGTTAAATTGGTGAAATCTGCTTGGGTACATAGGAGTTACAACAAAAAAAGGTAATGATGTCTTTAATTTTTCAAGTTCATGAGGATGCCCACAACGCTGTTAGTAGGTGAATAGTTTTCACGAAGAACTCTGCAAAAATGGCTGTTCCACTTCAGGTACCAGAGGCAGCTCATGTAAACTAGTTGAAGCATATCTGCATGGCACAACACAGAGAATGAAAGTAGTTAAGTTGTTTAGTTTAAGAGAAATACATCACCTCAGGCAAACCCTAAGGTAATGAAAGGATTGCAATTCCTCTGCAAGCAAAGTGTTTGGATATCTGGTCCAATATTTCCAGAAAGTTTCCAAATAGTTTTGGATAAATGGAGTCTCAGGTACCAAGAGGCTTTCTAAGTCTGATGCAGAAAGATTGAACAGAAACCAGCAAGTGAAAGACAGAGTTTTGAATAAAACTGTCATCTCTTATTGTCATTTTACAAAAGGCCCATCTAAAAATGAACACCTTGGTAAAAAAATAGATCATAATTTGTTAGAAAGAAACTCTACTTAGATTATTTGCAGCTATAGGACACTTAAAAGAGAAATATCTCTCTTCAGTAAGTAACCTTTCAGCTGACTGTTTCTTTCCACCACATCAAGGCTCTGTGTTTAAGAATTCTGGGCAGTTCTCAGATTAATACCACCCAGCCTATTGCTAATAAAACATTCTTTCTCCTTTACCCTTTCTAAGTTGATGCTTATGCAAATTACATCTAAAGAGAGAGTCTTTGGATTGAGGTTCCCCACTGATGGATAGGTAATTCTCTTTCTCTGTGGCAGGTAATGCCACTCTCACACAGATGCTTGAACGCTGGTTCAATTTTCTTGATCATCAGTAATGATGACATCTGTTAGCCTGACTCTATCCAAACACCGTGCAAGGATTTTGTTATTTTGCACAGCTTACCCTTCTGATTATTGCTGACTGCTCTCGCTGCTGGAAAGTGCAACACCACTGTTACAGTGCTGACTATACCAACTAGGTGCTATAAAGGAGCTCTTGCTTTCCAGGGCATCTAAGGGGTGCTGTGAGTTAACTGACAGAGAGCCAAAGTCACGCAGACAAGAGCATGGCAGGGCAGGTCGTTGGAAGGGGTAGATAATGATTTACCATGAATTCACTGGGTGTCAGTCCAGGCTGCTGTCTGCAGCTTGTAAAATATTATCCTTGCAGCCACAAAGGATCATCTGATGGCTTATTACCCTACAGCCATTACAAAAAAGTGTTTTGAAAATTAAGGTCTGTCCTGTGATTGAGACATGTAGGTGAATAAATCCCTCTTCAAACACATTTAAAGATGCYCAGACTTCCTCCATTATAGGAGAATATCCGTACCCCGAAGCTCACAGTTCACTAAACGCGTGATCAGTAGTGGAATGGCTCCCATGGGAGCACTACTAGGTCCATCATTTCCAGAAAAGAAGCACTACATATGGTCCTTTTTTTTATATATATAGAATGCAAAGGTTGCCCTTATATGCAAAAAGGGCCAGAACTTTGGCACTGAAGCAACCAGGGTAAAGAGCTGACTTATTCTTTCCTCAGTCTTTCATCTACTGTGAGAATGTAGTAACGGTACTTGTCTTGAGCGGTCTTTTCACAGCATGAATCTGCATTCTCCAGAGGCAAGCAAAGCCAGTGGAAAAATGCCCTTTGTGTTTCCCCCACTTTTACTCTGTTCCATAGGAATGGAATAATTGCTGGCTTGAAATAATTATTATTTAGATTAAAGTAGCTTCTAGAAGCCCCAGTCACAGTTAGGGGTCTATTGGACCTGACATTGTTCAAACACACAGTAAGAGTCAATGCCTTTGCACAAAGATGTTGCAATGCCAAAAGGTATAGGGGGAGGAGAGCAGAAAAGAAGTGAATGACTTGTCTAGGTAGTTCAGATGATCTGAGTACAGCCACGCATCTCTTGTCCTCCAAACTGATGCCTATCCACAGGCAGAGCTCTTCCAATATSCTTAATGTTCAGCTTTACGATATGCTGTGAAAACAACCTACTAAAATAAATGTGGGAAAATCCATCTGAATATTAATGGTCTTTCCTCCCTTTAAAAAAGAAATAACCCAAGTGGGTAGGATGGCTCCCAGAAAATATTGATGCCTTTCAGAGATAATCTGGGAATTTAAATACTTTCAATAGTTTGAAATAGTACTGCTGGCTGTTCTTTACCCTGTGTGGCTCTGTTAGCAAAGCAGTTGGTGCTAGCAGCTGTCAGAGCTTTCATAAAATAAGACACAAGATTTCGGCACTGTGTTTTGTACACAAAACCCAGCTGCTTGCCATTGTTCTCGCCTACATCTCCTATTCCTTCCAGGCCTTGAGCTCCTACAATACAAGAAAGAAGCCAGCAAAAAGGTATTAAGCCTGGTGTCTGAATTGAATCTTCTTGTTAATCACAGAAACAATATTTTCGTCATTATCCGAATCTATGGCATCYTCTGCGGTAGAAAGAATAAGCTTTGCTAAATCAAACTTGTTAGCTGACTTTTAAAATCAGGCAMTATAGCAATTAAAAGGAAAGAGCCAGGGACCTTACAGCTGAGGTGAAGAACCATGTTTTGAAGGGAAGTCAGTAGCTCAGAGCTATTTCTCAGACCTGCCACTGAATCACGCAAGTCAATTGTGTTTTTTAACTTCAGTGTCTGTAGACCAGACTCTAAATCCTTAGTTAGAAACCTTCAGCACAAGCCATCCTGAAGTCAATTACATTTGTTTCTGTGACGTTATTATATGATGTTCTACCATTAGCACAGAATCTACAGTAGGTCACAATATTTACTTCAATACTAGAAAAAGAAAGAATACATAAAAATCTCCAGGAAGAAAGTGTTTCAAAGGTAATTCTCACTGCATGCAACATGTACTGAGGAGTGCTTATTACCAATAAATTGCACAAGACCATACAGATATAAACAGATAAGTAAACAGACTTCTCAAAATACATTCATAAGAAAGGTGCTGAGAGTGAACCATTTTGCAAAACTCAACAACATAAAAAAAGAGAACAGGAAAAGTGTCCAGAAGAAAAAAATATTCACGGTGAAAACAAGCTACTCAAAGAGATCTACTCAGTGTAGGATGTCTTTCTTACTTCTGTATAATTATGTTGGTTTAGCTGTTGTGAGGATTTAAACCCTAAAACAACTATACCTAGGGGAATTTTACTTTGTATCCCGGCAAACTCCTGTAAGGTCTCACATATTGCACGTGCTGTGAAAGGTAAGTGCTGTGATCATGTCTAGATAACACAAGGAAATGTAGGAGGGCATCTCACTGATAAGACCTTTGGACATACTGAATAATGATACATGAGAACCTATAGCTTTCCTTTCATTCTGAGAAGAGAAATGAAACACTGATCTCTTGGAAAGCATGGCTGTAGTTCATTAAAGCTTCAATGTGTTATTCAAGTTTTTACTAAAGACCTTCTTTAGGGAAATGAAGACTTGCGGACACAAAGGAAAATGGAAACTATGGAATTTGAAACAGAAAATTTCATTGATTTTCCTGAAGTGTCATGTATTATTCCTTTCCTAGCCAGAGAATTTCCAGCTCAGGAGGTGAACAGGCCATGTGCTGTTGGGCACTCCAGACACATATATACGCAACCATTATAGAAAGCACCTGCACTCAAAAAGTTCAAATTAAAAAAGCAGTCAAACAAAGAAGTCACCCCTTTTTCTCAGCCGTTATGCATACACACCTTTTCTTAGGTTTGCTGCTCACCCCTAAGGACAGCAACTCCTGAACTCAGCTTTAAAGGGTATGAGCCAACAGTAAAGCAGGAGTTCTTAAGCGTTTGTCATGAGGGGTGGTCCACAGCTTGATGCATTAACGTCTGTCTCAGAAAGAGTACCCCTCTCATTCACATGGAAATGGGCAAATTTGCCTCTCCTTCAAAGTGAAATGGACCACACCTCTCATTAGTGTGGCATTTGATCACACACAGCAGGTGTCATTCTGCTTRCAAGGAAGTGTCATATTAGGATAATATGCTCATTAATATTGATATAAAGAACTTGATTCATGAAAATTAATGATAASTTATTTATCTTCTTTTCAAATGATTTAGCAGCCAGAAATGACAAAGACAACTGGCAATATATGATGACCCTGCACTCTATGGAGCATCAGATGTCACCCATCATCTGGGTCTCAGGGACCCTAAAAACCTCTTCCTACAGCAGTGGTTCCCAATTTCTTCTGCTCCCCGCTTCCAGATTGATTTCCTCATTGTAATGCATGGAGGGAGGGTTATGTTATCTCCATCTTCACTTCCAAGTTCAAGACACCACGTGGCATTATGAACTCAAGCTTGAGGAACGCTGGCCTGGAGCCAATCTGCGCTCAAGTTTTCTATAACCATTACAAATGTAAATGCAGATATTTGCAGATTCACTGGAGGTTTTTGTTAAACCATAGATCCCAGTAATGAAAGAATAAACAACCAGCAACTGTATTTATGAACCCATTAAAGGAACCATCTTAGGAAACTGCAGTTAAAGTCTGTTTATCATTGCTGCTGTATACTGCTTCCAGAAGCTTAACTTTAATGAGCTATAAAAAGGAAAACAAGCTATTTCCAAACAATTCTCACAATTTAAATAATAATTAACAAATAAATCTAGCAACTATAAAAGAAAATAGCAAGTGAGAGATGGAGCCCCAGTCGGGAGTGGATGGCATGTACCTAACTCTGTACCTGAGTGCACAAGGCCCARCTCAGCACTGATAAGAATCAATCCACTGATGCCCATGGATATATGCCACAGCCATGCCAGCTCTTATAACAACAAGAGCCAGTTAACAGCTTGCTCCTGTGGACATTCCATAGGCAGAATAGTCCCCCATGCTGTATTTGAGACTGAAAAGTGGAGTGAAGGTCCTGGATTCAGAGGGGGCACAGATGAGGTTGGGGTGGTGGTACAGTCCTGCTCCCCAAGAGGGTTCCTGAGCAGAGGACATGGCACGGCATTCCCCAGCTCTCTGCTCTTCCTCAGAGCCACTTACCCTTCACAGTCTCCCCACTCTTCCCGCTCCTGGCTGAACTCTTCCTAAACTGTCCAGAGCATTTCCMTAAGTTTGCACTTTCAGGCTGGAAATTTTGAGAAGAGACTGAAGTGTATAACCTAGAGTACACGCAAAAAAACCCTATCGCAGGCTCAGAGTGAATCACATATGAATAAACCCAGTTCTTTCAAGACGTAGCAGGTGTTTTAAAAATGCCTTTTTCTTTGCCTGAGCCACAGGAGAGCTTGCTGAAAGCTAATTTAAGAACTAAGCCTATCTACAAAGATTATTGAAATTAATGGGTAAATTATTATTCCATCCTTTAGCTCAGTCTGCTGTGATGCTGGGCTCTCACTTAYGAACATAAGAATGTATGAATGGCCATAGTGGGGCATGCAAAAGTCCATCCAGCCCACTATTTTCTCTCTCAAGGTGGTCAAAAGCAGATGGCTAGAAAAGATGCTGTAATAAGAACAGGGGGCACACACAGTGATATTTCCCTGGTGTACTTTTCCTGCTTCCAGCRATCTGTGGCTCAGACACACTTTGTGTTTAATCACCCTTGGATAGATTGTTCTTCTATGAATTTGTCTAATTGCTTTTTGAGTGCCTGTAAACTTTTGACATTCACAATATCCTGTGACAATCAGTTCCACAGTTTAACTATGTGTTGTATGTTCTGAACCAGACAGTCRATAATTTTACTCAATATCCTCTAGTATCTCTGAGAAACAATGAATAGTAAATGAGATGAATAACATTTCATGGTCACCTTCTGGAAACTAGCAGGTTCAATAACATTTGCACTCACCTTAGTTTATGTATTAATATTTCTTGGCTTGGCTTTTTTTTTTTTTTTTTTGGTGCTCAGAAATACATACTGCATTTTGCAAAAGGTGTCTTATAAATACCCAAGATGTCCATCGACTTCCACTGATACGGAATAGAAGTAGAATCAGTAAGAAGAGCATAAAAATACAAGGGGTCAAATATACTTCTCAAATGTAACCTAGTCACTGTGCAGAGAAGAATTTAAAAAGAGGTGAGACAGATCTAGCTTACCGGACTATTTGGGTGCTAAAATCTAAGAGGACAGTTGGACCATCTCTRTTCTACAGAGGTGACTATGCATATGAAACTCAGGACACAAGTTAGATTTCAGATATTTTCCTCTCTCAAGCGCTTCATATTGTCTAGCTTAGGCATTCCCCCACACAGCATCCTGTTCTGAGATCATCACCCTCCTCATCAGCTCTCAGTGTAATGTCTTCATTTGTTTGTGAACATGGACTTTAATCTATTTTGACACTTTGTAAATTTTACTGAGTGCCTGCTTGCTTCTTTCATTATCTAAATATATGTGAAAATCTGACCTCAATTTTTGGCCGATCTCCATTCCTACACAAATCAGTGCTGATCAACCTGGGGAACTGAAAAATACTCCAAAAAATRCTGAAAGAAAAATGCATAACTTTTTACTTCCTCTGAAGCAGTGGCAACAAAAGTATTGCTGAAGCATTAACAAGCACACCTCTGGTTTACATTAAGGGAAAGAGAATACATAATGTAGCAGGCTTTGAAGGAACATAAAATAAATGATCATGTTAACATTAAAGCAGATTAAATAAGTCACAGTACATTAAGTTACTTTGTCTGGCTTTGTACACTCCTCAGGTGCTGCTGGGCTGAAATCCATTTGGGACAGATCAGTTTTCCAGGAAAAATCTTGTAGCATCTAAAGTTGAAGTTTACACCATCCCATGGGAACTGAGACTGCGTAACATTCAAAACACTGATTTTGTACTTGAGTAATGAGAGAGAGAAAAGCTGGTATTCAGAAAGTGAGGGGTCTATCTCTTCACGTTGATGAACCCGTATATTTAAAATGCATACAGCTTGAGAACAAGTCCATAAGTTGCTATTTAGGCTGAATATTATGCCACCAGGGAACAGTATAATGCAAAGTTCAGTTATAAAAGAGGTTTCAAAGGCAAAGATTTACATCATGTCATSAGATATATGGGCAGTGAAAAACCATTTACTACCATCTAGATAACAGTGCTCTTTTTGTGCTGTTTCACCGCATTGCTGCTATGTACATTGTGTTGAGTTTGTCAGTTTGATTGTCATTTATTTGTTCTAAGTCACAGATTTATGTCCATAACTTTTATCTCAGTTTTTCATTCCCAGCAGGAATCTAGCAGCTAGTTGCCTAACTCCTAAAGAAGTTATGTGCCAACACGTCTTTGTAGATCTCAATTTCAATCATCTCTTGCAGAGTAAAATAATCAGAGGTAATCCATGTAATTAGCCCAAATATTCAAATATTGTTTGAGTGCATCCACACTGAAAACACAGAGATGGTTTAAGAAAGTAGTAATTCTGCTCTATAAATACACTGCRCATCATTCCTGAGGAATGCAAAGAGCAGTCCCCAACCTGACACATTGATGCAATGAAGTCTAAATTGCCTTGAATCGAGGGCCATGAGGAATTACCTGAGGCAGACTCAGATTGCTTGGACTAATCTCTTCGAATGCCCCAGCATTTATTTCAAAATGCACTGCATGATGTTGCAATCTGCAAATTTTGTACAAGATGGAGATGCCCAAGACTGTTGTTCTTCTTTATCCCTAATGAGGGTCTGCATGAGTGAGCAGATTTCAAGGCATATATTTTCATTATGAAAGAACACCAGATATTGGGGTTTGAATCAAAATGTGCATTTTTTTCTATTTTTCACCAAAACTCTTGGTAAATTGGATTTTTTAGCAGCTCCACTTGTTTCCACCTCTAGTTTGTCCAATGCCATATATTCCAGCAAACTAYAACTTCAAGGGAAAAGAATCCACAATAAAATCCAGACTTCTTATTCCAAATACAGATGCTACATCTATACCAATAAATTAAACAGCACCAGGAAATATTCTCAGGGACTGGAATTCAGTCGTCAATACTGATAAGCTGCTATAGCAGTCAATGGACAAGCTTTTGGCCCCAGCCAACTAGCGCCCATGATCAATTTCTGGGAATTGTTCAGGAGTTAGTACATGCCAGGAATCATTCTCAATAGGTAATCTGGATGGAGACTGAGAGATTTTAATATTACGCACTCGACTCAGTTCATGCCAGTTGTCCTTATCACCAGAAAACAATCCTAAGCAAATYAAATATACTAGCAGAGAGGTTGCCACAGAGTTCTAGTATTTGATCCAAAGATTAATTATCTTGTTGCAGTAAATTATATAGGAAATATTTGGATCCTTCCAACAGAACACAGTTGTTCTCATAACCAGGGCTTCGTTTCTACTCTTTAATAATTTATTAATACAATGTCCTTATCTGATTCTTTTCCATGGCCAAAGAAATCCTGTTTGAGGAGAAAATCATCTTTGTGGGTACACACTTAAGCAGGAGATATACTAACAGGATACACACTTGTTAGTTACACAGAGRGTGCTGTTCCTGAGATTGCAAGATTTCCCCAATTTTGCCTGGAGTATGTTGAGTTAATAGGACATTTTTGCTTATTCAGTTTCAGTGAACACATTTCAGCGTTGCCAGTTCTTAGGGTATTCGGAGTTTTTCTTTAAAGTCAYGCCTTTGGGAGCCCTTGATCACAACAAAATCTTCAGTTTCAGTGTTGATAATGGATTTTTCCAACTCTTGTGATTTCAGGGAAAAGAATGAAAATGTGAGCCTCAGTCTTCAAAGCCATTAAGAAACAGAAAGGGTCTGTATACTCCCTACACAGGATTCTTAGTCAAACTCAAAACTGGAGGTGGGAGAGGAACTGCAGTGGGTTTATGAATGCCAGGCTGGGTAGCAGTGCAACCTCATCCTAAGTATACGATGTGGTCAAGTTTTTATGCTGGCATCAGTTTATACACTGGTATTAGTTTACATGTTGGCATTGCAACATAGCTCAGAGTAGTGCTGCTAACCTCCCTGGAAAATGGCTTCCTCTGATCTCTGRCATTTTTTTCCTGATTAAAGAATATTTTTCATTTTTATAACCACATGAGAAGACACTCAAAAATATTTTTTGAGAGTGATTTTTACAGCAAGTCCCCAAAGAAGACTTTTGCTTTGCTTTCATGCCACACTAGCCATTCCTTAATCCCCTAGGTTAACATGTGAATAAAAATGTTGATAAACAGCTGGTAAAACAAATAGACACAACTGGTACTCTGCAAGTGGTTTATCTGCTGTGGCATCATTCCTAAAACAAGTCCCTTTGCACATTCCAGAGACAACTCTTGATAAAATACCTTTTTCCTTTGCTGCTACACAACCATTAACTGACTGACCATGTAATAAGACTGAAAGTTAAGTAATTATATGCTTGATTAGTGAAGAATCTTTTCCTGAGTTGCACCGCAAAGTCATTTAGTTCATTTCATGGTATATCTAAGTCGCAACTCTGTTTAGGTATTGATTCTCTGTGTGTGCATATGTACCTGTATATGTAACTTGGGATTGCCAGCTAAAAAAAAGTAGCAATCTACTATCCAGGATACATCAGTTGCCTCACTCCATAGGACATTTATAAGAATAACCTTGAGTTTTCTTATATCTGATTACTTGTAAATGGGACTCCACACTGCTGGTTGCTCTGTCCTCTTTGCCAGTGACTTGTAGTGTGACCCTGARCTGCCATGCATATTCCCTTGACTGCCATTACTGCAACATGTAAAGGCTCCAGGAKGGTTGCTGCTATTCAGACAAATGTAGAACTGTCCCAGCCTTGAAAAGCTTCCCACCTTTAACAAGGAGTCATCAGCAATCTCTGTGCTAAGCACTTTCTGCTTTGGTAAAGCATCTTTGCACTATCAGTTATGCATAACCCCCAGCCTGTTCTCAGGTCTGCATCTGCCTACCATCCCATCTCCATAGATGTGGGCTAGGAGGAAAATGCTGAGCGTATCAAGTGTACAGGTATAACTCAGCTTAGGGCAAAGTTCTTGTTCATACCCTTCATGTGAAGGCCATGAGGGGCAGATTCCCTCTGTCCTTCTAGTTTTACAATATCGTTCTGGAAACAGCTGGTTTTCTTTAATATACATGATGTTCTTCCATCAACACAACCTACTTTGTCATTCCTATATTATTTGCATCTTGTAAATTTGGGGTCTCACTAAATATCTTCCATCCGATTCAAGGACATGAATATTCTCATTTCTTCTTTTTAATTTTTAGATTTCTGGAATTTGTACAGGAATACATAATTTGGTCTTGGTCTGGTGACTTATTTTTAAGTGCCCTGCTTAAATGGGTCTTTATTTCTTGAGACTGCTCATCTTTGCTTCTTCTTTGCTTCATCTGCATTTTATGAACTTCTCTCCCAACTTTTATTCAAGAATAAAGAGTTTTAGGATTTCACCTTTCTGATATAGACTCCATCAAACCTAAATATTTCCCCAGTTCCTAAAAAAGTAAAGCCTCTCATTAAAAAGTAAAGCCTTCTCTGTAGCATTTTTGCTGTCATACATTGAGATACCGGTCTAGTGATCTTACCCCTTTGGTCCTGCGCATGTTACTGAACTAAGTTCAGAAATCAATATGGATTTTTGGTTGGTACTTAGTTTCCTATTTAAATGATTAAATTGGCTTCCAAGTCCTTTGTCTTATTCATCTCACATTACTCATCATCTCATCATCAACTTCATCACCATCTCTTCCTAGCACTCTCCATCTCTACATTATCTGCTGACATTTTCTTTCTCTTCAGCAGCCAGGAGCCTGCTAGACTGACTGTTTTCTAACCCTGAAAGTCTCATCCATGCCTGTTTCTCTGACCTCCTCCAGTCAGGCCTCCCTGGGCTCAAAAGAGAATAGTCTGACTTTGAGGGCAACAGAATGCCCTCACTGCTTTCACTGCATTCATCACTCAGGTACATTAAGGGAAGCATTGCAGCTGTCCTGTGGTTTTAAAAGAACTTTTCAAAAACTCTGTGTGGTATGCCTCATGTTTCATTTGAAAAACTTGAATGATTTGCACCTTACAGGTCATGCAGCACATCAGGGCACACAAAAATACTTCATGAATTAAATTTGATTCTCTTTGACAGAGCATTTTCATACTGCAGGATGTTTCCATTAACACATAGTTGTTCGTGTGGCATACGGACAAAAAAATCTAGTCACTTTAGAAGACAACTAATTCAATTTTGATACAGCCAGGAGTTGCCTGTGTTTGGCATTCCTGTGCTGGTCCTCAGCCAGCAAAGAACAGGGTAAATTTTCAGTAACTTTTGCAGAGTTCTACCAGTTTACACCAAGTAAAAATATTGCCAATGCCTTCTGGGGAATAAGAGACCAGCGCAGAGTTCTTGTCTGACCTTTCCAAGGAGGGCATTATTAAAGATTTATTCCTTCCAGAATTCTAATTGGTTTCTTTTAGTGACCTTTCTGGATAATGGTGATGTTTTTCTCAGACTTACAATGCTCTCAGGTAGGGAATTCCTTCACTGCACTAACACAGCAGCTGAATTCTAATTTGTACCCAACTCCTCTTTTCTCAAGAATTTCATGCTACAGTCCTACACAAGGATACATTTGTTGTTGTCAATCTTTTTTTTTATTTTTTTATATAGTTGCTTTATCTCTTTATTCCTACATCCTGAAAGAATTACAGAGTTCACAAGGAACTATGCATCAGACCAGATTTTGAGAAGTGCCTAAAGACACAGAGAAAGCCTACTGAGATTTACAAAAGCACTTGAGCAGATGATGCACCGCTGGTGACTAGCTACCGAAATGTTTTTGGCTACACCTGTATTATTCTTGTTCTGTGTGCCAGGGAGCAAGGCCTGGACTTTGTCTTGCATCTGTAATGTCTGCAGGGTACAGATCCCAAAGTGAAATATGTTCTGCTCCACACCAAGATTTCCTCACTAGGGAACTCTTTGATTTGCACCAGACTGGAGCGAGGGAGTGAACTCCCGTATGTGCAGCGTCAATGACATGGGATCTCTGGAGTGAACCAGCTTCATAGTCCACATGCACCCTCTTGTGAATCTTCTCATTATTCATTAGGAAGTTGCCCATTTGTTTAGGTACTTAGGGCAGATCCAGAAAGTTCATACTTGCACATACTTTCTAGTTAGTAAAGATTAAGTTCTTCATTACCCTCTCGAGCTGGCTCTTACATAATTTTTTAAAGTATGCCCCCATGTGTAAATTAAGGCTATAAGGTAACATCTTCTTTTTGATTATCTTTTCACCAATAATATTATCTGACTCTGCATAAAACCTCCTTAGCTATGGTTTATCACTGTACACACAAAAGCAAAGGTGGAGGAAAAAGGAAAGTAGATTTCTACAACTCAGCAGGTGAAAAATAAGTTTGGCACTTAATCTACAAGCCTCAAGAATCTCATTCTTCTCAACATTGTTGTCACCTCCTAAAGCAAAATACTTGTCCCATTCGTTGTCAGTAAAAAGTCTGAGAATTTATTTTCTATTAATGTATGCTAATACACAACAGCAAGGTAGACCTAAATTATTCAGTGAAAGAGGGGGTTCTAATAATTAATAGCAGAGACGAGAGAGGTTTATTTAAGGTTATTCTGAATATAATTCTCCACAAAGAAAAGATAATGATGTTCAACAGGTAACTAAAAGCCTGGTAATTTAAGGAAGATTTTAGGATATTTGACCATTGCTATGAATTAAGTGAAAGAGTATTCTCAAAGGAGGGGCTCACATTAGCTTCATAACTTTCTAGGAATGATGCTAGCATGACTGAGAAGCAGATAAAATTGCAAAGTAAGGAGAGAAAGTTGCAGAATCACAAGATAACTCAGGGCAGAAGGGACCTCAGGAGGTCTCTAGTCCAACCTCCTGCTCAAAGACAGGTCAGTGACAAGGTCAGACCAGGTTGCTCAGCCTTCAAACAGTTAGGTCTTGAAAACCTTCAAGGCCTGAGATCTCACAGCCTCTCTGGGCCCTGTTCCAGTGCTGACTGTCCTTGTGCTGAAAAAGTTTCTCCTTAGATCCAATCTGCACTTCTCTTGTGGCAACGTATGCCTGTTGTCTCTCATCCCCCCACCGTGCACCATGCTGAAGAGCCTGGCACCATCTTCTTGATGATATCCCTGTAGGTACTGGGGGACTGCTATAAGTCCCCCCAAAGCCATCCCTCCTCCAGGCTGAACAAGCCCAGCTTCCTCAACCTCTCGTTACAGGGCAAGTGCTCCGGCCCCCGGCCATCTTGGTGGAACTCCACTGAACTCACTCCGCTTTATCAACTTCTCCCATGTACTGGGAGACCCAGAAGTGGATGCCTAGAAGTATCTAGATGTGGTCTAACAAGTGTGGACTAGTGGGGGGTAATCACTTCCCTGGCACTACTGACTCTGCTCCTGTTTATTCAGCCCAGGAGGTTGCTGGCCCTCTTTTCTGCCAGGGCACACGGCTGGCTCATGCTCAGCTTGCCATCTGCCAGGACCACAGGACCTGTTCTGCAGAGCTGCTTCCTAGCCAGACAGTGCCTAGCCTGTATTTGTGCCAGGGTTTTTTTCTTCTCAGGTGCAGGACTTCGCATTTTCCCTTGTTAACATTCATGAGATTCCTGTTATCCCCTTCCTCCACCCTGTCTAGGTCTCTTTGGATGGAAGCCCTGCCAAATGTATAATTTATTGCTCTCAATGTGGTATCATCTGTTGACTTGATGAAAGTGCACTCTGTCACCTTCTCCATTGATAAAGATATTATACATTTCCCCCTGTAGACCCATGGTCTGCCACCTGTTACCAGTCTCCAGGTAGACCCTGACCATCCAACCAATTTTTTATTCACTGGCTTGTCCACCCATCCAGACTATAATGTCCAAGTTGTATACAAGAATATTGCTGGAGGCAGTGTTGAAAACCTTGCAGGGTCAAGGTAAACAACATCTACTGCTCTGTCCTGGTCCACAAATCCAGTTTTCTTATCATAAAAAATGATCAGGTTCATCAGGCATGAATTACCTTTGGTAAATCCATGCTAACTGTTCCCAGTCACTTTCTTCTTCATGTGCCCAGTGATATGTTTTAAGAGGTCATAACACAATCAGATCCTCTATGCAGCAGGAACAAAAGGGGATGTTTAACCCTCTGAGATGGGTCTTCTACTCAGGAGCACTGAGCCAGCATACCTGCAGATGGTCTCTGTGAGGTGTGCTGGTGCTGTAATATACTTTCCTACACAATTTGCAAAGTGTAATTACACTTTGGAACAGGTTGGTAGACAGATGTGTTGATGCTTGAGGAATGGTTCTAGACTGACATACATAATTTATGGACTATGATATTCATTATGGACTATGTTATTCATTGCTATAGCATTTTTTGGCTTGGGATCTTCCAGGTTTCTGAATTTGCAGATTTTTGTTTCAGAACATGGCTTTTCTGGAAGGGTTTACTCTTTAAGCTTCACTGTGCTGGTAACTGAAGACCATATGTGATTTAAGGCATTCTATGTTTTCTTTTGCCACATCTTTATGATATTTGGTATATGGTTCATACTTCACATATAAGCTATGGCGTTTTAGAGGACGATGTTCTGATGAAGAGATGAAAGTGTGGTGCCATGTTGCAAGATAGAAAGAACTGATTCTGTATACTTTGCACAACAACTAAGGGATCATATCATTGTTCATAAGCCTTTCAAAGGGTCAAAATAGTAGGAGATTGATTCCTTTTGTTCTGGGTCAGCTTGAAATTTAGAAAACAAATAGGAATTGAGCAAGAGAAGAAAGATGAAGAAGAAGAAACCTTCCTACTACAGTTACTTGTTGCAACACTTCTGAAAGTGATGAGCAATTGCTGACTCATGTAGTACTTTTTGGGGCCCAGATGACATTGAAAGCACTGTAGTTACATCACTGACTGCAACATGTCACTCTCGCTCTCCTTGTATGATTAAATGCTTCTTCAGCCTTCCTTTACTGAAAAGTACCTGTAGGTCTTCAAATGCACATGGAAGGACACAAGATGAAGCCTCTTTTTGGGCCATGTAGGAAGAAGAGGACCCTAAAGGAACACATCTCACAGCAGATCTGCAGGCAGTGCCATCAGTGGGACTGTAGATGTCTGGTAACAGAAAGCACTGCCAACCAGAGAGGAACCAGGAGATCAGCAGCACTAGAGCCTCAAGCAAGACAGGGAGTTCTGGGAACAGGGGAAAAAAAAATATCTGAAAGAAAGCAAAGGAGATAAAAGCAATCTTGGTCTTGCTTAGGCCAGAACTAGGGAACCAAGAAATCCCATTTCTTCTGTGAGCAGAGAAGCTAACCGAGAGACTGGATCTCATAGTAGGAAAGAGATGTCTAGTGCAGAGGTGAAGAAAAGGGGAAGGGGGAGCCTGCAGGAGATAAAGGAGAGTGATACAGGAAAAACACCCAGGCATGAAAGAAACATTTTCGAGGAGGGTGAAGAGACAGACTTATAGGAAGCATGAGCAGGGGAAGAAGCAGCCTGGGAAAATGCAAAGCAAAGAATGACAGAGAAGTGCATGAATGGGATTAGAAAGAGAGGTAGCACGAAGCAAATTGAGACTATAACACTCTTCGTACTCCCTGCCAGTTGGACATCTGTCTGTTTTCCTGAGGGGGAGAAGAGAGGATGGTTGTGATGGGTGATAATTTTGTATATACACAGAGGGTTTTCATCTTGAGAAGAAAAAAGGTCTCTGTCCTTATGTTTTAGGCTTTTTGTTTAATTACRCTTAATGGTCTCTTCCTCAGCACATTACACAATAGAGCAGCTGTCACCAGAGCAGGATCTTTCTACTTTGAGAGTTTAATGACCTATCATTTTTGCTTTGATGGTAGCAGTAGTGTTGTGCTGTTGTGAACTGCTTATGATTGTTCTTGGTGACTTTTTTCTGCCTTCTGTCCTCCCAATGAAAATGGAAAAGTTGCTCACAATTTATTTTAAGAGAGAGATTTTTTAAACTTGGCTGAAACATCCTTGGTGATATGAGACTGCTTTTACAGAAAACTGACTTCTGAGATTAGGGTGAAGAATTGATTACAAGTCTTTTCGATTATGAAGTCCAGTTTCCCCTGTATTCATCATAAATGAAAGAAAAGGTGAGTAACCTTGCTTGGCTTTTTGGAAGTGTAATAAGTAACAAAAAGAAACGTCTTTCTTCTACCTAAACTGAGGGCAACAGTCAATTTTGAAAGAAGTATTGCATTCCTAGTTTCATGGCAAAAGCAGCTGAAGACTTGTTATATATACAGATGGCTCTAGTGGCAAGGCCACTATACTATCTTCCTAAGGGTTTTGCTAAACCTGTACAGGAATACTGTGATGAGTTCTGCAGTGCATACTTTGAAAATGATCTTGAAAAGCTGAGAAGAGCCAAAATAGTTGCAAACCAGAGGTTATACCTTACAGGAACACTATAGTTCTCTAACACTTTCTAAACTTGTAGACCAAAGGCACATGAACCGTCAACTGAAATGAGAAATATTCAAATGGGAACTAAAATGCAAAACTGCTTTTGGCAATAAGATTGAATAGCCTTTGGATCCTTATTAGGGAGTGTGGCAAATCATGTAGCTCTGCCTTAAGAATAGATGTCTTTCTAAAGTCTTTGTGCTAACTGAATTGCAAGCTTTTGCATATGAGAAAAGGATTATTAACAACATTCTAGGATCTGTATGCTTCAGAGAGCACATCAGATGACCATATTAGTTTTTTCTGGCCTTATAATCCTGACTTTGTTTACATTTTCAGAAGAAGCTTGGGTGTGAACTCATGATCAAAATGAGACTTGCCCATTTTGGATCTTGTTTTCATGCCTGCAGGCAAGACGCAGACGTGGTAGCTCCTCTATATCAGCCCCATGTGTCAAAACATGTCTAGTGTGTTTGCAAACTTTCAGATCTCCTTGAACAGACTGCCTTTACGTCCTGTGCAAGGTAACTCTGGAGAAAAAAAGAGCAAGTGGCTGCTCTCTCATTATGGGATAAGAAACTTCTGATCAGTTTGTATAATCTTTGCAGCTAAAATGAAGCTAGCAGGATTTTATTCCAAGGATCTTTTAGCTCTTAGCAAAAAAGACACCTGATAAACTGCACAGTCTGCCAAATGATAAAAGTACAGCTATGTGACATCAGAACTTTTCCTCACTGATTTCCTGGAGTTGTAACACAAGGCACATTTGTCCCTGGATTCCTCTTCTGCATAATGCTCATTAAAATCTCTTGCCTAGGAAAGCATAAGGTGGAAAATACAGTGATTTATGCAGTATGCCTGGAGGGTCACAGTTGTAATGTTTACCTGACTGCAGTTTCATTGACGTTGTCTTCTCTGCATGAGTATTATTTTGTTGATGCTGTGTGATGCTTTAAAGATGTAAAGTGCTGTAGAAATGYTAAATAATAATGAAATATTTATGCATTATTATTATTCAACCCCTTTCCCCAGTCTTTAATCACCAAATGCATATGTTTCTACTGTAATTTAGGGAAGAATTTAAGCATAGCTTTAACTCGAAAAGTGGTTCTAGTTATTGTGTCTTATATTTCAAGTTGAGCAAATGTCTATAAGCCTTTCTAATTGGTCTATATATATTTAAGCTCAGTGTTGACTTTTGGCTCTGTTGATAAAATGCAGTAATTGAAAGAGTCATGAGATAGATGGAGTTATCAGAGAACCTAAAGTGAAGTCCAAATGCAAACGTTCTGATTTCAAGGCGTTAATTGTTCCTTTTAGGGTATTTGACTTCTGTGAAATTTAATCCACATTTTTATCCTGGCAACTGAGAAATTGCATGAACTGAAACTGACTGCATGGAACAGGTCTGACTATCATCACCATTTCTACGAGGCATTGTGTCCTTTCTTCAGAGATATTTAGTTGCTAATGACACAGAATTGATTCAAATCTGACCAAGGAAACACTTAGAACTGAACATTCTGGTTTCTGTGTCTCACTGTTGAACCCAAATCTCTCTGGAAGATCTTTGCCTGTGGTCTGAAGACCTCCCTTGGCATGCTGTTGTTAGACAGAGTGATGAGTGAGCTTCTGATTTAAGAACTCAGCATGGAAATGGCCTTATTAATGACCTCTATCCATTTACCACAGATCATTGTTACTGTAGTTTTTTTCTACTGATGACTGGCTGTAGAATCAGAGGCAAGTAAAAATGGGCTAAGTCATTTAACTCTTTCCAGACTGCAAAACATCATGCAGGCACTAGGAGCATAAAAGAAATATAACAAAGTTGCTACAGGAACTGAAGTTTATGAATTTCTTTTTTAAATTGTGTAAAAACGTGTCATATTTAATCAGGAGATCGTGCCTGAATGTCAGTTTGGAGTTTAAACAAAACCACAAGAAGTTTAAGCAGAAAGATTGAACAATAACTCTTCTCTCCTCTTCTAAATCCTGCTCCAGCTGTGCAATAAGTTTTCAAATTTATGATGCAACATGAAGGTGGGTTTCAGTTACCCAAGTCTAAGAAATAACTTCTCAGAAGTCTTGCCTGAAGTTTAATGCGCCTGAAAGCTCAGGCATTTYGTACAGTTAAGTTCTCTAGCTGGAAGGCTAGTGTTTATCTCTTCTCRCTTTTGACATCAACACTGTCTCCATCTGAGTTTCTCACTCTAGGTTCCCCATACAATCAATAGAGAAAAAATCAGCAGTCTTAGGGTGCAAGACAGAGGATTAATTTTAGGTATTTAATTGTACTCAARAAGTGACTTTAAAGAGAGCCTAGGGCACCTAGTTCTAATGTGGATGCCTACTTGGGAGGCATCTACATTTGGCTAGATGAATCTTTTTCCAGATAACACCGCCCTCACTGGTGGCCCTATGGGCCTAACATAGCATGCTCACCACGCGACAATTTAACAATGCGTTACTGCACTTTCAAAAAGGAGAGATAGCTACTATATCCTGCCTCAGAGGTACATGAATTTTGATAATTCCTGTGCCTCCCCAGTATTTTGAGCTCTTTGCTGGGCTCAGCAGTTCTTCTCCAATACTAGTTCCTTCATATATCCTCAGATATTTTCCTTTAAATTTTCTGCCTCTCATTAAAAGTAGCTGTGACTAGTGCCTTATCTCCTCACCCGATCTTCTATGACCCTTCCTTCCTAGAAGTCTTTTCACTCACTTAGTTGCTAATTTCTTGTAACACTGTCTTCTCCTTGCAGAAACTCTTCCTCTGGAGATGATAAAGTGGTTCTGCTTACTTGACCTAGCTGTATGACCAAACTCAGATAAATAGGCTTTGGTGGGACTGGTCCGGATGGAGTTATTATCCATACTTTGTACTGATAATTCACTTACTAAAGATGAATGAGGAAAGCAAGCACAATACTGTGTAACTGTAACCGCACCCTGCAAACAGTCCTTTAATTTTCAGAAACAGCTTCAAACATAGAAGGTTTGAAGGCACTTTTTTGCTTCCCTCATATTTGTGTATAGCCAAGGTCCTGTATGTAAATTAAAGCAGCTTATTCAGCTATTACCTGTGAGTTAGAATAAACTCACCTGAGAGCATAGCACCTGTTCCTTGTCACACTGCCTAAGAGAGGCACTTTGAAAGGAAGATGGCATAGACCCCTTATATTCTTGTGATACCAGAAAGTGCACCCTCTGTACAGCGGCATTCCCTGAGTTAGTCTTTGACAGCTCTCTACTGCTTCTATGTCACTTAAATCAGTTTGCAAGTGGAATTAGGTCCAAARCTTAGTTGCCAATCATTGCTGAACTGCAAAAAAGGGTTAAATTGGGAAGATAAATCCTTCATAATGAATAATTCACTCTGGATTAGTCTCCTAACCTGTCTCCCTCAGTGCTTATTCATGCATACACTGAGTAAGCATGAATTTACCTCCCTCAGTAGAACTGTGTGAGAATTAAACCATGCTTGTAAATTATGCTATAGGCTGTTCTAGTAAAAGGCACTTGGTAAGTCCCATGAGTTAGTGATCGTTTAATTTAGTCCCTACCCAAAACACTTCATCAATCATATATAAAATGCAGGGAAAATTATTATTCTTGTTGTTATTATTATTATTACAGTGTTATAATAATATTTTCTATGTGAAAATGAGACCTGGGCCCTATGATCCTAAACTCTCCCTATAAAAGTTGATTCCCACAAATTGCTTAGATTGAAAAGACACATAAAAATATGACAACCTGGGGGATGGACTGCAGTGATCTGACCAGGGTCACAGTAGTAAGAAAAGAAGATAGCTCTACAGATGGGCAGTCCATGCCCTTTTTTACTGGCTGGGAAACTATGGCACATATGTTCTGCTTTTCAGAGACACTGTGTTGTATTCCAGTTGCCTATTGTGAAATCCTAACTTGAACTTTGCAAAATTTGAGTAGTAGGCATTTGGCATGCAGGATGCTTCAGAGGACCTGAGGAAGGAATGTGGGCTCCCTCCATATCATGCGATAAAGGTGTGGGCCCCATTGACTGTACTGCGGAAGGGCCTGATTCAGTTCCTTAACATCAGCATCTGGTGCCATTTTAGTGGCCTGGGGTATCCTGCCTTGTCTCTAGCTAATCCAGACGGATATAAGTCTCCCATAGGTCCTGAGTCATTTCTGCCAGCCTTATGTGGTTGTCTTAGGTGCCCTGGGGCAACCCAAATGACAAGAGCTCTCTCCATTGACTAGGCAGGGAGTATAGGTGCATTTCTTAGGTTGTTTGTATCATTCTGATGCATCCACAACTTTGTTGGACACCGCACAAATTCGGCATCTGTGAGAGGTGGAGATAACACTGAGAAATGGTTTTCTTTCAAGGCATTGGTGTTAAATAATGGGTGGGAGGGTGAAACTAGGAGAAGCTGATCTAAATATTAAGTATGTCTTTAATAGTTGACTTTCACAAGTCCTTTATCCCAGATTGTTTCCTCCATTAGCACCTACAMGAGTTGATTAAATATGAGACAGAAGCACCAGATCCATCAGCTCTGACATTTTTTTTTCAGATTGTAGGTACTTACAAAAGGAGATTGTTGCCATTTGTTATTAAAACATTCCTAACTGCACCTCYTAGGTGCAAAAAATAAGTTTGTTTTTTATGCCCAATAGTTTTTCTTGCCCTTGATAGCACAATCGACAAATTAACAGTGATCTCGTAATTTATTCCTGCAATGTTCCTTTTATTTATAATCTAAAAGCAATTAAATTCTCTTTTATGCCACATTGTCCTGGTGACAGATGTGTGGTTACCACTCAGACATCTGATGGCTGACATAAATCATCCTGTGATCAAAGTGTCTGTYGACTTGAGAGTCTGTATTTGCAGCAGATGCCTCCACATACAGAGTGACAAGAAAATTCTTCATGGGAGTCTCATTTCAGTTAACCACCTTGCTTCACTCTGACTTTGCAATCTGACAGCTTGGTTATTTTATGACAGCCGGGATTCTTCAAATGTATATTTACAAAGCTAGGAAATGTGTCACTTTATCACTTATACCAAATAATACCTTTGATATAAAAGAAGTGCATTAAAATTTATAGGGGCACGGTGCTTAAGGAGCAGGAATAGAYAGTGAGTTTAACAACTTGACAAATTTCTCCCCAAATGTTGGAAGAACTGCAGGATTTTTTTTACAATTTTGCTAAGAGCAATATCAGCACATGTAGTAATTCCCTTTTCTCCCTGTCCCCTCACCACTGTATTTCACACTAGCTATAAATCATATTACAGTGGGAGCCAGGAGTCTTCAACTGAGATTAAAACAAAGTTAAGGCCTGGACCAGAGGTAAGCAACTTAATTGTCTATTTTGCTAAACTGTGAGGAAGCCTCTGGTGCAGTTTTAGCCATCCCAAATAGTTTGAGAGGTTCAGGCATGGCTCAGGAAATAGCAGAGTGGAGGAAATATTCCTGAAGAATGGTTTTGCTATGGCTTCCCTGTTTTGAAGGGAAGGAGATTTTAATACTGTGTTTGTTGCCAGATGGTGCCAGCTAGTCTCAGTTCCTGAGTGGCCAGAGAATGGGCTCAGGTACTTTTTAGTTTACAAATATAAAAATAATATAAATGTAAAATAATATAAGTATAAAATAATATATAAAAATAATATATCAAATAACAGGTTAAACAAAATACTGTTAGGAAGTGAGCTGGCGTGAGTGGTCCAAAGTGAGGATTTGGCTCTGGGCAATTAGTATGGTGTGAGACCATCATTGCCAGGGACCATTCTTAGGAGGCAATAAGGACAAGACTGCACTTTGGTTCGGCTCCCACCACTGTCCAGAGTYTCTCAGTACTATCTTGGCAGCTCTTATGCCCTTGAATATGCCTACATTCCTTTCCTGACATATCTCAGGACACATCCACAGCTTTCTACTCCATCCTGTGGTAGGCTGTAACCCAGTCTCACTTTGTTTTTGACACTCAGAACAGAAAAAGCATAAAATAATAACCATGTCTTAGGGTCTTAGGGGCACCACAGGGGTTTCAGAGGAGATCTATGGCCCTGTGCTGTCAAGTGTAGATGGGTGTTAGCCGATGCCATTTGGCCTCAGAGCCAGAAAGTGATCCCTGACCCTGTTTTATTTGGTACTATAGACACGGCTACAGAGAGGATCCCTGCTTCAGTCAGGCTAAGTAGGCAATGGGATAGCAGGCAGGGGAAAGGTGAACGTGATGTAGTAATATTTCTCCTATTTGTGATGGCTGAAGAGATGAGTTSTCAGAGATGCCTGCTAGCAGTTGGTTCTAACAAATACATCAGCATTAAAACAGCTGGTTATTTAACTTCTTATTTATGCCATGATAGGGTATGCCTTCAGGGTTAGGTCATGTGGTGGAAGTATGATAGGTGAAGGGTCACGTCAGATGTGGCATCAGCCAGGCAATCAGCTGGATCTAATCTGTGGTTGAGAGAGCTGGAGAGATGCTGCAAGTAAAAGGCAGGACCATTAACAGCAAGAGCTTGAAATGCAACTTAAATATCTGTCTCAACAGATGCTCGATGCTCTCCRGACTTTTGGAGGATCTAGCCAGTTCCTGCTCAGGGAATTGCGCATTCTAGCTTATGGTTTAGTTTATATGCTCCCTCCAGGCCACGAAGCAGAAGGAAATTGCTTCAGCTTATGCTGCAGAGTGACCTCTCTAGAAGTTTAATGTAGGTGCAGGGAAGTAAGTAAGTGCTGTCTGCTCATTTCTTGTTTTCTAGGTGAATGAATAGTGAGCACTACTTTGTTTCTCTTTCCTCTTTCTTTCCACAGCACCAATAAAGCAGGGGATGACAATTTGCTGTTAGTCTGGATCTGTAAAGAAAAACAACACTCTCCAGCTTGGACTACAGGGGAATGATTTAAGGGCTTCCATAAATAAATCCATAAATACAATACCATCACCTGAATAGGACATTTTGTTGCAGGACCTAGCATCACAGGCTGGCCTAGTTCTYRTAATATTCAAAATCTTTGAGACAGCTCCCTAGAAGGAAAAAAATCTGGCCATGCCCGAGGGGAAGTTAATGGCATCAGAATTTTATTTTGTGCTGTTTTGGGGATCTATCATAACTGGGCTTCTGAATTCTCAGCTGGATCAGGATCAGGAACTTATTATAAGCTAGGAAATGTTAATATCATCTTTTCTATGTACTCTAGTAGTACTCATAGATGTATATATATATAAAACATGCCACCGTTCATTACAAGATTTATCCTTTCAATTTCCAGTTCCATTGTGATTATGTCATGCTGTAGAATAGGAACATTGCTCCTCAACATCGCTCCTCTTATTCCTTTCTATGTATAATTAATTCATACTAGTAAAGGAGGATTTATACAAAGAAGAAAAGTCTAGCTTTAAACAAAGAATCATTCTGTCCAGTGGACTGGTTTTAAATCATTTTTACTTTTACCTTTGGGAAAAGACAAAAGGAAAAAACTAAACCTTTTAACTGGAGATTTTTGAAATAGCCATTAGCTAGTCCTTCAGCTCTCAAGGGCTTTTTGTTTGTTTGTTGAGATTCTCTCTACTTCCTTTGAAAAAAAAATCACCAGAAAAAGAATATTTTTCTCTTTTTAAAAATCAGTTAACAAGTGACAGAGGAAGCACTAAAGAARGTATTATGTATGTAAAATAATTTCTCACTACTGAATTACAACCATTTCTGGGGTTAAAAGCAGGGTGAAAAGTTTATAGACTCCACACTGCATTGTCCTAATGTATGAATTTATCTCACTTCGACACTCTTCATTAACGCTCCCTACTTGTTGTAACCTTGATGAAAGTGTGGGATCTCTGCAGTTATAGTGGTAAGAATGGTTCCCTTTAAAAGTGACTGAAGATGCATTGAAATCAAAGGTTATTGCACTGATTTTAGGAATATTATTTTATACATAAAGGACAGGGTACAAATCTTTCTGCAGGCCAGAGCCTATTTCTTTAGGAAGTTGCTTTCATGTTGCTACTAATAGTTGCTTTCAAGTAATATCCAGATACTCACATCCCAAWCACAGCTGGTACAAACGCAGGAAATGACACAGTCCTTTCCCTGAAAAACTTACTTTCTAGGGGTTTTTCATGATTCCCATTTTCCTCTCTGGGAGCAGAATTAATATAACAGCAAACACTTGTCAATTCCCCTCAGCCATAAACGTACAACAAATACATGAAGAAAGGAAAACGCTACATAAACAAAAGCCACAAGGATGGGAGATGGAGGCAGCCGCATTGTGCGAAGACATGATGTCAGGGCATTACACCATATTAGACATGAGGGTAACATRCACCGGGCATGGCACTTGCATCAGTGACTTCCTCCTTATATGTGTACATATCCCAGAGTCAAGGCCGGTTCACAGACTTTTAGGTGCTGTTCTTACTTACTGTGATGTACTGAAGGAGAACAAACAGGAGAGAAAAATTACATTTATCTCCTCCATAAGCAAAATGTTGCAGACCCTCTAGGCCAAAGAAGATCTCAAGAAACAACCCATGAGAGTTGTCTTATATAATGACACCACCTCTGGCTTGGGAGCCTAAGACTATCACTTCTCACTTGCCCAGTCCTTATGCTTAATCTTAAGCATCTGCTTTTGTCCAGGAGTCAGTACATGGTGGTCTTTTGGTCTGTTTCAAAGCAGATGTTCCTCTGGGGCTTTCTCTTGTGCCTTTTCTTCCCCATTGGCTCTCCTGAGCAGTCAGTGGCTGGTCCTCTGCCCTGACAGTGTGTAATGTTATCTCCCAGCCTCAACAGTGTCCCAGATCACCGAATCACAGAATGGTTGAGGTTGGAAGGGACCTCTGGAGATCATTCAATCCAACCCCCCTACTACAGCAGGGGCACTTAGGACATGTTGCCCAGGACCATGTCCAGACGACATTTGAATATCTCCAGGGAYAGAGACTCCACAAACTCTTTGGGCAACCTTTTCCAGTGTGCTGTCACCCTCACAGTAAAGAAGTTTTTTCCTCATATTCAAATGGAATTTCTTGTGTTTCAGTTTGTGCCTGTTGCCTCTCATCCAGTTGGTGGGCACTACTGAGATGAGYCTGGCCCCATCGTTTTTACACCCTCCCTTCACATATTTATACAAGTTGACAAGATCCCCCCTCAGCCTTCTCTTCTCCAGGCTGAAGAGTCCCAGCTCTCTCAGCCTTTCCTCATATGAGAGATGCTCCAGTCCCTTCATCATGTCTCCCTATGGAAAATCCTGCCTCATCATCTGAATGCTTCTGTCCTCTCTCCATGACTCCTGCATGAGATRCAGAGGCTCAACACCTCCTCTGATCTGCTGACCAGCTGCGTCTCAGAGGAGGAGCAGCAGAGTGGGGAATGTGCAGGGCTGCCCTAGGGAAAGGACAGGGAGGCATGTAATAGCATCCAGTGCTCCATAGGGTCTATGATAATTTGCTTCATCCCACACCACCAACCTCAGTCCATGAGTTCTTTGGGGAATATGACCTGACCTGAGATTGCACTGTCTTGCACTTTGGCGAAGTAGAAAGGTATGATTTTAGGAGGAATCCTCCACTGCTGGAGGAATGGACAGGATGATTATATACCTTATTAACTAGGGTTTGATAAAAAGATTTCCATCAGAATTGCTTTTCAGTGAATAATTTGGTATTCTATGAAGTAAATTTTGTTTCAAAACATAACTCACAATTTTTATTCAATTAACCTGAATTTTTGCCAACCTTTTGTCTCAGTGCACCTCACGTTTTTATTCCAATCTCAGGTTCAAAGTCTCTAACTGAACCTCATCTTCTGTCTGGACTGTGATCACCAGTCTCTCTCCTGAGGCACAGCTTCCCTTTTTATGTGCAGAAAACATGGTGGATTGTGGGATTTATCAAGGGAATGTAGCTTACAAAAAGATCTAAACCAAGAAGTACCATCTTCCGTGTAGTAGTTGGTAGCATTTCTAGGTTTTGATTGTTTTAATTGGAAACAAGACATTTTACCTCATTTTCTTTAATCATCTTTGTAAATGACCTGGCTTGCAAAAGTGCTAAGTAATCCCAGCTAATATTAAAGTAATGGGATCAGTGGAAACTAAACAACTTTGAAACTCTGAAAAGTCATAATCCATATTTTTCCCTCCATTTCTGGTTTCTTTGGTTTTCTGGCTTTATTAGGCATTCACAAAGCTGAAAGGCTTGCACTAGAKAAGTGTGATAGCTTCAGTAGATGCAGAGCACAGTAGGTCCTCAGACTGTCCATGATCCCTAAGCCAAAGAGTCTATTTTCCACTTGACTGAGTTTTGTAGAGATTGGAAGGTGTATCAAATTAAATTCGTTCTGGTTTGCGATGACATGTGGCATGATAGCAAATAARGTACCGCAAATCTCTTTAATTCTCTTTTTCTCTTGCAGAGGCAGAACCAGCATCAGAAGAAACTGTTCTGGTGGTAATGGTTCATTCAGTGMTGCTGGATATGGTGTGGGTGACTGTATATTTGATATTCAGGAACCAAGTTCATTGCATGTATTATTCCAACTGGAGCAAATTAATTCAAATAAAGCTCTTGGGGTTGATGGTTTGGAAGATAGATAAATAYAGCTTCTGCATTGCTATATCAGTCCATTAATACATTGTTTAATTCATCTTTGTCTTCAGCTGATTAATCTGGAGACAGGGCAGTGAAAATTAACTCCCCGTTACACTGTATTTGAACTCACTTACAGCAATCGTCTTTATTTACTGACCTCCAGATCAAGGACTTCATGAACATTTGAAAGGAACAAATAAGCAGTCACAGCTGAMTGTTTGCAAAGCTAGTATCAGAAGTGATATAGGGTAGTATTAAGAACAGGGGACTGCAAATCAAGTTTCCTGCTCTGCCACTGATTTCCCATGAGCCAAAGCATCATTGTCCTGTGCTTCCACATATTCAGTACTCTACAGCGCTGAGGATAGCTGCATACTCAGGAAGAGTGAGTAATTTTCTTCTAAAATTCTGTTGTTCTTCAATGATTTAGAAACTATGTTGTTCTTTTAGCTTCAAAATGCTTAGTGTACAGCTTTGATTCAGATGAGTACATGAAAGGTGAGAGCTTTATTCAACAAGTGTCTAATGCTTTAGGGTCTTCAAAATGACAGCAGGAGTCGTCCTGTGTTCCCTGTTTGTGTTCAGTTGTGAGGTGCAATACAAATAGCTTTTCTTGAGTGCTTCAGAATATGTCCTTGCAGTCCTGGTAGTGGCCAAAAAATCCAGAGACTTAGCTAAATGGAAGATGATATCCATAAAAGCTAATCAAACCTCTTAGAGAGTGATGTCAACTTTCAGTTAAGATACTCAAATACTGCAGTAATGAGCTTGGTACTCATGGAAATCCATGGAAGGACTCTCCTTGGTTTGACTGTACTTTGAATCAGGCCCTAACTTCTGACAGGGAAAAAAAGAGAAAAAATAGAGGAAATTCAGTTTAACTGAAAAGTAAAAGACCCTATGGWATCTGTGGAAATGAGATCCTTATGGAAAAGCGTTCAGGTAACATACATTCTTTTCTCCTTCTGATTTAATTTTCAGAAAACAAATAAACTGTTAATTTCATTCACAGAATCACAGAATCGCTGAGGTTGGAAGGGACCTCTGGAGATCATCTAGTCCAACCCCCCTGCTCAAGCAGGGTCACCTAGAGCACATTGCACAGGATCGCATCCAGGCGCGTTTTGAATATCTCCAGAGAAGGAGACTCCACAACCTCTCTGGGCAACCTGYTCCAGKGCTCTGTCACCCTCACAGTGAAGAAGTTTTTCCTCATGTTCAGATGGAAGTGTCTGTGTTTCAGTTTGTGCCCGTTGCCTCGCGTCCTGTCRCTSGGCACCACTGAAAAGAGTCTGGYCCCATCCTCTCGACACCCTCCCTTCAGATACTTGTACACRTTGATAAGATCTCCTCTCAGCCTTTTCTTCTCCAGGCCAAACAGGTCCAGCTCTCTCAGGCTTTCAGTGGTCATTTTTTAGTCCGAATTCCACTATTTTTGATTTTGAAAAAGAAATAGGAGGTGTTATGAAACCATGCTATTTCTTATGGACATTTCAATGTGTTTGAGTGCTTGTGAAAAAAAAAAAAAGTTGTTTTTACTTAGATTCATCTGCAGGTACTGCAGTTACTTTAGAATGAAGTAATGAAAGACAAAATTGCAAATTAAATCACAAATATATTTGCAATAAGCAAAATCAGAAAATGACAAAATTTTATGTTTAAATTTTTTATTACTTCTCTCAAGATAAAAATGAACATGTGTCTGATGAAGTTATAAKTTAGCAGGGTTAAAACAAACTTAAGGAAGTGCATTATTGACCAATGCCTTATTAAATGTTGCAACTCATTGCAGMAAACATTGTAGTAGCCAAAAATGATGAGTGGTTCAAAAAGGAATTAGGAAAATTGAAAGAGAAATGGATATTGCTGACTATTAAATATGATGAATGGGATGCATTCTATACCCAAACTGAAAGCTTGGATGGTATAGGAGTGAGGATCTCAATATTATTGTGCATCCTTTTTCTTACACTTTTTCACTCAACATCTGCCACTGGCATCAGAGACATAACCCAGTCCTGCCATTCTTATGTCTTATATTCTGATGCTTTTACACATTCATCTATATGCTTTGAAGTAAGTAACATTATTTTCCTACCGCAGCTGGAAGGCTTTTTTCTCTGTTTCCATCTCAGCAGTGATGATAGGGTTGCCATCTTCCAATTTCAAAAGTCTTTGTCTTTGTCTTGAGTGCTTGGTATTTTCTACAAGAAGCTGGACTTTCCAGGASTTCTCACTCCTATAAGATTCACTGTTATCCACCCTTTTGCTTGAGAATTCGTTTGATGTTTGTCAGAGGGAATGGACTCAAGATGTAGTGTTCTTGTAGTTGTCAAGGAACTCACACAATGAGATGTCATTAACAATAATTATGAGAGTTTTATTTGAAGACTTCCAATTCTGAAAAAATAAATAATAATAAAAATTCTTCCAATGCAGATAGATAAACTCAGCTGAAGACAATTTTCTAGAYTGCTTTTCTTCCCTCCTCTTCCAAACCTATAATCAAATATCCAGCTCATCCCACTGACAGAACTGGTAACAGCAGCACATAAAAGGTTAATTTTGGGCAAGTTAGAATGCGCATAAGAAATTGAAGTTAAGTGCTCAAACCTTTTTTCCTTCAAGAATCTAGTCCAGAATACCTGAGAGTGAATGTGACTGATCTTTTTTGACTAAATATATTTTCAGTTATTTTAAGAGACTACATAGAAGAGGTGTTAAAATTTTTGTTTCATTGCTTGGTTATTAATCTGCAGTGACATAATTGCAAATCCTTGAAATTGCAGTGGGGAATTACTGACATTTAAATTGTAATTTCAGGCCCTGATGGCTTGGCAGTAATGACTAGCTTTAGTTTTTTAGTCATTCTTAGAAGTTTACTTTAATTTTTTTAGAAATAATTATTCTAGTTTAAAGCTAGCATTGAAAAGTTTGGATCTGCAGGACTTGGCTGGGGTGTTCAGATATTGGTCCTCAAGTGCCAGTGCACAGATGCATCATCCTACTGAAAGGGGGTTGTTGCTCTGCTGTGACCAGCCCCGTCAAGCACCTGGTGCACAGTGGAGGAGTCTGAAGGTAGCTCAGTTCCCAGACTATCTTATTTCTGATTAATTCAAGAGACTGAATCTTCCAGAAGGTGAAATACAGTCACCTTTCACAGCTCAGATTTGGAGCGGGGGACAAAGCCCCTAAAGGGCCAACTGAGATGAATACAAGCACAGAAAATACTACAGAAGTTAAGTTTCTGTACACACTGATTCACCATAGGTGTTTGTCACAGGCCAGAGTCTTATCTTACTGGAACTAGTTTATCAATACCTAGTTAATAATGTGTTATCCTGAGAGCAGTAGCCCGCTGAGATAAGCAAGCACAACACACAGTATTTACATTTACAGCCCTGGCTTTCCCATTAAAATATTTGTAGCACAGTATAGAAATGTGGATGTGCTTACTGTGCAGATCTCCATAAAATTATTTCCTTGCTCAGCTGGAGTATTGTGGAAATCGACTGAAGACATCAGGTGAGACCGAGAAATACATTAACATTTTCTTCCTCCAGATGCAGCAAATAGGTTTCAATATTGCTTTTGCAGGTTATTTTCTCTCCGGAGCACAAAGCAACATGCAATGGTTTAAGTTCTTTTGTTTTCCGATGTCCTTCAACTTGTTAATTTCAGGGCCCTACTGTTCACTGTGATTCATTGCAGCAGTGAACAACGAACGTCACTAAAATAGTGAGATCGCCTGAACTACTTTAGAAATTAATGGACTGACTGTGATATACTGGAGCCTCTTTCATGCATCTATAATTGGAGTGCCAATTTATTTCCAATCATTTCGAGCACTGTAATTATAGTGCATCATTGTTGCCTGCTTAACATTCATATGGGAAGCTGGCACAATAATGCTGGCAGGAGGCCACATATTTTACAACTGAAATGAATGGTAAAAATGAGAGGTAATATACAAAGGCACAGAACTTTAAATTTTGTTTAGAGGTTTTGTTCTGGCTAACATGCAGTGGGGTCATGGTAGAATGAAACGGAACAAAATCATTTTCATAAAATGTCGATAAAAATGTTTTCCAAATAGACTATAAATCAATGTGGGAGGGAAAGAAAAGATAAATCTAATGTTTTAAATAAAATCCCATAGTCTGTAATATCCAATATTTTATTTACATTTCAGGCAGAGAAAGAGGTGAATTGATTTGACAGGAATAGGGAATGCAGCAAGATTTTTTCTGTGCTTATAGCTGTAAAATAAGGAATTGTCACAGAATCACAGAATAGTTGAGGTTGGAAGGTATCTCTGGAAGTCTATAGTCCATGTCCCCCCCTGCCCAAAGAGGTGTCAGCTAAAGCAGGTTGCTCAGATGCATGTCCAGTCGGGTTTTGAATAAATCTGAGGATGGAGATTCCACAATCTCTCTGGGCAGCCTGTTCCAATGTTTGACCACTCTCACTGTAAAAAAGGTTTTTCTGATGTTTAAGTGGAATACTCTGCATTTCAATTTGTGACCATTGCCTCTCGTCGAGCACTGGGCACAGCACTCCAGATGTGGTCTCACCAGACCTGAGTAGAGGGAAGGATCATCTCCCTTGACCTCCTGACAATGCTCTTCCTAAAGCAAGCCAGGATACCATTGGTCTTCTTGGTCGCAAAGGCACATTGCTGGCTCATGGTCAACTTGTTGTTCACCAAGACTCCCAGGTCCTTCTCTGAAGAGCTGCTTTCCAGCAAGTCAACCCCCACCTGTACTGGTGCATGGCATTATTCCTCCCTAGGAGCAGGACCCTGCACTTGCCTTTGTTGAACTTCATGATGTTCTTCTCTGCCCATTTCTCCAGCCTGTCGAGGTCCCTTTGAATGGCAGCAAAACCATCTGGTGTATCAGTCACTCTTCCCAGTTTTGTATCATCAGCAAGCTTTCTGAGGGTTCACTCTGTCCCATTGTCCAGGTCATTAATGAAAATGTCAAGCATCATTGGTCCCAGTATTGACACCTGGGGTACATCCCAGTCATTGGCCTCCAGCTGGACTTTGTGCCACTTCTCACAACCCAGAACTAGCAGTTCAGCTAGCTTTCAATCCACCACACTGTCCGCTTTTCTAGCCTGTCAGTTTTCCCATGAGAATGCTGTGGGAGACTGTGTGGAGAGCCTTGCTAAAGTCGAGATAAACAGCATCCACATTGAGTTAGTCATCTCATTGCAGAAGGTTACCAGGTTGGTCCAGTGTGATTTCCCCTTCATAAATCCACACTGATTACTCCCAGTCACATTTTTGTTCTTAATATGTTTGGAGATGGCTTCCAGGATTATTTGTGGTTCTATTTTTCTTTCTCTATTAGGAACAGTAATATCAGTTGAAGTAGTTTAACAGCAATTGAAAAAATCCCCTCTTAAATTCAGCTCAACTCTGAAGTGGCAGTTTATCATGAACCCAGACAACTATCAGTGTGTGATTACAGATGGATATTCACAGGAGTGCTGTTGCAACCATGACACGCAATTGTACAGTCTTCTGTCCAGGGTTGGACTTCAACCTGTGTCTGGGAAATTGAAGTTTCCAATAGTTGAGCAGCACCTCAGCAATATTTTTCTCTGTAATACTATGAAGAAACCCTTTTGCCACAGTCAAATGGCGTGACTGTCTGAATCAGATCCCAAACATGGTCTCAGTAGGACATTTCTGAAAATCTATCCAGAAAGAAATTCTGACTCTTGTGTATGGCTGTATCCTACTATGCTTGTCTTATTGGTGGATTTTGGCAACAAGATTTACTTTTCCACAGTTTCGTTCCTCTCATCATTACTGTTCTACCAGAATTCTGCTACCCCTATTTGAATGTGAATAACTATGTCCAAACACAGGCAGTTCCTTTGCTGGCTTAGATAATTCGTAAGATGACTTTTTCTGCCTATCTGCCTATCATTCTCATCAGCCTTATTGCCCAGCATTTTCCCATGTTTTTTTTTCTGTATTAAGTTCCTCCCACCATCAGGAGAAATAAAGGACCATTGAGGGATGCTTTAGTCCTCTGTTCATTTTCCAGGAAATACTCATTTATTGTAATAAATTTAGGATTGAGGATTAAATGAATGTTAATTTACTCAAACTTTCTTGTATCTGAGTTGGGACAATATGGTCTGGATGGGTGGGCAACTAGATGGATAAAAACTGGTTGGCTTATTAGGCTCAGAAGGCAGTGGTCAACAGGTTGTACTCTACCTGGAGGCCAGTAAGTACTGGAGGACCACAGGGGTAAATCCTGGGAACTGTACTGTATAACATCTTTATCAATGACCTGGAGGAGAAACAGAGTGTACTCTCATCAACCATGTTGAGGGAACATTTGATACTTTTGAGGGCAGGGATTCCATCCAAAAAGACCTAGACAGGGTGGAGAAGGGGGATAACAGGAATCTCATGAATGTTAACAAGGAAAACCCCCTGGTACCAATACAGGCTAGGCACTGTCTGGCTAGGAAGCAGCTCTGCAGAACAGGTCCTGTGGTCCTGGCAGAYGGCAAGCTGAGCATGAGCCAGCCGTGTGCCCTGGCAGAAAAGAGGGCCAGCAGCCTCCTGGGCTGAATAAACAGGAGCAGAGTCAGTAGTGCCAGGGAAGTGATTACCCCCCACTAGTCCACACTTGTTAGACCACATCTAGATACTTCTAGGCATCCACTTCTGGGTCTCCCAGTACATGGGAGAAGTTGATAAAGCGGAGTGAGTTCAGTGGAGTTCCACCAAGATGGCCGGGGGCCGGAGCACTTGCCCTGTAACGAGAGGTTGAGGAAGCTGGGCTTGTTCAGCCTGGAGGAGGGATGGCTTTGGGGGGACTTATAGCAGTCCCCCAGTACCTACAGGGATATCATCAAGAAGATGGCGCCAGGCTCTTCAGCATGGTGCATGGTGGGGGGGATGAGAGACAACAGGCATACGTTGCCACAAGAGAAGTGCAGATTGGATCTAAGGAGAAACTTTTTCAGCACAAGGACAGTCAGCACTGGAACAGGGGCCCAGAGAGGCTGTGAGATCTCAGGCCTTGAAGGTTTTCAAGACCTAACTGTTTGAAGGCTGAGCAACCTGGTCTGACCTTGTCACTGACCTGTCTTTGAGCAGGAGGTTGGACTAGAGACCTCCTGAGGTCCCTTCTGCCCTGAGTTATCCTACAATAACCTCCTCCAATAACTAGCTCATTAGTCAGAATAAAAATARCCTGCCTTTTTAATTTTGGCAGTTCCTGACTGATGACCAGTTTACCTATGGGATAWTCATGACAAAATGGTTCCTAAATGTGCACTTCTGCGTGGCAGTATGGAGTGTCATTCATTTTTTTCTGGCCAGTRAGCACCTCCTGAACCTCTCTGGGCCCAAGGATGGCAGTTCAGCTGGACACCTAAACTCAGAAACTCTTATTTAGTTAAAATGAGATGAGTTAAAACATCAAATATTTCTGTCTCTTTATAATATAAATATATTTCCAGTGAGACCAGCTGAAACCACAGTGGTAAGTGTCTTCACTACATAGTTTTATATGCAAAACAATCAAACAAAAAAAAATGTGRTTTTTGACACAGAAACTTTTGATAAATTCAAGAACACAAAGTATTAATCAGGAAAAAAGACAGTCTTACAATTATAAACCCTCCCATGATGACATGGAATTCCCTAACCTCTCCATTTCTCCTAAAGGCCTTCACTCAAGATATTGCAGATCCAGGTTCAGTTTTATCTTCTGCCAGAGAGAAACCCATACCTCTGAAAAAACATCCTAACCAGCATATGGTGTGGTCTGGGACTGAGTGACATGTTTGAGGGAGAATTTTAACTGTTTTGCAGCATACAACATCACACAAAATTTTTCTAGTAACCATAATCAGAGGTCTTTCCACCTCATAACGACCTTAATCACCAGATTACAGAGGTCTTTCCACCTCATAACGACCTTAATCACCAGATTACAGAGTCAGAGTGGTACCAACACCTTGCACCAAGGGTGTAAAAAGGGCAAAGGTGCATTTTGCACCTCTTCACACTCCTGGCCTGCCGCATTAGAAAATCAGTATAGAGCAACACCTAATCTACTGAGTCAGGGTTAGTTCCCAGACAGCTAAGTCAGGAGGAAAGACTCTCCAAACTCTAGACTTGTTACTAATTTCTCTTCTCCTTCCTTCTACGCTGGTCTTGCTACAGACAAACACAGTTTCTCTATCATCTCAGTAACTAGCTTAACAAACTGGAACATTCCTCCAAAATACAAACGCACCCAAATATTGTGCCAAAATCTGGAATCATGATCATATAGAAAACATTCAGCTTTCCTCAAAAATGGAAATTTTTCAGTGTTTTTCAAATAGGGGTTGGCACATTTTTGCCACTCAACAAGCCAGACAGGTAAACTCTTTTCATGGCCCTAACCCAAACTTTTTCTTTGTGATTGCTTCCAAACATTTTAATTTTGAACTTCCCTGAATGAAAAATCTGTTTCGAATTTTAGAACAAGAACAGGAATATGGAATATTCTGGCAATTGTGTTTTTTTTTTTTTTTTAAGAGCATGAAATGGATGAGAACAGGGACCTTCTGTAAGCTGTCTTTGTTTCAGGGAACTGACATCTTTCCAACAAATGCGTTTTGGCAGACCCAATAGACAGATCACAAAAAGCCTAAGCAAACTTTCATGCATTTTTCATAGAATCACCAAATAACTTAGATTGAAAGGGACCTCAAGAGGTCATCTAGTCCAACCTCTGCTCAAAGCAGGGCCAGTTATGGCTGGTTGCTCAGGGACTTGAGTTTTGAGTATCTCCAAGGATGGAGATTGTACAGCCTCTTTGAGCCCCTGTTCCAGTATTTGACCATGTTCATGGTGAAAAAATATGTCCAGATATATAATCATAATTTCATGTTTCAACTTGTGTCCATTGTCTCTTGCTGTTTCAGTGTGCATCTCTGAGAAGAGTTTGGCTCTGCCTTCTCTACACCCTCCCCAAACACAGGCTTGTGCATGTCAATGCTGATTGCTAAGCTGCTGCACATATAGACACAGCCGTGGTTTGTCTTTCCTTAAAAGCACACTAGCCTGTTGAGTCTATTTTTTTTCTTTTCTTTTTCTTTCCTTTTTTAGAAGGCTGATGGTCTGCAGTTTTTCTCCTTAATTTTCTTAGTTCTTATCACTTAGGGATGTGCATTGAGCTTAAAACTCTTTCCACCACCTTTCTTAAATTACACAGCAATCACATGCAACTCATTCAGTCCACTTCAGGCTCCCAGACATTGACAGAGAGCAGCTTTGAACTCAGTTCACCTCTTTATTTCAGAGCAGTCCTCATCAATTCTGCCTTGCAATACTTTGAAATCAAAGGATGGGTATACAACACTCATCTGTATCTGTCATTCTACTACAACTTTTTCACAACTTAAAGATACCTTGCTTGGAAACAGTAACATGACACTTTCTCTACATCCTATCATATTTAAACCTTTTTCTTTAATTATGTTCTTATGTTTTCCTGATGATTGCAGTCCTCCAAAAGCTTCCCTGGTGGTCTCTGCATGTATCTAAAGACAGCGTTCTTTCCTTTTTGGACAAGGGAAATCAGACTTCTGGCAATACTGTTTGAATAGTCAATCTGCATAACGGAAACAATTGCTTAAAGCTTAAGATGCATATTAGTGGATATGTAAATAAAAATCTATCTTATGCAAACAATTTTGCCATCTGCAATAAAAATATTGTATGTGAAGTTGGTGTGTGAGCTTAATGGATTCCTGAAGCGCTCACTGCTTTACAAACTGTTTTTAATGAAGACCCCCTACTTCCCCCAGCCATAATTATGTGTGGGCTTTATTTTGTTTATATTCAGTTGTTAACAGTTTAGCATCCAGTCTATRTTATCTTTCTCTATAGTCAATGAAGAGCAGGTAGCTCACCCCCTCCTCCCCCAGATAGATACTTCTCCTAGGATGGGATGAATCACCCTCAACTCATTTGCACTGACTATAGACAGAGCCAAAATTGATTAATTTAGGCCAGATTCTGTTGTTGTCAACAGTTATGTGAGATACCACCTCTTCCTGATGTTATCCATGTATCTTCTTATAATCAGCGTGTGCCTGGCTTTGCACACTGACTTCTGATCTGTTCTTAAGYCCATGGGTGCTATCAGAATTTAAAAATAACAGCAAACCATGACAGTCTGATTACAGAAACCACTGGGAAAATAGCTGGGGTTTTCAGGTACAGCTTCGCTTCTTTATTTCCTTGGGAGCCAAAGTCTGTCACTGCTCACCTTTATGGGTTCCTACCCGCCCTCTCTTGCTCCTCCAACCAGCTTATGTGAGGAAATGGTCAAGCCCCTGTTTCAAAGCAGACCTATAGCTTTGATCTTCTTTCAGCATGAGCTCAGGCATTCCATACCCATCTGCAACACCTGTCACTATGTGTAGATAGACTGATAATAAACAAGCATTTGAAGTTGAGGCCCCCAGCCTGCAGTATTGATGCCTTGTCTCTGATAACAAACACCTTCTTTTGCCAGGGTGCCTTATCTGGAAAGCGTCCTAACAGACTTTTTTTGGAAAGGATGGATAGGAATACAGAGATAATACTACCATCTGAGGAAAGACAGTCACACAGATAAACTCAATCAACTTGTGTACATTTATATTTAAAAAAAAAATAAGAACAATTTGCAGACAAGGGCTAAAAGGTTGAACATGCCTGGTTCTTCATCTTCCAGAAACCCTCAGAGACCAGCCTATATCTGTGTCTAAACTTATATGCAAACAAAGGTTATGGAAAGTCTGGACTTGAGAAGAGTCTTGGCCTCACACCTGACTGGCCGTGATGCAGCCTCTGTGGGAACACTCAAAGCCAGAAAGCATCAACAACAGCAGATCGATGGGAGCAGCAAAATCAGTCCTGTGCGTTTCTCCCAGGGACTATTTCCACTGAGCAGCTTATGTCACTAGGAAGCGAGCAAACTCCCAATGTGCTTTAGCAGGGAGTCTGTCTCCACTCTCAGCTTTGCCCTGCTGCTGCCTCAGCTGCAGAGGCTGGGCAGACCACAGGTCGCCCCAGCAGCAGGAAGAAAGACAACAGTCGCAGACTTGTTTTGCTCCACTACCCTGAGCCAACAAGGGTGGAAACAGACACAGACCCAAGCTGGCCAGGCAAAGGATCAAGGCCACAGCTGCCTGATATTGGGGCATGGCACTGGCTCAAAATCTCTGCTAGGAATCACTTAAGGAGGGCCGTCCTTAGCATCTATCACTGCCATTGAAATTGTTCMCTTTGCTGAGAAGTTCTGAGACAACCTCACAGTGTAGATACACCTTTGAAGTCAGAAACTTCATCTACATCACACAGGAGCTAAAAAACAGACATATCTAATGAAAGTTTTAAATTGAGAGAATATTATTCCTCAAAGAGGTTAAATTTTAAAATAAGGAAAAATCACCAATTGCAGCCATTTCTCAGAGAACAGCACCTTAACATACGAAGAGTAACATAAGAATTCAAGAATACCTTCACCAGCAGGACCAGTAATCCTGTAACAAGATGACCCAAAGCTTAATACACACTTGGAGAGCATATTGATATAGTAAATATTGCTTAAAAGTTTCATAGCTAGATGGCATTTTTTCTGTCAGTGTATTATGAGTGAAGTAAACAACAGAAAAAAGTTACTCTGGTATTAATATACTGACAACTCTCAGGGTATAAGTTRTCTCCTTGGACTCACTAGAGACTTCCTGTGAGACTCCTGATCAACTCACCTGAACAATCTGTATCTATGTTATCTGTTATTTTTTAAAAGTGGATGATACCCCCTTTTCTTACACAGGACTAAGCCCAGATATCCTGTACTGGGGTGGTAGACATAGCTGCCTARCTAAAATTATTGCACATTCTCCACCTGAAAATTCAAGCAAATAATAGTATAATAGCTGCAAATAATAAGGTTTCTATTCCAAAGTGGAAGTAGACCTTACTGAATTAATTTTTATTTCTTATATTGCTATATTTATATGGTTTTACCTTTTTTCCCTTTATTTCCCCATAGGGCATGCATAGAAAACATTTACATTAAACTTAAAAAAAAAAAAGTGGTTGCTTTATTTGCATCAAATTCCTTTCCACAGAATCCTAATTTAAAACTCTGCCCAGAAGGCTGGTTCACAATTCATAGACATCTCAACCATCTTTTATACAGAGCAAGAAATAGTRAAGCAGCAACATTTTTAAGTATACTGTAAATACATAGATGCTGGTAGTAATTYAGGCTTTCTTGCTAATAATATAGTTCCAAAGCTACTGCCTCTGTGGGAGCCATTACTATTCAAATAACATTGTGCAGTGTTATTCATTTTGAATAACATTCATTTTGAATTGTGATTGTACCAGGAATTATTTCAAATTCAATTCTGTTAGTGCTGCAAACCTGACACTTCAGTTAGGTAGGTGCATAAAATCGTCTGTACATATGTACAAGAAAAGGGAAGATTTTTAAAGGAACAGTGCATTAGTCTTGCCAGTTGTGATGGGAGCAGAGTCAGMTCTCAGATCAACATAGGCTGGAGCCAGAGAGCATAGAGTGCTCTCCGACAAATCATTAAATGAACSTTTCTGTCCAGACACTGTCTCTACATTGACCAAATCTCCCTGAAATTTTAACAGAACTGTTYCAAAATAATTTCTTAAGATAGTAGCAACAAGTGTCTCCTATTTTCCRTGATGAAAGAGAGGAAGGAATAAATCCTACCTGTCTGCAAGATGCATCCCTTTATTTGCAACCATTTCAGGAAAATAATATTTTGGGCTAACTGACTCTGTTAGTTGTTGCAAAGTTATGAGAGGCATGAATTCCCATTGAAGATGATGTGAATTGTGTGCCCCAGTCCTCCTTCAGTCAGTACAAATTCTCCTGGCAGCTGGATGAAAAGCCGGGTCATATCTAGTGCRTACAAATAGCTATAGCATTGCAATTCAGTTGGTCTTCAAGGCACTAAAGTATCACAGGACAGGGAAGACAGGAAGGGGAGAGAGAAGGGTGAGGAAAAGAGGTTTGTAATAAGATTAATTCCGTATTACCTGAGAGCTCTCGATACCCCACATGAGGAAAAGTACCTTCCCACACTGTGAGGCTTCAAAAAACACACAAGCAATGGTTTGGATTGCAGAAAGATACATTTTTTTTCTTTTTTAAGCAAAATATCCTCCATCCCCAGTGAGTCTGCTGTTCTGAAATAAGCTTGCTAGCACATTCTTCAAAAATAAAATATTCAATGAAGTGGACTTTCGCTTTGGTTAAACAACAGATGTTCCTGGCTAGAGTGAAGAAAGCAAGCAGATTTGGATAAATATTGCATCATGCACAGTGACAGTCAAGCTGAATTCTCAGCAGCAGTTAGTATTAGGCCACGCTTCTCCAAGTGCCACAAACACAATAGGGCTGTGATGCTATTTCTCACCACACTCCAAGTGTCTTAGGAAGGAATACTTCTAAACAGGTACAAATTCCCTTTGGAGAAAATCACTTCCCCCCCTCCCTCATAAAATGCCTGACCTTTTACTCAGTGGATTTTATGACTGTGGGAATAAGACACAACTTTAACTAGAGTCAGGATGAATGTTGCCTCGTGCTAGGAGTCTGCATATCCTCAGGCAAAGCAGCGTGAAATCAGTACATATGAACTCGAGTCTAGTTGCATCTGTATTGTCCAGGGACTAATTTAGACTTTCTTCTTGGTGTTTTCTCTTTGACTAACAGTCCACAGCAAACTGCAGGGAGCTATTCAAAGCAACAGTAGGATGGTCATCTTCAGGTGCATTTTAATGACTAGCATTGAAATTCTGCTGTCAATCATTTTTAACCTGAAGACTTGTACATTAAAGTAGTTTTCCAGGGTACTGGAAACGAAGGGGAGAGAAAAACAGAGATGCAAAAGTAATGCTCACTAATAATCAGACCATCAGGTCTCCTCCACGGCTAGGTGTGTACACATTTCTACAACACAGCTCACCTATTCCATCAGCCTGTGTGCCAGACGTAGCTGACTGTTGAACCAGCTCTGTTCGGGGAGTTGTAATACAGAGCAGGAGACCAGAGAGCAGGGCTGAAACCTCCAGCCCCCAAAGGACCACACTAGTAGGCACATTTGCTACCTGTGGCCTGCCCCCATCGTATGAGACACACTTATGACCCAAAGGGCAGAGCCTGGGGTGTTTGAACAGAAGAAACTTAAGAGATCATTTTAAGAAAATGTTGAGGAGTGACACACATTTTTCCCCATGTGTGACAATGGAGTCAAATATTGCCACAAAAAATAGTAAAGATACCCAAGACAACGGAGCTCATGAAGAACCAATCCATTACCTATGTAAACAAGAGTGGTCTGTCCCAGGCCAGATGTGTTGTTTCAGATAGCCATGAGAAAAGCAACCAAGCAGAGTCTGACTTTTATACCAAGCTCTGTGCTGTAGACTGAATTTCAGTTTGGGAACAGCGTCCTTTGGAATTTACATTTTSCTGCAGAATGCACCAGCCACATGCTTTTTCTCTCCAGCTCACCTGCATCCCTGGAAAGGTGATGGAGCAGCTCATCCTGGAGGCCATCTCCAAGCATGTGGAGGAAAAGAAGGTGATCAGGAGTAGTCAGCATGG